>NC_030811.1:9681774-9990236 GCF_001704415.2 Capra hircus | reverse complement strand
TCCAGTACTCTTGCCTGGAAAATCCCATGGATGGAGGAGCCTGGTAGGCTGCAGTCCATGGGGTAGCTAAGAGTCGGACACGACTGAGCAACTTCACTTTCACTTTTCACTTTCATGCATTGGAGAAGGAAATGGAAACCCACTCCAGTGTTCTTGCCTGGAGAATCCCAGGGACGGTGGAGCCTGATGGGCTGCCGTCTGTGGGGTCACACAGAGTCAGACACAATTGAAGTGACTTAGCAACAGCAGGAAGACAGTGGAGTACAGAGGAACCTGGTGTCCTGCAGTCCATCACGTTCCAAAGAGTCAGACGTGACTTAATGACTGAATAACAATAATAACAAGCAAACCCTCATTATACTCACTGAAGAGTTGTAGCCAATTAATTTCGGTGATTTTTAAAGGGATTTTTTTAACTTTTTAATTTTTATTAGAGCATAGATAATTAACAATGTGTTAGTTTCAGGTGTACACTAAAGTGATTCAGTTATATTTACATGTATCTCTTCTCTTCAAATTATTTTCCCATTTCAGTTATATTGAGCAGAGTTCCCTGAGCTATACAGTAGGTTTTTGTTGGTTATCTATTTTTACAAAGTAGTGTGCACATGTCAATCCCAAACTTCCAGTTTATCCCTCCTCCCAGCTTTCACCTTTGGTAACCATGTTTATTTTCTATGTGAGTCTGTTTCTGTTTTGTAAATAAGTTCATTTGTATCATTTTTAAGTCCATTTATAAGCAATATCATATGATATCTATCTGACTGACTTCACTCAGTATGACAATATATGGGTCCATTCATGTTGCTACAAATTGCATTATTTCATTCTTTTTAATGACTGTACTCCATTGCATGCCATCGTATATACGTACTGCATCTTCGTCCATTCATCTGTCGATGCACATTTATGCTGGTTCCATGTCTTGGCTGTTGCAAACATTGCTGCAGTGAAGACTGGGGTGCATGTAGTCTTTTGGACCATGTTTTTCTATTGACATATGCCCAGGAGTGGGATTGCAATGTCAATATGGTAACTCTATTTTTAGTTTTGTGAGGAACCTCCATACTGGTTTCCATACTGACTGTACCAATTTAATTCTCTCCATACTCTCTCCTGCATTTATTGTTTTGGGATTTTTTTGATGATGGCCATCCCAGATGACACTAGTGGTAAAGAACCTGCCTGCCAATGCAGGAGACATAAGAGACATGGGTTGGATCCCAGAGTCAGAAGATGTCCTGGAGGAGGAAATGGCAACCCACTTCAGTGTTCTTGCCTGGAGAATCCCACGGGCAGAGGAGCCTGGTGGGCTACAGTCCATAGGGTCTCAAAGAGTCAGACACAACTGAAGCAATTTGTCACACATGCATGAGGTGATATCTCTGTAGTTTTTATTTGCATTTATTTAATAATTAGTGATGTTAAACATCTTTTCAGTTTTAACACAATTTGACCAATGTTTGGAAAACCTTTAGTTTTTGTTTGTGTGTAATTGTGGCATCAATTTTAATTAATGTAAAGGGTGGATGAGGAATACCATTGTCCATCAGAGTGAGACTTTAATACACAAAAGAATAAGTGTAAAAAGCCCTTTTCTCCCAACAAAAAGACAGCAGACTTTACTCATCTAAATAAAATCTTCTCCTCAAATAGTTTTTAAAGGCTATATTGTTGTTCTGATAATGTTGCCAAAATACTTGCAGGCTTTTTTAAAATCACTTTGAGCATACATTTCTGAATGTCCTTCATTTTTGTGTACTCCCTACACAAAAATGTAGAGAACTGTGTCCTTTGTGAGAGCTTATTTACTCTTGGATTGATGATACTGAGCTGAGAATCAAAACTTTCCTGCACAAGTACTGTCTTTGGGCAGCACCAAGTTTACCCTAAAGGGATTTTAAGGCCGTTTAGACACTTCTTTCTCACAAGTAATTGTCTTATATCTGTCTCTAAACCTTATTTACATAACTTAATCTTTAAGAATTTATACATTAGTTACCACTGATGTGCATACATTATTCATATATATACGATGTAAATCAACATTCATCTGGATTTTCTACATCTCACTTTGATTCCTAACAAGCATCCCAAATCACCAAAAACAAAGCTCTTGATATTTCCCAATAATCCTGCTTCCATGTAATTCTCCGTCATCTTCATAAATGGCAATACTATTCTTCTCATTCTTCAGAACAAAAACCTTGGCGTTATCCTTGATATTGTTCCTTCTCCTCAGCTTCAATCCATCAGCAAATCCTGCCGACTCTACCTTAAAAAAAAATGTTCGAAATCCGCTGCTCTACTGTTGGCAGCCAACAGTCTCTCACACTGGCCATGGCATTAATCGTTAAGGTGGTCTCCCCACTTCTGCCTTTGCTGCCCCACAAAAAAGACAACGGTCAGACTCATTCTTCTAAAATGCAGGCCAGATCACGTCACCCTTTCTTTTTTCCGTGCTTCTCATTTTGCTATGGAAGTAGTCATGGTCCTTGAAACAGCATCTGAAGCCCTGCCCAAGAGGTTCTTGGAACGTCTCTGCCCCACCCCTGATTTTGGCTCATCATCTCTGCTCCAGCTACACTCTTCTTCTAGCAGGATAGGAATAGTGCTGCTCCTGGATCTTGGAACTCCCTGTTCCTTCAGCCTGGAATGCTTTTCTGCTTATCCACATGGCTGCCTTTCACCTCGTCTCCAATGAAGAGCTGAGTGTTAGCTTCTTGCTGAGATTCTCCCTGACTGTCCTGTTAAAAGTGGAAACAACTCCTCTCACCCACTCCTCTACTCCTATTCTCTTTCTTCTGTTTAATTAATTTTTATCTTAAACTTCTCTCTCTCCTAATATGTGTCCTTTATTTTCTTATTGTCTATCTCCTGCGTTAAAATAAAAACTATTAAAGTGCAGAATTTTGGGTCTACTTTGTTCATTTCCATATCCTTGGACCCTAAATAAGTGACAGACACATGGGAACACCTATATCTTAAAGAATCTACAGTTCTTTCCCAAACTTACAACATCCTGAGAAAATTAAGATGTGCCACTACTAATATTCATTCTTTGGACCCAATGTGTATATGTATTTTCATACATTCAGTTAGCATCTTCATAATTGCTTTATGTAACTCCTTAGCTTGACTCTGTGTCCTCATTCTTGTGGTCCAGCAATGTCTAGTCAGTATCTTTGCACTTGGTTGGTAACCGAGTATTTTTACTAGGTTTCAATGTCCTGCCTGCATGTGTGCTAAGTCACTTCAGTCATTTCTGACTCTTTGTGACCCCACAGATTGTAGCCCACCAGGCTCCTCTTTCCATGGGATTATCCAGGCAAGAATACTGGAGTGGGTTGCCATTTCCTTCTCCATTTCAATGTCCTAATGTAACCTAAAATTGAATTTTATAATCTTAATGTATACTTTTCTCAAATTTCTTCTCTGACTTACATATTTAAAATGCAACTTTTAATCCCTTCTCCAATAGTATGTTGACCATAATTGTCTTCATCATTAAGATGTGAGATCCTTTTCAATATTCTTCAAGCATCTATAATTGAGACCATTAGGCCATTTTTTTTCGCTGCTAATTTTGTTGTTTGAAACCTCTCTTTATAAGGTAATCATGGAGCCTTTTCCAGTCTCCATGTATCTTCAATTTACCAGACCCTTTCTTGAG
This sequence comes from Capra hircus, assembly GCF_001704415.2. NCBI lineage: Eukaryota > Metazoa > Chordata > Mammalia > Artiodactyla > Bovidae > Capra > Capra hircus. The sequence goes on along the minus strand of NC_030811.1, from coordinate 9,986,563 downwards.
GATAGTGCTTTTATAGCAAGAAGAAAGAATGTAGATATCACATCGTAGTTCTTCTGTTGTGTCCATGATCACCATGTGTCCATGAATATTTTTCAACTTTGTATGAAAATGAAAGTGAAGTCGCTTAGTTATGTCCGACTCTTTGCAACCCCATGGACAGCAGCGTACCAGGCTCTGCCATCCATGGGATTTTCCAGGCAAGAATACTGGAGTGGGCTGCCATTTCCTTCTCCAGGGGATCTTCTCAACCCAGGATCAAACCCGGGTCTCCTGCATTGCAGACAGACACTTTACCGTCTGAGCCACCAGGGAAGCCCCAACTTTGTATAGTAGGAAGAAATGCCAATGGATTCTCAGCTGTCCCCAAAAATTGAAATCAGCAAAGATTAGGACTGAGTTAACAAAATTCTGCTGGTGTGCTGCGTGCTGCAGTCCATGGGGTCTCAAAGAGTCAAACACGACTGAGTGACTGAACTGAACTGAACTGAATTAAAAAGAAAGAGTAGGTGGAGCAGAAGGGGTCAGAGGAAAATTAGTGGTTTTCTTGGACATTACTAGGGGTTGAATTAATCATCATTTGGAATCTCCAAATGAGGGTCAGGGAAGCCAAAACCAGGATCAACAATGAAGGGTGAAGGAAATCTCAGAAAAAAAGGCTGAAGTCTTAGAAAGCCAAGAAGGGTCAAAGTGCTGGTGCTTATAGTCAAAATACAAATAAATAAGCAGAAATAAGATCTAGGAACCAAGAAAGATCAAGCAAAGACTCCAGAATTCTAAGGACTAGAGCTGCACAATGAGAATCAATTTGGAAAATAATTGTGAAAACATTTTTTTAAATTAAAAAAATTAAATGGAATTTAAAAAATTAAATGGAATCTTTTTAAGCTTCTGATGTTTTTTCTTCTGTTCTGAAAGTACTTCAAGTTAATAATACTGTAGTGGGTAGCTGTTCCCTTCTCCAGGGGATCTTCCCAACCCAGGGATCAACCCAGGTCTCCTGTATTATGGGCAGATTCTTTACCAGCTATGCCACCAGGGAAGCCCACCTTAAGTAAATAACATCCATGATTTCCCAACAGTCATGAATTTTAAAGAGTCTTGATATGTGAGCACTGATGTGAACACGAATAATTTAATGTTTGGTTAGTCCATCCTGTTTTGTGGGCATGCCTTGCATTTTCATCAATGTGTTCCATTATTGGATGTGCCTATTTCATTCTCGCTTACCAGGGAATTTCTAGGAATACATTCTATAACTAAATAATTTAACTCAAATCATAGTCCATTAAACAATAAGTATGTGTTGAAAGAAAGTGAAAGTGAAGTTGCTCAGTCGTGTCCATGACGTCCCTTCCATTATAATCTGTCCGTCATAACAATGTTAAGGCCACCCAGATTCCTGGGGAAGGAACATAGACCACAACTCTCTCTTTGAGAGATGTATTGAAGTTGCATTTGCAGCTATAATTTAAAACTGCCATATTGCCCAAGGAAACACTGGATGTTCTTTATTTCTGCTAACCGTTATAGCACTTACTCATTTTAAAGAGCATGTGAGCATTATTTTCCATGCAAATAATGTTACACAGTTTAATGATCACGTGCATCTTTTTATGGTTGCACTTTGGTTTTTCTTGTACCACATACATTTTCGTAGGTATTTTCTTGACTGTTTGCTCTTCAAATTCGTGATTCGATATTAACTTCTATCACTTGGCCTCCACGGTCTCTGATAGATCATTTGTTAAAATGTATATTGTATATTAGTTTGGTCTTAGAGTCATTTCCTATCCAATTGCCTGTCCACTGTTTTTCTATTTTCTAGGATCATCCACATTTTGTTTTATAGTATCCATAGAGTTTCAGGAAAATATGCAATAAAGTAAATGCACCAGTAATTCTTCATCTGCTTAGGCTCAATTCTCAAGGCCAAGTTTCTGAAAACTGTCTCTGTAACACAAAGTTTCAGAGAGTTGGTTTCACCTTGGATATGCCTCTTCTGACATTGAAAGCACGTGGATGTTAAAGTTAGTTCATTCCATTCAATAGACCTTGTTTATTCCTGCCTTCAGTGATATAACTAGGAATTTTGGTCCCTATTTTGTTCAACGTATTTAATTGTTTGTAGAATTTCACTGAGTGAGAGATACACTTGTAGGAAACAAATTCACAACAAATAGGATTTTAGTAGTTTTGCTTTCCTTTTGGTTAACAGATTATATGAATATTCTCTATTGTCAGATAATCAGGTTGAAAGCTTATGTTGTACCTTTCTGCCTACATAAACTATCTTATATGCTGTTGAGAATAGTGTGGATTAAGATCTCAAGCACTTGAGTAATAAGTGTTATTAAAAATGAGTGTTGTTTGTAATATTTCCAAAGTATGCTAGTTTGGATATTTCCATATACATATTGAACAGTTTGAAAATTATGTTTATATAAAATTAAATTTACTCATACAAAATTACATACCTATATACTTATATATACTCCATCCAAGTGTTATGTCATTTAATATATTTACCTTTTTCTGGTGTTAAGAGGGATGAAGTTTCTTTCTATATTATGTCAAGAATTTTAATAGATACTATTTTGCATCAATCTGTTTTAACTTTGCATTATAAATCATGAAATTCAAAATAATGTTCATTAGTTTATAGTTGGTCATTTTTATGTGCTAATGGAAGATAAAAAATGATGGGACTATTTCATTTTTTTCCAGTTTTTTTTTTTTTTTTTTCACTTTTCCAGTTATTTTAGAGGACCATTTTTAACCAAGTTTATGACTTAAGGTTGCTGGTCCTAAATCCACATGAGAACCAACATATGACCCAAGTGTCTTAATAAAGGGTGTTTCCTATTTTATTTTCTCCCTCCTTTACGCTGGCTGTATAATTTAGGGGGATTCTAGCCCAGTGAGGGGCTTTCTCTGGTAGTGTAGGCAGTAAAGAGTCCACCTGCAATGCAGAAGACCTGGGTTCAATCCCTGAGTGGCTATCCACTCCAATATTCTTGCCTGGAGAATTCCACGGACAAAGACTGGCAGGCTGCCATCCATGGGGTTGCAAAGAGTTAGACAACACTGAATGACTAACACTTTCACTTTAGCTCAATTAAGAGAGCACCTCCAGTCCAACTCCCCACATTTGTTAAGCTTGGATCCTTGATTTTCCCTACATCCACAAAAGTTGTCAAAATGGCAGTATTTGTTGTGATTAGCAAATGTCCTCAGTTAAATAATGATTTTGATGCTCACCACACTGCTTTTCACTTAGAAATAATGTAGTTTTTTAAGTAATCTTCATTGTTGTTTCTTTTTGAATCACCACCAAAGGTTTACATAACCTACTTGACTTCAGTGAAAATGAACATTTAGTGGGATTTTTTTCTTTAACTCTTAAATGTGTCTTCTTATTATTTGACTTGGATATTTGCATGAATGAGATTGGCCTTAAATCGTCATTTCTCATATGTTTCGTTTCACAATTTTAAGTGTCAGAGTTATAATCTCCATAAAATGATTTGAGGAGGAACTGTTCCTTTTTTTTTTTTTTTTCTTATTCTGTTCACTGTTGCTGGAAAATTGGAATGAATTTGAAAGACTGGCAATGTCAATTGAGAAAAAAAAGCACAACCTAAAAACTGAGAATTATGTTTTATTCAGTAGATTTACTGATGACCCAAGCCAAAGATACAGCCTCTCAGATGGCCCTGAGGGACTGTTCTGAAGATGTAAAGGGGGAGCCAAGATACAGTTTTTGCCAAAAGAAAAAAAAAAACAACAACAACAGCAACAAAATAGACAGCAGGATATCAAAACATTACTGCTGATTCAAGAGAACCAGATATTGCAAGCTAATGAATGTAGTGCATTTTTATTTCATGGGAAATATGAAAGTCTGGGCTTATAGGAATTATTCCTTTAATATGGACCTCAGTTACTTGCAAGCCAGTACCTCTTTTTCCTCCATCCTAAATCCCCTCAGGGTGCACAGTCAGGGTGCTGTAGTGTCTGATGGCCTCAATATCCTTTGTTTACTAAAATGGCAGGCGACATTCTTTTTACACAGTAAAATTCACCTGTACTACTGTATGAGCTTTTTGTGAGGTTTTTTTTTTTTTTTTTTTTTTTTTTTTTTTTACTCACAAACACTGTTAGTTCAACGGGAATGGTGCTATTCAGGCATCCTGTTCTCTGTAGAGTTTGTGTCGCAATCTAAGGTTTTATCCATTTCATTACATTTTCAACATTTTGGCATAAAATCATCCATGTGCGTGCTAAGTTGCTTCAGTCATGTTTGTGACCCCGTGGACTGTAGCCCAACAGGCTCCTCTGTCCATGGGATTCTCCAGGCACGGATACTAGAGCGGGTTGCCATGCCTTCCTCCAGGAGATCTTCCCGACCCAGGGATCGAACCTGAGTCTCTTACATCTCCTGTAATGGCAGGCAGGTTCTTTACCACTCTTGCCACCTGGGAAGCCCCATAGCGTTCTCATTATTTTCATAATGTTGAGTGAGTCTAAAATCCTGCCTCGACTTGCACCTTCTCCATTTTCGTTTTCATTACCGTCAACGCTGGTATCTTTCCAAGAGCAACCTCTTAGATTCACTAGTTCTTCCCAACTTAGTTCTCTATATCACTAGAGTCTATTCTTTTTCCTACCTTCTTTGTATTTAGCTTTAATTTTTGTTACTTCTCAAGAATAATCAACTGATACTTTATTCTTTATATTTATGTAACTATTTAAAGCTAGCAGTTTCAGTTAAAGGTCCTTTTTAGGTGCATCTTCCAACTTTGGTTCTATAGTATTTTCATTATTGTTTAGTAATATGCAATATCTTTTAATATCCATTATGACTTTTATTAGCCAATGTGTTAAGTTAAAGTTTTTTTTTTCATTTGATGTGCATATACATAGACTTGCATTTTTTGTGTGTGATTTCTATTAAAAACACATTATAGTCAGATATATTAATTCTTGGAAATTCATTGAGAGACTTGAATTATGATTTACTCTAAAGCCAGTTTCTATGAAGGTTCTATGTTTTCTGGAGAAGACGGTGTTCTCTGTTGAGCACAGAATGATTTATGCATCTTTAGATCTAAGAGGGCTTCCCTAGTGACTCAGTGGTAAAGGATCCGCCTGCAACACAGGAGATGCAGGAGATGTGGGTTCCATCCCTGGATCTGGAAATCCCCCTGGAGGAGGGCATGGGAGCCCACTGCAGTATTCTTGCATGAAAAATCCTATGGACAGAGGAGCCTGGTGCGCTATAGTCCATGGGGTCACAAAGAGTCAGACAAGTCTAAAGTGACAAAGCATAGCATGAGATTTAAGAACCTTGAGTGTCTAGTTTATTCATCAGTATAGGACTAAACAAGATAGTTTCTTAAAATTTATGACTGATGTTTATCAGATATGTGCAAACTCAGTCTACCCCATTCTTTCCATGATTCTTTCATAAAGATCAAGTTTCTTTTTAAATTTATTTTTGAAATAAAGTGCATTTCATTTCACTGAAGAGAGGTGTCTTTGCTGGGCCATATGGCCACAGTCTGGGCTTTCCTGGTAGTGCAGCTGGTAAGGGATCAGTCTGCAATTCAGGAGATGCTGGCTCAATTCCTGGGTCCGGAAGATCTCATGGAGAAGGAATAGGCCACCCACTCCAGTATTCTTGGGCTTCCCTGGTGGTTCAGATGGTAGAGAATCCGCCTGCAATGCGGGAGACCTGGGTTCAATCTCTGGGTTAGGACGATCCCCTGGAGGAGGGCATGGCAACCCACTCCAGTATTCTCACCTGGAGCATCCCCATGGCCAGAGGAGCCTGGTGGGCCACAGTGCATGGGGTCACAAAGAGCTGGACACGACTGAGGGACTAAGCACGGCCCAGCACAGCACAGGGCCGCACTGTGTTATAGGGAATTCCCAACTCTAAGCTGCACCTCTCTATTGGTAGCAAAATAAGAACTAGTTAAATGAAAACGAGTGTTTGGCTGCTATTGTTTCCTTTGCCTGTGGCAGTTGGGTGGTTCACAGCAGGGTAAAAATACTGGAAAGGTTGTGTGACCAGATGGCCACAAGATCTGGAATGCGAGAAAGAGAAGTTCTAATTGATTTTGTAAAAAGAACTTTGAAAATCGCTTTAAGGCTAGTCCCAGCGTGAACCAGAACATAATTAAAGGACATAATAATATTATATAAGCAGAGCTCCGAAGTAGGAAGCAAGACTCCTCTGTGCTGTCATATAACTCGTCCATACAACAGAAAAGGCAAAATACATTCAGGGAATAGAGGAATTTGCCTACTCTCCTTCTGGCTATTCATGAAATAGATGGACCTAAACCATTCCATTTCAGAATGATTGTGTGAGTTTAATGCTTTTGGCTTCATATAACAGAGTACTTAAATAATACTGAACTAAAAATCATCATAATTATTTCATCTAATAAGAAGCCTGCAGGGAAGGGGTTCAGGTTTGGCTAATTCTATGGCCCACTGCTACTATGCAGTTTATTTTTCACATCACCATCCTTAATATGCTAGCCTTTGCAGTCAGGTTTTTTCCTGACATGGTTGTTCTTATACAGCTATACACAAATGCAAGGAGGAGGCTCGGTGGCCCTCACCGCCACACACATCCTTAGTGAGAAAATACGCTACCAGAATCCCCTAACAGACTTTATTTCAGATCCTGTTAGACATGGTTATGTTATAGTGACATGGAATCCTAGATAAGCAAGTATTTGACATGTTTAGACTGTATTCTGGAAAGCTGGTCTAATCTCTCAATATGAAAGAAGATTGAGAACAGTTCTTGAGTAAACAAATATGATATCCAGAAGGATATTCTAAGGAATGTAAAGTTTTGGGTTTTCTTTTCTCTATCTTTAATGTAAATAGTGGCTAATTTAGAAACTTTAGCTCTTAATAGTGCTTTTCTGCTTATTTGGAATGTGTGTGTCTATGTGTGTGCACTGAGTCATGTCTGACTCTTGGCCACACTGTGGACTGTAGCCGGTCAGGCTCCTCTGTCCATGGAATATTCCAGGCAAGAATACTGGAATGGGTTGTCATTGTCTACTCCACGGGATCTTCCCAAGTAAGGGATCGAACCCGGGTCTGCTGCAGCTCCTGCATTGGCAGACAAGTTATTTATCAGCTGAGCCACCAGGGAAACCTTAATTTTGAATGTAAGGGTGTCTAATGTTTTGAGACACTCCACCAAGGTAAGTCACAATCTGCAGACCTCATAGTGGAGATGATCAAACACCTGTACTTAATTTGCCCTGCCCTGTTCCCTGACCCCACGGTCCAGTCAGTGCTAGAAGGAGAACCAGTTTGAGTTTGGGGGCTACTCTAGTCAGCTGAGAACCTCGGGCAAATCACATAAGCTCTGTATGCTAGTACCGTACTTTCCATTTAAGTAAGAGCCTGTGTGTCGGCTGCGTGGTTTTTCTGAGCGAATTTTCTCACGGTTGCTTTTGCCAATCATGCCTTCATAATGTCTCCTTAGGAGTGTTTGTTATATTTTCCTCATGTTGTTGAAACACTCGATGAAAAAGATCTGAAATCTCTTGTCAACGCATCAACCTAATTAAAAACAATTAATAAACACCTTGGCTTCCCAGGTGGCACTAGTGGTAAACAATCTGTCCACCAATGCAGGAGACAAAAGAGACATGGGTTTGATCCCTGGGTCAGGAAGATTCCCTGAATCAGGCAATGGCAAGCCACTCCAGTATTCTTGCCTGGAAAGTTCCATGGACAGAGGAGCCTGGGGGGCTACAGTCCATGGGTTCGCAAAGAGTTAGACATGACTGATCAACTGAGCAATAAACACCTATTATGCATAAGATGTCCAAATGGATAGGTCACAGTTACCTCCCTCAAGAGGATCACTGTAGATAGAGATGCAGTTATTAAACTGTAAATCAATACATTAAAATACCAGACTCATGGAGGGCACAGATGTGGGACAAAGGAAGGAACTCTTTATTGTGCAGTTAGGTTCTGCACAATCACTTGATTGGGTTAGAACCTCTGAACTTTAGTCTATGCAAGAGAAAAGAACACGAGAGACTCTTGATACTTTATAATCAATGATTATAAAGCTATGATTGATCTCATTTATTCCTCCTGTCTCCTTTTTGTAGCTCTTTATTTCCAGCTTCTAACTGACTATCTTCTGAACATCCCAGAGGCCCTTCAAGCTGAGCATATCAAACTCTTTATTCATTATCCCAAAACTTGACCTTTCTTACTTGTTACCAGTTGTGACTTTAGTCTTTGCCTGGGGACATTGTTTAGTAAATGCTGTTTATGACTTTTTCGTTTTGATCTTATCTGTCCCAATTTTAAAGAGATGTAGGTACAGTGTATATGCTACAATTGATTATCAGTGAATGGGTAGGTAAAAATATCCTAGGATGTTTTTAACTTTAACACTGTGGACTAAGCATCACAAAGGGGATTTAATTCAGTCCAGACACCTATTACTTAAATGTGGACATGTGTTAAGATATTAATATTTTTTAATCTGGAATGATATATATTATGTGGCTATGCAGTGACTTGTGTGGTCTACATTGGTATATCTCATTTGTGGTATAATTTAACTGCTACAAATTTATGAGGATGATAATCTAGTAGAGACACCATTTAATTTCCCAAGAAACTATAGCTCACCTTTCAGACTTGGTTATTTTATGTACTGCTATTGACTTTTCTTCATTTTATGTACAATGCATAGCCCAGTGAATAATAAAAAAGTATTATTACATTGACTTTAACTCTTAGCCTTTGCTTTGACTTTGCAGGAGGAGACCTTTAAATTTATGTGCTTTGAAATTTATGAAAATTGACATTTTTGCCTAACAACTTATTTTTCCACTCTCAGATGCTTTTTCTCTTGACTGAATTGAGTCTTAAGTAGATTGCAGAGGCTGTTGATTACAAAATTCTCGTAGATTCACCGAACAACGACCATGGGCTTAAAAAATATTCTTGGTAAAATTGAAGAATGGTTGTATTCTCTCAGATATTTTCAGACAAAAATCTTAATGGACATTGTTTTCACCACTCAGTGAAAGTCACTCAGTCATGCAATGGACTGTAGTCTTCTAGGATCTTCTGTCCATGGAATTCTCCAGGAAATAATACTGGAGTGGGTAGCCATTCCCTTCTCCAAGGGATCTTCCCAACCCAGGGGTTCAACCCAGGTCTCCCCTCTTTCTGGAATGAGCCACCAGGAAAGTTCACCAATCAGTAATATGTTATTAAAAATTATTACATTAACAGACCATATTTAGTATAAAATATTTGATCATGGCATGGTTAAAGCAATTATTTTGATCAAGTTAATCACTTCACTATTTTTTAAATTTATATGAGAGTATTTTATTTTTTATTTTTATTGAAGTAAAGTTTATTTACCATATGTTAATTTATATAGCAAAGTAATTCAGATATGTATATATATATATACACATTCTTTTAAAAATTATTTTCCATTATGGTTTATCACAGGGTATTGAATACACTTCTCTGTGCTGTACAGTAGGACCTTGTTGTTTATCGATTCTGTCTAATAGTTTACATCTTCTAATCCCAACCTCCCACTCTTCCCTCCCCCCAATCCCTTCCTGTTGGCAACCATAAGTCTATTCTCTAAGTTTGAATCTTTTCACTGTTAAACCCAAGTATGGTTCACTCAGTAGGAAAGGAAATTCAGGGCTAGTTTGTTTGCTCCAGCAGCCGCTCCAGGCTGACTTATTCATGTGTGTGTACTCTCTGTGTGTATGCGTGAATGTGTGTATTTTGTTACATATTTTAGTAATGTATATTATTATGAAAGTGAAAGAAACTGTTAGGGCTCAGTCATTTCTGACACTTTGACCCTTTGCGACCCCATGAACTGTAACCCGGGCTTCCTAGGTGGCGCTAGTGGTAAAGAACTTGCCTACTGATGCTGGAGACAAGAAACAAAGGTTTGATTTCTGGGTAGGGAAGATCCCCTGGAGGAGGGCATGCAACCCACTCCAGTATTCTTGCCTAGAGAATCCCCATGGACAGAGGAGCCTGCTGGGCTACCAGTCCCTAGGGTTGCAAAGAGTTGGATATGACTAAGGCAACTCAGCACGCATGCAGGCATGGACTATAACCCACCAGGCTCCTCTGTCCGTGGGATTTCTTAGGCAAGAATACTGGAGTGGGTTGCCATTTCCTTCTCCAGGGGATCTTCCCTACCCAGAGATCTAACCTGCATTTCTTGCTTTGCAGGCGGATCCTTTACAGTTTGAGTTACCAGGGAAGCCCAAATATATATTATAATCATATATATATATATGTATACCTATGTGTGTGTCTTTATTTTTGAGGGATGGGTGTGATATATTGTGCTGTGCAGAGAGGAACCCTGTCTCTAAACTGCATTCCTTAGCAAAGCTTTCAGTGCATGGCAAATTCTGTTATTACTGCAGCAACTTTGAGAGCAGATATAGCATCCCATCTTGAGCATTTCCCCACACACAGCCAGAGGTAGACTGAAGCATTTGGAACAGCTTCCCTGCCCAGAGAAAGAAAGCTACACCCACTATCATAGTTACAATTCTCATTTTAACATATTAATAAACAAACATTCCTCTAACCTTAGCTGGTGTGCTCTTTCCCCTGAAAGATAAATCTGATTTGGGGATGCTGACGCAGTGGATCTTCTGAACCTGTTAGAGTGGAAACAGTTCACCAGGCTCTACGTAAAACCTGTATGATGATGAATGTGCTTTGAGAAACCATTTAAGAACAGACACTGGCTGTCCTGGCTATATTTTCACGTCCCTTTCAGCTTTTTCGTTTGGCAACATTTCATCTTACTTCTGTTTGGCTTCTATCAGAATTTTCCTCACTTTAAATGGTTATACTCAGTTGTTCCTTCCTGAACTGTATCCTAGGAACTTTTTTCCCTCACTCTTATCAGAAGTCAAGAGAAACAGATCAATCTTCTGTAATTTAGTTAAGTAATTTTACTCAATCCTATTTCTTATACGTTTGACAATTACTCTGCATCTCCAGCTTTGTTTTGAGTGATAGGATTAATGCCGAGACTTTCTCCTTCCTGAAAGTTAATAGGAAGAAAGTTTCAGCCAGTTATGTGATTTATTTTTTTTTAATGGCATCAAGTTAGAAAGCCTGCTGCATGCATCTCCACAATGCAAATGGCATCGGAACACTTGAGAGCATTAGCCTAGACTCCACTCACCCCTGCATTATTGATGCTGACTCAGCCAGTGCAAATCTGATATTCAAACTCCTTGGCAAAGCTCCCTCTGTATAGGCGCCACTTGATGAACCGTGGCCTCACTTCCTCTGTGGCTGTCTTTGCTTCTACACTTGCTTTGCTGACAAAGCCTCCATCAGTTCACATTTTACCTTATATACATTAATATATTCAGTCACAGTCAGTTCAGTTCAGTCGCTCAATCGTGTCCAACTCTTTGCGACCCCTTGAATCGCAGCACGCCAGGCCTCCCCGTCCATCACCAACTCCCGGACTTCACTCAGACTCACATCCATTGAGTCAGTGATGCCTTCCAGCCATCTCATCCTCGGTTGCCCCCTTCTCCTCCTGCCCCCAATCCCTCCCAGCATCAGAGTCTTTTCCAATGAGTCAACTCTTTGCATGAGGTGGCCAAAGTACTGGAGTTTCAGCTTTAGCATCATCTTTCCAAAGTAATCCCAGGGCTGATCTCCTTCAGAATGGACTGGTTGGATTTCCCACAATATTCCACTCTAATTGATAGGAGAGGACTCACTGAGAAAAGATTAAGGATGTCCTAACTGTTTTTAACACAGGATACCATTTTTTCCCCACTTTGGCTGCACAGCATACAAGATCTTAGTTTCCCTACCGGCTATCAAACCTGGACCACCTGTAGTGGAAGCGTGGAGTCTTGACCACTGGATCGCCAGGGAAGTCCCCCTAGGATCCCGTTTTTTTCAACATTCTGAATGGCCTTTCTGCAAGTTGCTCCTATTTCCTGTAATGTACATACTATCACAATATCTATCTTATTAGTTTTTTTTCAACCAAGAAAAATCATTATATTAAACCTTCCATTTAACTACAAAGTAAGATAGGTGGTACAAATATAACTATACCCTGAAAAATTTAAAGTAATATTTTCATATTCTTTACTGCAAATATAGGATTTTTTATTAGTCTTATTAAAATTTTATTAAAAATGTATTTTTTACTAGTTTATTATTTTGACAGATTAAAACCATAGGAAAGAGGATGTGTCTTATTATCTTACAATTCATTGTTAGAGCATTGAAATATTATTTGAGAGTAAATGTTACTTTATACAGTAGATCTGGATTTGATTAACGTATCATTCCCTTGAACTGTTTCTAGAAATGAGCAGTAAATAGAACATACTATTTCCAGAAACTTTCCTTGAACTTATCAATCTTTATAATAAGTGGAGATTCCGGTCCTGTACTGGAGAGCAATGAGTGTTAATCACAGAGCAATAGGGTAGGAACATTTTAGTTTGCTGTACCCAAGCCTGTTTATTTTTTCACATTTTTGGCTGCCTGAAGAATTATATTTTCTCTGGCACAGTTTTATAAACAGAAGAAAATATACATTGGAGACAGAATTAACATTTAAAAAATGTAAACTGTCAATATTTTACTTATGCTTCCAAAAAGCAGACGTGGGACAGATTCATTCATCAGAAGATAGCAAACATAGTCTGCAAACCCATTTGTTGTGTGTCTTTCTAGCAGGTGGTAGGAGTTTACTCTAAATAATGGAAAACCATACTGACAATAAAACTCTTTCCACAGAGATGAATCTCAGATATTCTAGTAGACCTGCATTGAGCACTGAAAACCTTCAGACTGTGATTCAAATTTTATCATTTTTCTCCTTACTCATAAAGGAACAGGATTTATCCCTGTTTTCCCCAAAATATGACTAGGAAGGTGAAAAACTGCCAGTGTTATAGTCTTCTTTGAAGGAATTTGTCCCTTTTTAGGTATTTAGGTAAATGGCAGAATGTCTGCTTTTTATGTGTAACATTTTATCTTTTTGCATTGTTACCAGAAAAAAAATATATACATATATATATATATATATATATATATATATATATATATATATATAGGTCTCTACAGACACTTATATTTCCCTCAACTACAATTTAACCAATGCATTTATTTGAAATCAGTGTTGTTTAAAAAAATGTTTTTAATCATTTGAAGCAAGGTCTGTGAATTGTTTATCTGGATGTGGTTTGTAATATGCATCTCCAGTGCCTGTGCATAGTAAGCAACAGAGTGCCTTGAAGAGGAATTTGTCTCCAAGTGAAGTTTATTGACTGTCGGATTTATCACATGATCAGGGACAGTGGATTGGCCCACAATCTGTACCCCAAAATCTGTTTATGAGCCTGCTTCCTCCTTGGGAGGATCTGGTAGTTTCTGGTTGTGTGTGGAAGGACAGAAAGGGAAGGGACCTGGGAAATCCACTGTCCAGATTGCAGTGTCTCTAGTTACCCTTCCAGTCTCGCTCTCGCAAGAGCACACGCGCTTCTCCACCAGTGGTGGAATCCAACTGGGATTCTCAGTGTCAGCTTTCACGGGGAGTCTTTTAGGGGAGGTGGGGATAGAGGGTGAGATAGCATCTGCTTTTGCTGTCTTTCATGACTCCTTGCATCTCCAGAGGTTGAGCCTGTCTGAGGTTCAGCCCTGCAACCTGGCTCACTTCTCTTGGGTATTTTTTTCCATAGATTTTTCCATAGTTTTCTCTTCAGCATCTCTTTTTTCACTCCTCGTCTACTTCATTCTCTTTTTTTTTTTTTTTAACAAATTTGGACCATTTTTGAAGTCTGTATTGAATTTGTTATGGTATCGCTTCTGTTTTATGTTTCGGTTTTTGGGCTGCAAGGTGTGTGGGATTTTTGCTCCACAACCAGGGATTGAACCTGCATCCCCCTGCATTGGAAGATAAAGTCTTAACCACTGGGCCACGAGGAAAGTCCCTACTTCATTATCTTTTAAAAGTTTGTTGACATCTCCCCCATCTTTCACAGAAATGTATATACGTATGACAATCTGCATAATACCAAGTTGAGGATAAGATGGGAGGGTGGGAAGAGTTACAGTAATGTGTGGAGATTTCCAACATAGGCTGAGAAAGTTCAGTCTTTTATGAAAACGAAATTTATGTCCGTTAAACTTTTTTAAAACCATTTCTTTACAATTTGTCAAGCATGCATATTTTAGATGCTTGTATTATGTTTGTAAGTTAGCACTAAAAACAAAGAACGCAGTCCAGGGAGCTTAAGGCACTCAGTACGAGAGAACTGAGAAAAGAAAAAAAAAGAATTATAATTAATGTGATAGAGGGCTATAATATAATTTATACACTGTATGCTCCTGAAGCACTGAGGAAAAGGACCTAGAGTTTGGGGTAAGGAGTACATCATCTGGGAAGGTTTTCTTGAGGGAGTGGTGCTTGCATTTTTTGAAAATTATTTTATCTATTTGAATACTAGATGCACACATATTTAGAATATTTATAACTTTCTAGTGAGTTTTGGGCTTTCCTGGTAGCTCAACTGGTAAAGAATCCACCTGCAATGCAGGAGACCCTGGTTCAATTCCTGGTTTGGGAAGATCCACTGGAGAAGGGATAGGCTACCCACCCTAGTATTCTTGAGCCTCCCTGGTGGCTCAGCTGGTAAAGAATCAGCCTGCAATGCAGGAGACCTGGGTTTGATCCCTGGGTTGGGAAAATCCCTTGGAAAAGGGAAAGGCTATGCCCCCCAGTATTCTGGTCTGGAGGATTCTGGTCTGGACTGTATAGTCCATGGGGTCGCAAAGAGTCGGACATGACTGAGCAACTTTCACTTTGTCTTGTAGTGAGTTTTTCCTTTGTCATTATATATTAAGCTTTCTTATCCCTCATGGTGCCTTTTCCTTCATTTGGTTTTGCTTTTCTTTTAAAATACACTTTATCCCTTTTTATCCTCCTCAGAAACAGTGTGTATTACTATATGTCAGTTTTTATTCATATGCCAGTTTTATTCACTCATTCATGTCCAATTCTTTGCAACACCATTGACTATAGTAGCCCACCAGGCTCCTCTGTCCATGAGATTTTCCCAAGCAAGAATACTGGCGTGGGTAGTCGTTCCATTCTCTATGGGATCTTCCTGATTCACAGGTTGAACCTGGGTCTGCTGCATTGCTGGTGGATTCTTTACTGACTGAGCCACCAAGGGAAAAATGTACATGCATTCAGTTCATAATTTGTGTGTGTTCAATCCATTCTCAAAATGATACTATAAAGTAGATACTATTATTTTCTCTCTTTTAGAGAGGAAAAACTGTGAGGCACAGTTTTTAAGTAATTTAGTGAAACATAAATTGGGCAAACTAGCATAAACAATATCAAGCTCAGACACTCACTCTGGAGCCTACATCACTTCACATATTGATACCAATACCAATATTATACAAGGTATCAATGTTTGTGGATTATACCACTAAGGTCGCTGTACTAATATCATCATAGACACACCAGGTGTTTTAAACGTGTATTCACCTCGCTTATCATTTTCATTTCCTTTACTCTCAGCTTTTCTTGGCTCCTTTGTTTCTGATATGCTTCTTAGTCATAGTTTATTGTTTGATTAAAAAAAATCCAGTGGTACGTCTGTCTTTTCAATATGCAGTTCAGTGCTATTAAATCTATTTTTGTTATTGCTATACTTGGGTATATTTCTACTATCTTCTTTTGCTTTTGGTCCTACTTTTTCTGTTCCATTTTTTCTCTCATTTTTTCTTCCTTTGGCTGCATCAGTATTTTTTAAAAAATATTTATCTCCCCCATCACTAAATGCAATGTTTATACATATACATATATATATATATATATATATATTCAGTATTTCCTATTTTAGGGATTATCTTTATAATTTTAAGTGACTATTTAAAAAAGTCAAAAATAACTTAACATTTTGATCTTTCTCCTGAACTATGAAAGAAACATGATATTACTTGGGCTGCCATAATAGGATACCACATGCTGGGTGGCTTAAGCAACACAAATTTTATTTTCTCCTAGTCCTGGAGGCTGGAAGTCCAAGATCAGGGTGGCAAGGTTGGCTTCTACTGAGGACTGTCTTCACAGCTTGCAGATGGCTGACTTCTTACCACATCCTCACAAGGCTTTTCTTCTGGGCACGTGGGAGACAGAGATCTCTGGGTCTGTTGCATTTCTCATGAGGACACCAGTCCTGTGGGATTGGGGCCCATTCTCATGACCTCATTTAACCTTAATTATCTCCTAAAGGCCCCGTCTCCAAAAACAGTTGCATCGGAGGTTGGGGCTTTAACATATAAATTGGGGGAAGGGAATACAGTTCAGTCCATGACACTTGGTTTAACATAAATGTGATTATCTCCTTCCATCCTGTATTCTCCTTTGCTCTTACGACCTAGTTCTCCCTCTTTTTGAACGTCAATAGTATCATTTGTATCATTTTATGTGTATGTCATTATTGTATTTTCAGGTTTTGTCTTGTTTGTCAGCTTTTTCTCCATCTGTGCCTTCCTGTTCTCCTCTTTCTGGATGTGTGTTCCCTTCAACACAAATTCTTTCGTTTTAATGTTGGTAACCTGCTTCGATTTTGTTTCTGTGAAAATGTCTTAATTTCTTCCTTTCTTGTGTGATAGTTTAGCTTGATGTGCAATTCTAGATTTGAATTTTATTTCCTTTAGACATTTTCAATATCTTATTCTACTGCATTCTACCTTTTTTCCTCCTTGTTAATGAGCGTCCTGTCTGCTTTAATATTGTTCCTTAGGAGTCATCTCTCTTCTCTTTTCCTGTTTGTATGCTTTTTGGTGGTTTGCTCTTACGTTTTTCTGTGTACGACTGATTGTTTTTTCTTTTTTTCTGATTGCATAAACTGTCATTTTATTAATAATAATTGAATTTGCTTCTATTTCCCCATAAGATCCATCAGTCTGTCCCTTCTTTGTCACATCTTAATTCATGAAATTAAAAAAGCACTTGATCCTTGGAAGGAAAACTATGACAAAGCCAGACAGTATGCTAAAAGGCCAGAGACATCACTTTGTTGACAAAGTGACACTAAATGTCCATTATAAAGACTGATTTCTTAAAAATATTTCGTTTGGGAATTGTAGTCCTCCCTGAGTCCAAAGTTTTAGTCTGTTCTGGAAAACTCTTAGACGTTCTGTCTTTGAATTCTTTCTCCATAATTCTCTCTTTTCTCTCCTTCTGAAATGTTAATAAAATGTTAGACCTCATTTCATCCTCCACATGTTAATATTTGTATTTAATATTTTAAATCACTTTTTCTTCTACACTAGATGTTCAGTCTATCAATTCACAAATGCGCACTATAGTTTTATCTCATCTGCCTAACATAACTGATGAAGTTTTTAATTTCAGTAATGAATTTTTATTCTTGGAGGAAGTATTTGATTATTTATCAAATATGACAGGTTCTATTTAATACTAACTCATTACTTTCTTATATATTTTGTTCCACCTTTTATTTTTTTTAAGTGATTTTTGAATGCTTTACGATATTCTCAATCCTAAAATTTATCTGAAATCCATAGCGGTCAGATTTTTCTCTGTGGTGTTTCTTTTGAATCATTTTCATTATGCATCTTCTCTAATATTTTATGCTAATATGCATAGATTATGTATTTAAATTGCTCTGGCTTTTATCTTCAGGAATCCTGTGATTCCAGGGTCAATCCTGAGAGAATTTATGCTTCCTTCAAAATATAACAGTTGAGAACTACTTCTTGTATTTTAATTTCTTGGCTTGGCGGTTATACCGTCTCGCCACTGTAAATTTGAAAGCAATTTTGTTGAGCAAACCTGTGGCTTATGAATTCTCAGAAAGTAGTTTCTTTTCTGTAGGTCGGTAGAAGAGAGACAAATTTCCTTGTCACATTTCTTTGCTGACTAGTGAATTTTTCTCCAATATCTGCTTCAGCTGAGATTTTAGCATTTTTAGGCTTTATGTTCTAGTGTCTGTGGCAAGGGGAGGGGTGTTGTTATTCCTTAAAGTCCAACACTTGATATCTAATTCTGCTTGGCCTTTAAAATCTAATACCTTCTGAATGCTAATAGCCCAGCATCGTCTGGCACCCTGCAGTTTAAAGTTAGTTGTTTGTTTGTTTGTTTTTTGAAACCCCCCCCCCCAACCACCACCACCAAAAGCTTCTCCTACCTTATTGGATATATACAAATATAATTTAAAAGGATGTGTGTTACATTTCATCTGGAATTTCTATGTGTTTTGAACTGAAAAAGCTTCAGGCTCCTCACATTACCATATCATAGAAAATGGAATTATCTGGAGATTATTTATTTTTATCTCTTTCCTAAATATTCTATAATAAGTTATTCTTGAATGTTAAATGTTATTAAATAAATTATCTCATAGCAAAGAGTTTCTGTTATGATAAAAAACACAGAGATGTAAAAATTTTACAAGTGAAGTTATATGGAACAAGTCTTTCTTTTTATGTAACTTATAATAGATAGTGTCAGCATTTTGGGGGAAATTATCACTTTTGGAGAGTACTGAATTAGTGAAATTTGAAGCTTCTGAAAAGTATTTTACCTTAAGACTCTAACGTCAGGCTTCATTGATGAACATGGAAACATTCTCACAACTGAAGAAAAGCATCATTATTGTACAGAATACAGAAGGTTGAAGTCTCAAACAATCACATCACAAGTAATAACATCATCATTATCAGCAACTATCATGACAACAAAGCAGGAGGGAAAAGGGAGGAAAAGGATGGGTTATGGACTCCTGTTTTCAGCCAAGCACCCTTCTAAGCACCAAAGCCAGAAGAGGCTGAAAAATGTTTTCAGGTTGACAAAGGCAAGAGCTAGTCTCACAAATGAAGCACTTCCTGCCTATCCAATTTCAAAGTAACTTCTGAAATAGATCTTTACAATCTGGTTTTGTATGAACTTGTTAAATTCCAGAACATTAAATATAGTCATATTAGTAGCATGCCAAAGCCAAGTAGAAATTATATTTGATTCCTTAGTATGTTGGACTATACATATTATTGTAATGTGGATAGTTGTGAATTTATAATAGTTATATAGATAGTTGTGAATTTATATTGCAATTCTAATTTATATTCCTATTTTCCTTTTTTCCCAGGCAAAAATACTAATAAGCAAAAACAGTCTTCTTCCTTCAAAATAGGACCATTTAATAAGAATGAGGAGAATCTAATTCTAATTTTCTTAAGCGAATAAAACAAGTCTCTCAAATATTAAAATGTTTTTGAATGTGAGAAATTGCCATGTTTCTTAATCAAAGCTGTGCAGTTAACAGGCTCCTAATGAAACTGGGAGAGTTGCAATTCAGTTCAGTTCAGTTGCTCAGTCGTGTCCGACTATTTGCGACACCATGGACTGCAGCATGCCCAGCTTCCCGGTCCATCAGCAACTTCCTGAACTTGCTCAAACTCACGTCCATTGAGTCAGTGATGCCATCCAACCATCTCATTCTCTGTCGTCTCCTTCTCCTCCTATCTTCAATCTTTCCCAGCATCAGGGTCTTTTCCAGTGAATCAGTTCTTACATCAGGTAGCCAAAGTATTGGAGTTTCAGCTTCAACATTAGTCTTTCCAATGAATATTCAGGACTGATCTCCTTCAGAATTGACTGGTTTATCTCCTTGCAGCCCAAAGGACTCTCAAGAGTCTTCTCCAACACCACAGTTCAAAAGCATCGATTCTTCGGGCTCAGTTTTCTTTATAGTCCAACTCTCACATCCATACATGACTACTAGAAAAACCATGGCTTTGACTAGACAGACGTTTGTTGGCAAAATAATGTCTCTGCTTTTTAATATGCTGTCTAGGTTGGTCATAGCTTTTCTTCCAAGAACCAACTGTCTTTTAATTTCATGGCTGCAGTCACCTTCTGCAGTGATTTGGAACCCAAGGAAATAAACTATGTCACTGTTTCCATTGTTTCCCCATCTATTTGCCATGAACTGATGGGACTGGAAGCCATAATCTTAGTTTTCTGAATGTTGAGCTTTAAGCCAGCCCTTTCACTCTCTTCTTTCACTTTCATTTTCACTCTCTTCTTTCACTTTCATCAGGAGGCTTTTGAGTTCCTCTTCACTTTCTGCCATAAGAGTGGTGCCATCTGCATATCTGAGGTTATTGATATTCCTCCCAGCAATCTTGATTCCAGCTTGTGCTTCCTCCAGCCTGGCATTTTGCACGATGTACTCTGTGTATAAGTTAAATAATGAGGGTGACAATATACAGCCTTAACATACTCCTTCCCCAATTTGGAACCAGTCTGTTATTCCATGTCCCATTCTAGGTGTTGCTTCTTGACCTGCATACAGATTTCTCAGGATTATTTTACGAAACTATGTAGATGTATATTAAAACACAATGTTGTATACCCTAAATATACACAATTTAATTTAAAAAAATACATTAAGCAAAAGGCAAGTGACCTGCTCAAGGCATAACTGTGTAACTGAATACATGCAGGATTGGGTTGGCAACCAGTTCTGCTGTTCTGAAGCCCATATGCCTGACCACTAAGATCATATTTTCAAAGTATTGTATAATTCCATAGACATCACCAAACAACTTGCACAGAAGAATCAAGAGGCAATATTATTTTATTTTGTGAATATATGAATGTTCTTGTCTATTTTGTATGTTACATATACTAATAGTATGGTCATATAGAATTAAAGTTATCAACTATAAAGTCTTTTATTTTGCATTTTGCACTCTCTATATATGAATACACAGCTACGTTTTTTAAAAGATCACTTAACATTTACAAAATGACATAAGGGGTTTCCCTGGTGGTCCAGTGACTGAGACTCCATGCTCCTATTGCAGGTGGCCTGGGGTCCATCCAGGTCAGGAAACTGGATCCCACATGCTGCAACTAAGAGTTCACAGGCTGCAATGAAGCTCCAGCACAGCCAAATAAAGAAATTAAATAAATATTAAAAAGACGTAAGAGTTTAATTATTCAGTTTGGTAATTCTGCTCTTCTTTTTATGGTGGCCCCAGGGCAGAAATGGCTTTTTAAATCACATTGTACAATTTGATTTGCAAATTGCTAACTATCCCAATTTGTCCAGATAGCTAGTGTGTTTCTCTGATTTCCTCTTGTTTTCCTATGTTCTTGTAGTTTTCTTCATGATTATTAAAAGACACTCTGAAATATGTCCTCTATCTTCTAAATTTAAGCTAATTTGGTATAAATACATTTTATATTTGTTATAAGTATTATATGAGAATAGGAGGGGAGACTCATAGATAATTTTATTTGAAAAATTGTAATCCTCCTGAGCCAATAAAGTTTTGATAAAGTGTTTTTTAATATATTGATATTAATGTTTGTTTAGTTTTAATATTCTAATATATATATTTTAAATTAATCTACCTGTAATTTCATAATACATTTTATGAAATTAATTTTAATTACAGAAAATCAAACTCATGCATACTATTTTAAAAATAATTTAAATTTTGTTTTCATAATATATGACACCATATTTTATACATCACTATAAATACACTTTGCACTTGGAAAACCAGAATATTAGAGAGAAAGAAAGACCTTGGAAATTATTTTAAAATCTTGCTAATTCATTTTATCAAATAAAGGCTCCTAATCAAGTTATAGCTTCCCTGGTGGTTCAGATGATAAAAAATCTGCCTGCAATGCAGGAGATGCAGGTTCGATCACTGGGTTGGGAAGATCCCTTGGGTACACACACACATATACTCACAGGCATTTTTTAAGCACTTACTTTGTAGTTATGTTCTTACTAATTCTTAACCTCCTGTGCTAGAGCATTATACGCTTTCCTATTTTATAGATAAAGAAAAAAGAAAGAGAGCACTTAGTTAATTTGCTCAAGGGGAAAAAATTGATAGAGACAAAATTCTTAACATTATATCTACTGTTCATTTATTATAAATAAACAGTAGATAAACATAAAGCAATAAATATAAATGACACACTAAATTTTAAAAAGCCAACAGACTATATTAAATAATTTATATAATTAAAATTAACTCATAAAAATTACCTCCAAAGATGTTAGCCTTTCACTCGTGTGCCACTGTTTTATAATGGGATGCTAGGATTGCTGTGCTTTTTGCTCTCCCATATGTTGTGTTCTATCTTTTTATTAATTTTGAAATTAATTTTTATTGGAGTATAGTTGCTTCACAATGTTGTGTTAGTTCTTACTGTACAGCAAAATGCATCAGCTATACATATACATGTATCCATTCTGGTCACCATGGTGGCTTAAGCTGAGTTGCCCGTTCTATACAGTATGTTCTCATTAGTTATCTACTTCATACATAGTATGAGTAATAGTGTTCTCTTTAAGCAATGCAATTTGTGATCCATACTCATTTCTCCAGTTTCCCATTGATCTAAACGGTAAACCTAAGTCAAGCCCCGCCTTTTGTAATTTGGATTCTGTGATCTTTGATATTATTACACATTCCTTCACTTCCTGGATACCACCCCTTGGGTTTTCTCTTGCCTCTTTCTTGGTTTTCTTCACTTGTTTGTTTTCTTGCTTCTCCCCATGACATGTAGATGATTTTTTGAGTTCCAGCCTTGAATTTCTTTGCTTAGCACACTATACAATTTCTTTATGCAGTCTCTTCCACCTTCATTACATAGTGAATGAAAAAAATCACTTCCAAATTCTGACCCCTTTCCCGACATCCGGATATTAATATCAACCTCTGGATTGAATATTTTATCTTTGATATCATAGTGATACTTCAGGCTTGAAAAGGCTAGCTTTGAACTCATCAGAGCCACCCACCATTTCTCCTCCCCTTTCATCCCACTCCTTAAAGACCAGATGCTTTTCCTGCATCTTCTTTTTTATGAAGGCAAAAGCATCCATCTAGCTGCTCACCCAGAAATCCGTCAGTCTAGTCACCTTTCTCTGTGCGGTGCTCATATCCAGGAGATCAGTCAGTTCTGTCATATCTTCCTATGAAATATTTTTCACCCATCCCCTCTACATCAGCTTTATTGACATACTTTAGATAAAGACATTGGAATTTGTCCAATGATTCTTTTGTAAAGCAACCCTCACCTCCAGTTTCCCTCTGCCAGCTTATTCTGATAAGATAAGCTTATTCCTATCTTCACCAGGAGAAAAATAACAAAAAACAAATTATTTCCATGCTCAAAATTCTTCAATGATTTTTTTGTTCATTCAATAGACAATAGTTGAGCCTCTATTATGTAAGAGATCTAGGAGTTTATATCCCAGTACAAAGACTGAAAACAATAAGCAAATATATAGTATGCAATGTGGTGGTGAGTTATGAAAAAATGAATCAGATAAGGGGATAGACTGTCAAAGGGATGGGAGAATATTCTTTAACTGGTGATCAGAGAAGGCCTCTCTGATAAGGTGACTGAAATTGAGTCTTGAAGGAAGTGAAGATGCAAGCTTAGATATCACCTCATTTCAGGATAAAAATTCAAACATATTCACTCGATCATTCACCTAACAAGTACAGAAGGATCCATCAAAGTCTTAAAATGGAGATTATATTATGTTATAAAGTGGAGCTTCAATCTGTTGAAAAATAATTTATTTCCAAATACTTTGTATCTTGGGATACAAAGTGATCCAGACACTTTGCATCTTGATCATCTCCCATGTATACCATCAGTTCAGTACAGTTCAGTTGCTCAGCCATGGTCAGACTCTTTGCGACCCCATGAATCACAGCACACCAGGCCTCCCTGTCCATCACCAACTCCCGGAGTTCACTCAGATTCATGTCCATAGAGTCAGTGATGCCATCCAGCCATCTCATCCTCTGTCGTCCCCTTCTCCTCCCGCCCCCAATCACTCCCAGCATCAGAGTCTTTTCCAATGAGTCAACTCTTCGCATGAGGTGGCCAAAGTACTGGAGTTTCAGCTTTAGCATCATTCCTTCCAAAGAACACCCAGGACTGATCTCCTTCAGAATGGACTGGTTGGATCTCCTTGCAGTCCAAGGGACTCTCAAGAGTCTTCTCCAACACCACAGTTCAAAAGCATCAATTCTTCAGTGCTCAGCTTTCTTCACAGTCCAACTCTCACATCCATACATGACCACTGGAAAAACCATAGCCTTGACTAGATGGACCTTAGTTGGCAAAGTAATGTCTCTGCTTTTGAATATGCTATCTAGGTTGGTCATAACTTTTCTTTCAAGGAGTAAGCATCTTTTAATTTCATGGCTGCAATCACCATCTGCAGTGATTTTGGAGCTCCAAAACATAAAGTCTGACACTATTTCCACTGTTTCCCCATCTATGTGCCATGAAGTGATGGGACTGGATGCCATGATCTTCGTTTTCTGAACGTTGAGCTTTAAGCCAACTTTTTCACTCTCCTCTTTCACTTTCATCAAGAGGCTTTTTAGTTCCTCTTGACTTTCTGCCATAAGGGTGGTGTCATCTGCATATCTGAGGTTATTGATATTTCTCCCGGCAATCTCGATTCCACCTTGTGTTTCTTCCAGTTCAGCGTTTCTCATGGTGTACTCTTTCTCATGATACAAGCTATGTATACCATAGCTTGTTTTAATATAAGTAGGTTGGTAGTTTTTATCATATGTGGTGTTTTCTCAACAAATATTTTTTTAATTCATATAGAAATAAGACAGTACAGTTGATGTCATGAAACTATTACACTAAAGAGGAAAAAGATACAATCAGAACCACACACACGTAAGTAAACAAACCAATCCAGATAAATACAGATTGTGACAGATTCTATGACAAGAAATAAGTTGCTGCGGAACTTGAATGAGAAAATGGATAGAATAATTTTAAGTACCACGGTTTTTGAAGTGGTCACCTCTCAGAAGGTGATATTTGAACTGACCTGAATCATAAGTCAGCCATGAAAAATGCAAAGAGGAAGAAAATTCCAGGTAGAACGGGCTTGGTTTTTCTGAAGCACAGACAAGAGAATGGGATGGCTGAAGCATAGTGAGCAAGAATAGACAGCTTTTAAAAAAAATTATAGTTGTATCAGTTTCCAGCATATATCAGTGTGATTCAGATTTTTTTGAGGAGGTTAAGAATGGACATCTTTTAGCATTTAATTAGAGCACTAACAAAGAAGACACTGATTGCTTCTGGGTGTAATCCTTCTGTGGATCATCTTCAGTGGATGGTAGGAACCGCCTCTATGTCGACCATATACACAGTTCCATCTAGATTTATTTCTTTATCTATCTGTATATACCGAAAACCACAATTGCACACTATAAATTCCAATATAAACCCATAGGACCCACTCAAGATCTCCCACTTTTCATTTGTACCCTCCTTTCCTGCCATTGTGAACCTGGCTCCCACTCTCTTCAATATATTTATTTGTTTGCTCCATCGATCTGTATTGCAGTCAGTCTCCTGGCCATGCCAGGTGGGTGTGTGTTTGACTGGCTGCAGGCATTAGCCACCACTGGGCTCACTCCTGGCTCACTCTAACACACTGCTTGTTTGGCCCCAACCTCCACCAGGGTGAATTATTTAGAAAGATTTGGTAAACAGTAGAGATTAGTAGAAAATTTGCACAAGATTATACTGAAAGGAAGACACTAAATGGTTTTGAGCATCTTTACAGCATTTCACTAGCCTTTCTCAACCTCCTAAACATCCCTACTTTAAAATAAGTATAGAGTCATGCAGGTGTGTATTTCCAGACATGTAAAATATTCAGCCTGTTGCCTATTGTTTGTTTTTTTGTTCCATCAAGTTAACATTATAGTTTAAAACTTAAATAGGCATTTGAATGTCAAAACAAATATCAGCATATTTTTCACTAATGTGTATCTGAGTTAAAATTTTAAAACTGTGAAAATGCACGTGTTTGTTTTGTCAATGAGAATAGCAAAGTGTTGAGCTTTAAATCAGGTATAAAGGTTTTATATGCTAAGTCTTAAGATGGAAATTTCAGACATACCAGTAAGGTAACATAATGGCCCAGCTCACTGATAGACGCAATTGAGAATGGCACGGTTAAAATTCACCGTGGGGGTTACAACATATTGTCAGATCATAGAACCCAATAACAACAACCAATATAGAAACATTACATTTTTTATTTCAAATACATAGATGTAGTAAATTTACGCTCTAAGCTGAAACAAATGACTTTACTTTTTTACTATATATAATTTTTATAATAATTTATCAAATTTTAATTGAGTTTGACCCTCTATCCATTTTATATCTATTCATTTCTGAACCTCACTATCCCAGATGCATTTTTCTTTTCCTCCAAACAACCCTGCTATTAATCTACTATGTTAAATCCTGAACTTTAGGGTACTCATTGAAAGAATCACACATACTATTGCATTAGGATTTTTACTGAAATTATATTTGACATAAAGGGAACTAATACAGAAAATAAATAATATGCTGTCCTTCATTTCAAGGAGAGGGGATTGGGCTAGCGTATCAGTAATTTCCAGTATCAGAGACACATCTTTAAGCCGTTAACTATAAGGGAGTGGTCAATATTCTACTAGTACAGTTCTCTTAAAAACTTGTAGGATACCTATAAATGTAATTAAGCTCTACTCCATTAAACAAAAGCCTTATCTACACTTTCATACAGATAAGTTTTTTTTTTCTTTTTTAACATTGGGCTTCCGCTAATATGCTGAGGAAGATTATTTTTAGAATCTTCATTGTTTAAATCAGGGGCTCGGTAAGACACACCGCTAAGCTACATAGAGGTTCTTTTGTCTGAATGCATGGTTCTTGGAAGCATTGTCTAATATATGTTGGAGGTCTTAATATGGATTTTATAGTCACACCTCATTATCATCTTTAGATCACGTTTTCCTGGTGGTTGAAATTTGCCTTGAAGAGATTTCTTAATTTTTGCATTGTTCAACATCTGGAGAGACTGAAGTTTAAGAAAATATTTTATGTTCAAATCCATTAAGACCTGGCTTCCTCATATTTGACAGTTTTCCTCTCCTTTTCCCCTATAAGCAGAAAGAAGGTAGCCAGAATACTATACACAGAAATATCCTCAGCTAATGATAAAGTTCATTAAGTGCAGTGATTTACTTTCAATATTATCACAGTGTTGCTGAACTTTCCACAGTAAGTTCCACTGCAACACAGTAAGGATCCAGCTTTCTTCCATTTCTGAGAACACCGTTTCCTCACCTTTCTTTCAGCCATTACTGATAACCCCTTCAAGAGCAATAAGTCTTCATGGCTACATTTTAATGGACATGTAGAAGTTTGTACTACAAGTATTTTCTCCTAGAATGTATCTCATGTAGGAAAACGAAAGGACTGGATAACTTCAAACTCCAAAATTCACCAGGAGTAAACAACATTGTGATGAGTAACTGATGAAGTCTTGTTTTATGAACTTAACCGTACTCAATCTGTAGTGATCTGTGTGTTACACAGCTGCCTTGCTTCAGAGAAGATCTTGTTCTCACAATACATCTACCCGTTTTGGAATACTTCAAAGCGAGTGTGGATATTTAGAGACTTCAAGTGTTCAAAAACCAGAATCAAGTGATCATCTTGTTAAGAATAGTCGATAAAGTTACAGCTGGATGTTTTTTCTCTGCTAAGTTTAGACATTAAACCCCATTCAATTTTATCTTGATTAGACAGATTGAAAATCATATGTATGCACACAGTTAGTCTAAATAGACAACTTAGCTAAGATCAGCAATTTTCTGAGGGGATTAAGTCAGTGTAAATGGGGGAAAAAAGTGACTCAGAAAAGAAAGAAGAAGAAAAAAGAATACCATATGTTTGACATTGAAATAGAGCCTTATATTTATTTTTAACTCAAGAAATTTACTTAAGTGTAGCCTTATTTTTAGTTAGTACTTTGTTGATAGAAAATGATTGTGTACACTTCTGTGATTAACCCTTAAAGAGGAATCAATTGATTATCATTAGGTTTTAATTATGTAACCCATTATTAAAGGGAGATTTCTTTTACTTTAAAACACTGTTACTAGTCAAACAAAATAGGACATTTTAAAAATCACTTAATGGGCAATTTCTGAAAAAGTTTTTATTGA
Organism: Capra hircus; assembly: GCF_001704415.2. Taxonomy (NCBI): domain Eukaryota; kingdom Metazoa; phylum Chordata; class Mammalia; order Artiodactyla; family Bovidae; genus Capra; species Capra hircus. The sequence goes on along the minus strand of NC_030811.1, from coordinate 9,958,363 downwards.
AAATTCCCTTTTATCCAATTAATGGCACATCTTGATACCAAAGTCGCTCAGTTGTGCCCAACTCTTTGTGATCCCATGGACTATACAATGCCTCAGCTGGAAAAGAATCTGCCTGCAATGCAGGATACCTGGGTTCGATCCCTGGGTTGGGAAGATCCCTTGGAGAAGGGAAAGGCTACTCACTCCAGTATTCTGGCCTGGAAAATTCCATGGACTGTATAGTCCACGGGGTTTCAAAGAGCTGGACACGACTTAACGACTTTCACTTCGTTTGATACTAGCCACTTTGTATAAATTATTATTTTTTTTGCTGTAAATATAATATTAGATGGAAAAGATTGTCAGTAACTTGAGATTTTTAAGCAGAAAAATACTATCATTTAAATTTGCTCTGGTAGGTGAATTTTGTATAGGGACAATATGAAAAATAGCTTTGGGGGACTATGGAGATGTTTAATGGGATCAAGAAGATTTATTCCATATGGCCCACAGGTTTTTTATACATAACATGTATTACAATTTTTCTATTGAAAAGGCATAAGGCAATTGATTTTTGATGCTATTTTAAAGTTACTTTGCAATAAGATTTTGAAAAAGTTTCTAATCTCAGCCTTGGCATATGCACGTTCTACTCCATAATAGAACCAATAGTTTCTAATCCTCATAGAAATTTTGTCTTCTTGCCTTGTTATTCATCTTTTTAAAACTTTAGTTTTACTTCTTATCACTTTTGCTCCCTATATCATAGTAGGTACCTTACCTGAGATGGATATTCAGAGCAGGGTAACTGACCCTTATGCCTAAATTTATCTTTTTATGTTTCTTTGGGTTTTATAAATTGAGAAATTATTTGTAATGCAAATATTTCTTTGGATTGAGTTAGATATTAATTCATAAAAGAAGCCCACCTTAGTTGATAACAGTAAGTTTTAACTTCTTGACATCTGAATAACAGGCCTCTAACAAATTAAGAAAATAGACGTAAATATTGAAGATATAAAAGAAAGACGGTTGGATAGCTGGGAAAGGTCTAAAATCGTACCTCCTGATCTCTGAAGACAGAGTCAGATGAGGAAGTATAGCAATGAACAGAGGGACAGAGAGATTTGGCAGGGTGAAAAAGATGTCAAATGAGAAAATGCGAAGAATGCTAGACCCCAGAGACAAGCACTCACCTAGGTTCAACCCTCACGCCTTCCCCTGAAATAATACCGTTTTCTCAAAAGAATTCATTCTTCCCCATTGAATACAACATGAGTAGGATCAACAAAACACAGCAGTTGGATGCGATGGCTGTGCTCAGGGAAAACCACCCAGAGGAATTTTAGTGAAGCACGCCGCACACAGAATTGAACACTCCCATTTTTTTCTCTCTCACAGGTTATCTGAACCAGATGAATAACTCAAGTCACACTGTCCTTCAGCCTTCATTCCAAGGATGCATGCAGCTCATTCAAGTGGATGATCAACTCGTAAATTTATCCGAAGTGGCGCAAAGGAGGCCTGGAAGTTTTGCGAATGTCAGCATTGACATGTGTGCCATCATAGACAGGTAAGTGGTCTGTCTTCCTACCTCGAATTGCCAAACTTTCAAAATTCATGTTTTTGTTGTCGGACAAGTTAAACTCTGAAATGTACAACCCTATATGGGGCAAGGTGGCAGGAGCCGTTGGCCATGCCTGTGGTATATGTTTGTGATATTAGAAGTGATGTTCATATCAGGGCATGGTTATATACGACCGTCTATGATGTCATATTAATCCATTCAACCCTCCTTGGTGAATGTGATCATTTTGCATTTAGTTTTGCAAGTGACAGCTGGAAACAGAATTCAGCTTATTTTTAAATAAACTCTGCATATAAACTAGAGAAGGCGATGGCACCCCCACTCCAGCACTCTTGCCTGGCAAATCCCATGGACAGAGGAGCCTGGTGGGCTGCAGTCCATGGGGTCGCTAGGAGTCGGACACTACTGAGCAACTTCACTTTCACTTTTCACTTTCATGCTTTGGAGAAGGAAATGGCAACCCACTCCAGTGTTCTTGCCTAGAGAATCCCAGGGACGGGGGAGCCTGGTGGGCTGCCGTCTATGGGGTCGCACAGAGTCGGACACGACTGAAGCGACTTAGGAGCAGCAGCAGCATGCATATAAACTATGACCACAGCAGAAAGGTCCCCCTTCTCTTTGTCTTGGTCAGGACTTATCTTCAGTGTATGATCCCATATAAAGCCCCCTCTTAGAGGAAAAGAAATGTTGAAAATTATTGGCAGGCAATATGGGGATTTATTGAAGTAGGATATTTAATGTAGTTGAGTCTGCTTATAAAGTAGACTTAGTGAAATATAACAAGATCTCATCCTTATGAAGTGAAGTCGCTCAGTTGTGTCTGACTCTTTGCGACCGCATGGACAGCAGCCTGCACCAAGCTCCTCCGTCCATGGGATTTTCTAGGCAAGAGTACTGAACTGTCTTGCTATCTCATCCTTATAAGTTTTTACAAATCTGGGGGCAGGGGGAGACTTTTTATAAAAACTTAGCTGACCTCTTACATGGTGGAAAGATACAACTTTTATATGAAATATTATGGCAGCATTACATATACTACCATAACATGCTTCTAAGAAGTTCATTTTATTACAACATGAAAATATTTCATTTTGAGATGTATTTCCCACAAAAAAAAACTACATCTAACTATGGATTGAATTTAACCTGGTGGATTTAGGTGATGGTCTATCCTATTTTCAAATCTTTTATGAGAAGATTATCTTATTCTGAAAAAATTTTTAATTAATTTTATATTTTGAAAATTAAAGTTCCACAAGTCTCAGTCTGTCCCCAAGAAAATATAGATCTTAAGTCTCTTCTAACCTTACTTCACTCTTGAGAGTCCCTTGGACTGCAAGGAGATCCAACCAGTCCATTCTGAAGGAGATCAGCCCTGGGTATTCTCTGGAAGGAATGATGCTAAAGCTGAAACTCCAGCACTTTGGCCACCTCATGCGAAGAGTTGATTCATTGGAAAAGACTGATGCTGGGAGGGATTGGGGGCAGGAGGAAAAGAGGACGACAGAGGATGAGATGGCTGGATGGCATCACCGACTCGATGGACGTGAGTTTGAATGAAGTCCGGGAGTTGGTGAGGGACAGGGAGGCCTGGCATGCTGTGATTCATGGCGTCACAAAGAGTCGGACACGACTGAGCGACTGAACTGAACTGAACTGAAACTTACTTCATTTAATAGGAGATCCTTGGGGAAGCCATATAGAGACATAAAATGAATCTTAAAAATATATAAAATAATCAATTATGAAATAAGCTTGCTTTATATAATCTTAATCAAGTAGTATTCATGTGAATGATAAATTAGAGTTTATGATGTCTGAAGAATGTAAATTTTTAAAGCTTTAATATGTTTATAATAAGGCATAGCATAGTGCTTATTTTTATTGCATTTATGCAAATATAGGTACTTATAGCCTAAACCATTTATACTTAAACAGAGCAACGAACAATTTTAATAAAAATATACTCCTAATTTTTGAACCATCAATAATGTAATAGTTGTTATTTCTGCCTAAAGCAAGTGGTGGTAATAATCACATAAACTGAAAAATGTATTTTCTAAGAACATATATTCTTATATTCTCTGTGTATTCATAAATTTTAATAATGATTTTCCATACAGGAAGATTTCCCCTCTTAGTAATGGATAGTAACGAGTCACTTTAGTACCTTGTTTATTTTCTATGTCAGTAACTTTAATGATACAATAATTTCTGTCAATAATACCCAAGTTAGTTCATCTAGCTTTTGTAAACTGGCTAGGTTTTATGGTGATGCTGTTATTTCACTCCAAACAGCATGTTTCCTGGGAATTGTGTTTAAATTGTTTGCTACCGAGGAAGTGTGGGTGAAGTGTTGCGATTTCACTGTTGTACACCCATGGCAATATTAGACGTTAAAATGTCTCCAAAAGAATGAATGAGATTTTGGTAAATGAACCAGGCCCTCCTGGTAAGGAGAAGAATACAAGAGACAATGTGGAATAGGGATGCACATTTCAGTTTGGGGCAGGTACAGGAATATACGAAGTGTTCTTTTGCCAAACTGGCTCCGTGCCGTTGTCTGTGTTGCTGAGTGACCTGTAGCTGACGGAATAAGGAATACATCTTTCTTATCCTGCAGGGTGCTAACCCAGAAGAATGCCTATGCAGAAGTAATCACCTCTGATGCATCGCCAGTTTCCTAAACCCACTATTGAATACCTTCTCGGCTTGTCTTGTTTTTTGAGGGCATTGACTTTTTTTTTTTTTTTTCAGGTATAATTGCCCTATATCATTATATTAGAGTTTCAGGTGTACAACATATACAGTGAAATGATTACCAGAGCAGTGATTTCTGTACATTAATTAACAATGTATTAAATAGCAGATTCCTTTTTCACCAACATATGCACAGTTCTGTCTTAATCTGTGAAGTGTTGTGTTTTTGCATGTAGAATTCAGAGCTATATTCACCTTATTTAAGCCATTGAGGTGCTCATTGCTGAGCTCACCTTTAATCTTTCTTTGCATAGGAGAGTACCCGGGCCATTACCTTGTCTTCACACAGCTCTGACCCATCCATGACTCCTTAATGAAACATCTCTGGCTCATCTCTGGTTTAGTCTTACGCCCTTACTAACTGAAACTTTGCAACTGCCATGCTACCATTTTATTTTCAAACTACCTAAATTCTCCTTGAGCAGCCCTACACTGGCTCTTTCTTACTTTTATCCTTTCAAATTTCAGCTTGATTGATTTGAGAGCTATTTTTGAAAAAAAAATTTAAAAGGGGAAATTGAAAACATAGGATAAAAAATAGAAATCACAAGTGTGATTTTTATAAAATGTTTAGAGATTATAGGAGCAGCTGCATTGATTTTATGAGTAGAACTTAGGAAAATAATTTGGGAAGACAATTGCAAAAGAGTTTTGCTATGTGTGATACTGAAATATTCTATGGTTTGAACTTTTTTATGGGGGGGAGTGGATTTACATGCGCCTTGTTTTGTTTATATATTTGCTTTCTGAACATGACATTGAATCAAGGAGAGAGCAAGCATGCCAAGCTGCAGAATTATGTGTTTAGTAGTACTTTCTGAGTGCATCTATGGTGCCAGGCACTGTTCTAGGCACTTAGGTTAATTGACCAAAACAAAGATCCTTGCACTTGTAAATCTCACATTCTGGGAGAAGGGGAGGAAGCAAAGATGTGATAAATTAACATTATAGTAAGTTAGTAAAAATACGTGCTATTTAGAAAAAAGAAAAAAAGTTGGGCTAATCAAGGAGGACTGGCGTTTTAAAGAGATTGATGTTGGATTGTAGTTTAAAGAGGCTGGTTAATGTTGACTTCATTTGTGAATTCAAGAACCGAAAGAAGTATGCATGTATACTCAGTCATTCCGTTGTTTCCGACTCTTTGCAACCCCGTAGACTATAGCCTGCCAGGCTCTCTGTCCATGGAATTTTCCAGGTGAGAATATTGGAATGGGTTGCCATTTTCTACTCCAGGGGATGATCTTTCTGACCCGAGGATCAAAGCCAGGTCTCTTGTGCCTCCTGTTTACCTGTTTGTAGGAGACCCAGGTTCAATCCCTGGGTCAGGAAGATCCCCTGAAGAAGGAAGTGGCAACCCACTCTAGTACTCTTGCCTGGAAAATCCCATGGACAAAGGAGCCTGGTAGGCTACAGTCCATGGGGTTGCAAAGAGTTGGACACGACTGAGAGACTTCACTTTCTACCTGTTTACCAGGTGGATTGTTTACCACTGCACCACTTGGGAAGCCCGGAAAAGGTAGAAGAATTCACCAATTTGGGGGGAAACAATTATAGGAAAAGAGGCTAGTCAATGAAACAAGGCTGTCTGGCATCATCTAGGATCAGCAAGTGGCTTGGGTGGCAGGTTTGCAAGGATGAGGAGCAGATCCCCAAAAGAGGCCAAGACAATCATAGAGGCCAGGTCCTGGAGACCTGTAGGTCACCATAAGACAATCATAGAGGCCAGGTCCTGGAGACCTGTAGGTCACCGTAAGACAATCATAGAGGCCAGGTCCTGGAGACCTGTAGGTCATCGTAAGACAATCATAGAGGCCAGGTCCTGGAGACCTGTAGGTCATCATAAGACAATCATAGAGGCCAGGTCCTGGAGACCTGTAGGTCATCATGAGGATCTGGCTTCCATTCTGAGAGAAGTAGGGAGGCATTGCAGGTTTCTGAGTAGAGCAGTGGCACAATTTACCTTACAGTTTTGAAGGCTAACTCTTGTCTGTGGGAAGAGGAAAGGTAGAAGCTGGGGGCCAGTGATAGTAACCCAGGTAAGAGAGGCTGTGTCCAGAGGCCAGGGCGCTAGCACAAGAGAGAGTGTGGTGTGGCCAGTTCTGAGTACACTGAGAAGGTGGGGTCAGTAGGGCTTCTTAATGGACTAGGTTCCAGCCCTGAGAAGAAGAGGCGACGTGACGATAAACCAAATGATTTGGCAACAGCAACTGGAGGGAAGGAGTTACCATGTCCTCTGATGAAAAGGCTAGTGGTAGAGAAGGTTAGTCATGGGGCAGAAGGGAAAATGAGGAATTCAGTGCTGGGCATGAGTTGAAAGGTCTGTTGACATCTAAGTGGACATTTCAAGAAGATAGTTGGATACACACAACTCACAAGCACACAGCTGCCGATTAAACAATGAGATGCTGCGTCTGATAAGATCATCACATTCATCTTTTGACGACCTCTGGTTTCTTTTGCTGTATTTCATAAAGAGCTGTGGAACTGGAAAGGGAGAGGGTACGTAGTGGACAAGAAGCCTCTTCCAACATCAGAAGCCTGTAGCTTTACCCTTTGAGTGAGACCCTGCTCTTAAGGAAGAGGACTTCATCAAACCATCAGTTGCCAGAGTGTATCTAGCAGATAATCTTGTTTCTCCTTGCACAAGTACCGTCTTTCATCTGTTCCTAGTGCCTGGCATTTTTCCTTCTCTGTGGCAAACATCTCCAGGCACCAGACTCAACTCTTGTCCTCCACCCACTTCCTTCTATCCTTTTTCTGGGTGTGAAAATCTGAGCAAAAAAAAAAAAAAAAAAAAAAAAAGCCTTCAGAAGCATCCCTATTAAAGTTAGGTTTATGCACTTCTTCCTGGAAGGGAGAACCGAAGGAGAACCAAGGGGCATCTCAGATGACGTGGAGGAGAAAGGGAGTGAGGAAAGAGGTGTGAGGGTCTGAGTAAGTCCTAGAAGGGTCCTGGCAGGTATCGGGCATAATTTTTAAACTACAAGAGTTGCTGCACCATAAGGTGAAATTTGTGAATCCCTGTAGAGCTCGTATTTGATTTGTTTATCTATGTTTCTAATTCAGGACACATGGAGTGAAGAAGCTGGTGTGAAAATATTTTGAGCTGAAGTAGGTGGTGTTCATGACTGGTTAGGCAAAATTTTTGTTTTGTGAGTCGCAGAAAAGTCTGTTTTGCTAGCTGTGACTTCTGTATCAAGCCTAAGATCACCCTCATAGGTTAGCTGCCAGAGAGAGAGAGACTTTGCTTGTCGTCCACAGCAGTGTTGGGTCATGGTCCTAGTTAATGACAGGTAAGCAGAAGTCAGATAACGTGTTCTGAGAAAGCGTTTGTTTTTCTAATACAGAGGTTCCACCCTCCCCCTCCATTGTCCTTGTTCAAATATAGATACCATGCCTGGAGCGGTATGATCAAGAAAACCAGAGCTCCAGTGAACCAGAGTCAGTAACCACTTGTCCTCCTTTTTGTGTGGGAAGAAAAGCAACCGTTGTTTATTTAAATCACTGTGAGTCAAACATTACTTTTATCGAAGCTGAAAGCATCTGTGCTTTCTTCATCCTCCATGTCTAAAATCAACCAATACCATCATTTTACCAGAACATAGAGGAACAAATTACTAATTATGAAAATGACTTTGAAAGAGAAGATGATACATTTATTTTCAGATGTATTAAGCTGCATCCCAGTGACGTCCTTTGGAGATTGGAACTTGGGGACTAAATGGCTGTTTAGAGGACAAAGCAAATTCATATTGTTAATCAGCCTCTGGTAGAAAAAGCAGTTAATTAGAGTCTTCTTTACCTTTCCTATAACCTCCCATGTAAATATATTAAGAAACAAAACCAGGAAATGTCTGGATAGCACAGAGAGCGGAAAGGAAGAGTAAACATCACGGCTTAAGGGCAGCCCACAAAATTACCCCTTGAGAAACTGTGAATAGATTGGATCCTATTTCTGAGTTAGTAATTAAGTCTTCAGTTTATTTTTGGATGGCAGTGCATAATCACAGACCCCGTTTTTATTTTTTAATTCAATGCTTTCTTTTCCAGAATATCTACCAAGTTTGTTTGATTTTCTTTTCCTTGAAAGGAAAGAATAAGTAACTGATTTTTTATAAGAGCACTTAAATGAGAGTTGGATAGATACAGTGTGAGATGCTTCAAGACGAAGCTAATTCTGCTGGAAAGGTGAACAGTGCATAAGTGGATTAATACCAAGGATTTGGAAGGCGGTCATGACTTTATACAACAAGGTTAAGATTTACAGTCCTGAGATGAAGAATGCGTGTAGCATCTTTTTTTTTTAATTTTTTTAAATTGATCCTCATTTGTTCATAAGCTCCCATTCCCAGTGTATAGCAGCAAAAAATATTGGAACACATACAGTTCAGGTGCCCTAATAACTACGTATATATCCATATACATATGTGTGTGTGTGTGTGTGTGTGTGTGTGTGTGTGTGTGTGTGTATAAAGTCAATATGTGATTCAAACTTAGTCAAAGCCAAGCTGCCATTTGGGGCTACTATCCCATTTTACGTGTCCTCCTTGACTCTTCCCATTTAGCCTTTTGGTCAGGCCCAGGCAACTTACATCACATCAGCAGAGGAGTGGGTTTCACTCACATGCTCTGCTCAGGCTCCTTCTGGCCTCCCCTGGGGGTGCCCTGGCAGCTTTGTCTTCAGGAGCCAGCCCCACTGCCCTGCAGTTCTTCCTTCTGGCTGTGGGATCAGTCCTGGCTTGTGCCCGGCTCAGGTTTGGGGATTGGAGTAGGAAGGTAACTCATCCCAGTTTGCCAGGGACCATCTTGCTTCATTGGAAAAGACTTTGATGCTGGAAGGGATTGAAGGCAGGAGAAGAAGGGGACAACCAAGGATGAGATGGCTGGATGGCATCACTGACTCGATGGACGTGAATCTGAGTGAACTCCGGGAATTGGTGATAGACAGGGAGGCCTGGGGTGCTGCAATTCATGGGGTCACAAAGAGTCAGACATGACTGAGCGACTGAACTGAACTGAACTGATCTTGCTTTTAGGATTGAGGGTGTTTGACCTAGAGAAACCCCCATGGTTCTGAGTAAACCGAGATGGTTGGTCACTCAAGATCTGTGTCCTCTCTGGGCAAAGATCTTCTCCTGAGTCCTTTATCTTGTCTACTGGCCATCCAAGCATTTTCACATACCCTACTGGGACACTCAGGGATTTTGAGATCTTTTGCAAACTGCGTAAAAGCTGAAATTAATGATGGTTTGTGCCTGGCTGTGGGTATGGGGAGTGGCGATGACTATCTTAGGGCCCCCTCTGCCTCAGCTCCATTCTACTCTGTACAACTCAAGCTGACATGGGCCTCTTAGAAATCAGGTTCCCAAATGTGGAGAGGGAGGCGCAGGCCGCCACCTCCCGAGGATTTGTAAGTCTCTGCTGAGATCCATTCAGTCAATATGCACTTCTTAAGGCTCACTCAGGGAACATTTCTTCCTGGAACTTTAATGCTAATGGAGGGAGGTCACTCATCAGACCTTAAGCTGTCCTAAGACGTTCCTCTCTTTTGTTCTCAAAGACAGATTTCTTTCAACCCCGATTCACAAAACTGAACCCACAAATTGAATCTGCTAAGTTTTTTGTTTTTGTTTTCTTTCCCCTATTCCAGTGTCCAGAGGTAAATTCTCCCAGCCCCTCCTCTTTGTGAAAAACGGCACTGATCAATTGAACCAGAAAGATAAATAAAATAAAAACTTTGACTTGAAATATCTAAAAAGTATTTCCACTGTAGGAAAAAGGAAAGTCTGTCTCACAAACATGGGTGTTTCTGTAGTGACACTATTTATGCCAGAGTTTCTGCTGCATCTGGATATTGCTGCCTACAAATCGCCACCCAGTGAGCCTGACATCTTTTCATAGGTTTCCAGCCTAGCCATGCCTTCCATTCGACTCTACAAATGTTCATGTCAATTAGACTGGTGTCGAGCTGTGCTTCTGCTTCTCATTTTGTCTTCTATCATTAGATTCTTATTACCAAAGTGTAGGTTTCCAGGAATATCTTACTTCCCTTCATAATAATTATGCAAAAGTGCTTAAAAGAGGCAGAAAGTCTCTCAGATGAACTTCACATTATTCAGAACTTCATGCCTGTTCAAGTCTGACTTCACTGTGGCTCTGACCCATCAAACTTCAAAGCAGCAAAGAACAGGTCAGCTAGAATTCATTCCCTGAGAACTGGAGCCAGCAAGCAATTTTCCTGGTGTGAAGCTAGAGTTCTTTTTAGGAAACACCCTTCAAAAATACCCCTAGGATAGAAGGTATTCAGGGTCCTAAAACCAGATCTCCAGCTCAAAATAAAAAATATTAAAAAGACTAGTTACCTAATCCAGTCATAATTTTCTTACATGACATTCATACTGGGATTCCTTATTGTTACCTGCTTTGTCTTCTCCCCTTATCTCTGTTTACTCCCTGTCTGGGACTCCATCAATTTTATATTGCAAATGGCTGTGTTCATTCCTCCTTTGGGCTAAATTATGTATTAGTGCATGCATGCTAAGTCGCATTAGTCATGTCTGACTTTGCGACACTATGGACCATAAGCCCACCAAGTTCCCCTGTCCATGGGACTCTCCAGGCAAGAATACCGGAGTGGGTTGCAAAGCCCTCCTCCAGGGGATCTTCCTGACTCAGGGATCAAACTTGGGTCTCCTGCATTACAGGTTGATTCTTTGACTTCTGAGCCATGAGGTAAGTCAAAATTATTTATTAGTAGTTTCATGGAGAGGCGTATTTTCTCATGCTAGATCTGATTCATTGTTGATGTTAGAAGCATGTCTCTTTGTATAAACATTCTTGGCCTCCCAAGCTAACCCCAGGCAACCCTTTGGTCTTTAATTGCATTGCCAGAGCGATTTGGTTTCTTACAGAAGGATCTAGAGAGGAGTTACCTGTTTATACTTAAACATTCAAACCATAGTCATCTATTGTAGCAAAAAAATACATAAAATTCGGTGACCTAAAATATTATATACCAGGTGAACCCATGTTCAAATCAGTTGCCTCTCTGAAGTGATCTCAGAGTGGCTTTATTTTTAAGTACAAATAAAGTACTAGAGTGACAAAACTTGTTTTTATTAAGAAAATACAGTAGTGAAATGTCAGAGGAGATAACCCTCCTAGGAGAAAAAGGGGAAGAAAAGCTTGAATTAACCATTTTAAGATTCAACAGCAGCCTTATTCTTCTTTGATGTATTCCATGTATGAGGACAAAAGAAAACTGAATTTGCTTTTGGTGTGGCATATAGCTATGCTTTGACATTTAAATCCCAAGGAAGGCCTGGTGCATAAAAGCAATGTCAGAAAGCAGTTATGTGTTTGAAGATAAGCAGGAAGGAAAAAGATAAATAATTTTAATATGTAGCTAAATCAACTACAGAGAGATTTAAATGAGTCATTAAATTTTATTTCTTTCTTTTGATATTAGATTACCTGAAGGATAGAAACAAAAGCAAGTGATTAAAGAATATATTTAAAACATCTTTCTTAACAAATATTTTCTTCTTAAGATAATTGCTCTTGTCAATTTCTTAGTTATATTGCAAAAGTTTGAATGAACTCTAAGAACTCATTTAATTACCCTACCCTTAAACTGACTTTATGGATTAATAGACACTCACTGTTTGCTTTTTAAAATGTTAGTAGTGATCCCGTAGCCTGGTGGATGAAGAATTGGAGCTAGTAGGCTACCATTTTTCACTCCTCATAATCCCGCAAGTGTTGTGTGGGAGTGAAGTATTCATTCCCAGATTCATTTATGCAAGCCATACTCGTGATTGTAATAACATGCTCTAATTAAATATTACTAATTTAATACTATATTAGATTAAATATTACTAATTTAATCTAATTAAATACTACACTTTCAAGTAGGTAGGGACAAAAAAAGATCATTTCCATTAGAGCCAAATTAAAGGGTTGTAGAAAGGCAAAATAAAACCATCAGTTTGAAAGTGAAAGTGAAGTCGTGTCCAGCTCTTTGGGACCCCATGGACTATAGCATACCAGGCTTCTTCGTCCATGGGATTTTCCAAGCAAGAATACTGTAGTGGATTGCCATTTCCTTCTCCAGCCATCAGTTTAGATATGCACAAAGTGTTAGTAGCTCAGTCCTGTCAGACTCTGTGTGACCCCATGGCAAATATCAAAACTTGCAGGTTCATTGGTAACTTTAGTTTTCACTGCACTTTAAGAAATCAAGACTGAAAACTGAAGGTGATGGAAATGGTTCATGAAAAAGAAAAAAAAAAAAACGCTGGCTGATTGGATTGTACCATTTCAATCAGCACGCCCATAACCAATGACTCCAGAGCAAATTGCTCTGGCAAGTTGTTATTGAATTAATACAATGAAGGGTTTTAAGTTACTTAAAATGATTAAGGTAAGTATTTATCTAATGTTTACTTTCTTTATTCTTTACTTCTCTTATTTGAAAAATAAGAAAGTAGAATTCACGTTTTTCTTTTGTTTTCTGTATTTCAAATAATGGAAGCAGAAAGTGGGGGAGGGAAAGGAGAAAGGAAGGAAGATGAAGGGAAGGGATGAGGGGGAAACTATTAATTCACATTGCTCTTTGGTTTAATGATATTAGACATTATCTACTTTCATTAAAATAGAAATGAGGATAAAAATGAAAGAAGGCTATTAATATTTACTATGGCAGTTTAAAAATGACATTTTCTTTGAGAATTATCCTTTGCTATTTAAATTATCCATGACCTGAGAAGAAGGGGAGAGGTATCATAGATATTTCTGTGTCAGGAAAACAGTTTTATTAAGACTTGGGACATGTCATTATTATTATTTCATTTGTTAATTGAACAAAACTACTTCTTCCTGTAATTATGTTTATACTACCTAAAAACTAGTTTAAAGAGGGTAATAAGCTTAAGATTTTAGATAACATTGTCTAAATTCTGTAAGGTACCTATTGCCAAATTTGAGATAAATACTTCTTTGTTGTCTTGTGTCTATGAATTCACTGAGGAACTGATTAGAGTTTGAATTTCATTTTGTTTACATCAAAAGGAATGTTACATGAGCAGGAGCTGCAGATGGAAGAGGTGGGGAATACGTGTGCATTAGTTTGGAATGTTGTTAAAAAGTGAATCGGTAAAAAATTGTAACAAATTATGGTATCTGAAAAGTGGTCTCTCTTTTCAGTTGTATCTTTAATCAGTAAATACATTTATTTGCATAGTGTGAACGTCCAGATGTTTAAGCTGGTTTTAGGAAAGGCAGAGGAACCACAGACCAAATTGCCAACTTTTGCTGGATAATCGAAAAAGGAAGAGAGTTCCAGAAAAACATCTATTTCAGCTTTATTGACTATGCCAAAGCCTTGACTGTGTGGATCACAATAAACTGTGGAAAATTCTGAAAGAGGTGGGAATATCAGACCACCTGACCTGCCTCTTGAGAAATCTGTATGCAGATCAGAAAGCAATAGTTAGAACTGGACATGGAACAATAGACTGGTTCCAAACAGGAAAAGGAGTATGTCAAGGCTGCATATTGTCACCCTGCTTATTTAACTTCTATGCAGAGTACATCATGAGAAACGCTGGGCTGCAGGAAGTACAAGTGGGAATCAAGATTGCTGGGAGAAATATCAATAACCTCAGATATTCAGATGACACCACCCTTATGGCAGAAAGTGAAGAAGAACTAAAGAGCCTCTTGATGAAAGTGAAAGAGGAGAGTGAAAAACTTGGCTTAAAGCTCAAGATTCAGAAAATGAAGATCGTGGCATCTGGTCCCATCACTTCATGGAAAATAGATGGGGAAACAGTGGAAACAATGTCAGACTTTATTTTTTGGGGCTCCAAAATCGCTGTAGATGGTGACTGCAGCCATGAAATTAAAAGACGCTCACTCCTTGGAAGAAAAGTTATGACCAACCTAGACAGCCTATTAAAAAGCAGAGGCATTGCTTTGCCAACCGAGGTCCGTCTAGTCAAGGCTATGGTTTTTCCAGTGGTCACGTATGGATGTGTGTTGGACTTAAAGAAAGCTGAGTGCCAAAGCTCAGTGTCAAAGCTGGTGCCTGTTAAACTTCTATTCCAATAGTTTCATGATCTTTGATGTTTTGCATAGTCCCAGAAAGGCTTCATCAACATGACAGTTATGTTCATGGACACACTTCAGTGAAGACCCCTTTGAAGAAATGGACATGATTTCAAAGTAAATTATTTTTTCTTGAAACTTCAAGCTTTGGAAAATTCATTTCAGTTCAGTCGCTCAGTTGTGTCCGACTCTTTGGGACCCCATGAATTGCAGCACGCCAGGCCTCCCTGTCCATCACCATCTCCCGGAGTTCACTCAGACTCACGTCCATCAAGTCCGTGATGCCATCCAGCCATCTCATCCTCTGTCGTCCCCTTCTCCTGCCCCCAATCCCTCCCAGCATCAGAGTCTTTTCCAATGAGTCAACTCTTCACATGAGGTGGCCAAAGTACTAGAGCTTCAGCTTTAGCATCATTCCTTCCAAAGAAATCCCAGGGCTGATCTCCTTCAGAATGGACTGGTTGGATCTCCTTGCAGTCCAAGGACTCTCAAGAGTCTTCCCCAACACCATAGTTCAAAAGCATCAATTCTTCGGCACTCAGCCTTCTTCACAATCCAACTCTCACATCCATACTTGACCACAGGAAAAACCATAGCCTTGACTAGACGGACCTTAGTCGGCAAAGTAATGTCTCTGCTTTTGAATATACTATCTAGGTTGGTCATAACTTTTCTTCCAAGGAGTAAGCGTCTTTTAATTTCATGGCTGCAGTCACCATCTGCAGTGATTTTGGAGCCCCTCAAAATAAAGTCTGACACTGTTTCTTCTGTTTCCCCATCTATTTCCCATGAAGTGATGGGACCAGATGCCATGATCTTCATTTTCTTAATGTTGAGCTTTAAGCCAACTTTTTCACTCTCCTCTTTCACTTTCATCCAGAGGCTTTTGACTTCCTCTTCACTTTCTGCCATAAGGGTGGTGTCATCTGCATATCTGAGGTTATTGATATTTCTCCCAGCAATCTTGATTCCAGCTTGTGTTTCTTCCAGTCTGGCGTTTCTCATGATGTACTCTGCATATAAGTTAAAATAGCAGGGTGACAATATACTGCCTTGACGTACTCCTTTTCCTATTTGGAACCAGTCTATTGTTCCATGTCCAGTTCTAACTGTTGCTTCCTGAGCTGCATACAGATTTCTCAAGAGGCAGGTTAGGTGGTCTGGTATTCCATAATTTTCCACAGCTTATTGTGATCCATACTGTCAAAGGCTTTGGCATAGTCAATAAAGCAGAAATAGATGTTTTTCTGGAACTCTCTTGCTTTTTCCATGATCCAGCACATGTTGGCAATTTGATCTCTGGTTCCTCTGCCTTTTCTAAAACCAGTGTGAATGTCAGGGAGTTCATGGTTCATGTATTGCTGAAGCCTGGCTTGGAGAATTTTGAGCATTACTTTACTAGCATGTGAGATGAGTGCAATTGTGTGGTAGTTTGAGCATTCTTTGGCATTGCCTTTCTTTGGGATTGGAATGAAAACTGACCTTTCCAGTCCTGTGGCCACTGCTGAGTTTTCCACATTTGCTTGCAGATTGAGTGCAACACTTTCACAGCATCATCTTTCAGGATTTGAAACAGCTCAACTGGAATGCCATCACCTCCACTAGCTTTGTTCGTAGTGATGCTTTCTAAGGCTCACTTGACTTCACATTCCAGGATGTCTGGCTCTAGATTAGTGATCACATCATCATGATTACCTGGGTCGTGAAAATTAGTAAAGAAAATTACTAAAATTAGTAAAGAAAATTAAAAAAAATTTTTTTTAAGTATTTAAAATCTTAAAGAATGATATTTCTGAAGGTAGATGGAAGCACCCTACACAAATTCTTTTCACATGGTTGGTTATTGTACAGTCATCTCTCTGTGTCTGCTGGGGATTTGTTCCTGCAGACCCCACCCCAAGATACCAAAATCTGTGGATGCTCAAGTCTTTTATATGGAATGATGTAGTCTTTGTATATAACCTATGCACATCCTCTGATAAACTTTACATCATCTTTAGATTACTCGTAATACCTAATACAATGTAAATTTTATGTAAGCAATTGTACATACAACATAAATGCTATGTAGTTTTGCTTTGGGGAAATTTCTGGAACTTTTCTCTAAACGTTTCTGATCTGAGGTTGGTTGAGCTTGCAAATGTGAAATCCATGGATACAGAGGGACAACCGTATCAACTCAAGAGACATTTGTTTGTCTCCCGAGAAGGTAGGAACACTGGTGTTGAGGTACACAACGAGGAAATCCAGCGATGCAGGATGGGGTCTCTTCTCCCTGAAGAGGTTCTCATTCAGCCATGGAGATAGGAAACATTCATACGAAGTTTAAGAGCTATATTAAGAAGCATGTGCTTCATAATCATTACAGATAATAGTTTTCATAGAAATTTAATGAAGGGAGAATTGCCGTGGGCTAAGAGGCTGATGGAGGCTTCACAGAAATATGTTGACCTTTAAAGAAACTATAGCCACAGATAAGAAAGAACAGGCCAGGCCAAAGCAAAAGCATGAACAGAATTGTGGAGGCACAGATGACCGTGTCATGTTTGAAACAGTAAAGTGACTGAATAGAGCAGAAAGTTTATATCAGGAATCAAGGAAGAGGTGAAAAGATATATCCATTCATTCCACAGTCATTCACTGATTTCCTTCCATGTGCCAAGGATAGATAGTGATAGCTTTGATGAATAAGGTGTAACCTTATGAAACTGCATCCTTACTGGCTAATTAAAGAGACAGACATTATATATATATATATATGTATATATATAAATATATTATTGAAAAAAAAACTGTGATATGCCAAAACTGAAGTATGCAGTTGTTATTCAGTGACAAAGTTGTATCTGACTCTGTGTGACCCTGTGAACTGCAGTACACCAGGCTTCACTGTCCTTCACTATCCCCCAGAGCCTGCTTAGACTCATGTCCATTGAATCAGTGATGCCATCCAACCATCTGGGCCTCTGAAAAAAAATTTAGTATGGTAGTTTGAACATACTTTGGCATTGCTTTTCTTTGGGATTGGAATGAAAACTGACCTTTTCCAGTTTTGTGGCCACTGCTGAGTGTTCCAAATTTGCTGACATGTTGAATGCAGCACTTTATCAGCATCGTCTTTTAGGATTTGAAAGAGATGGAATTCTACCACCTCTACTAGCTTTTTTTATAGTAGTGCTTCCTAAGGTCTACTTGACTTCACACTCCAGGTTGTCTGGTTCTAGGTGAGTGACCACACCTTCATGGTTATCCAGATCATGAAGATCTTTTTTGTATAGTTCTGTGAATTCTTGCCACCTCTTCTTAATCTCCTGCTTCTATTGGATCCTTGCTGTTTCTGTCCTTTATTGTGCCCATCTTTGCATGAAATGTTCCCTTCAATTCAGTTCAGTCACTCAGTCATGTCCAACTCTTTGCAACCCTATGAACTGCAGCACGCCAGGCTTCCCTGTCCATCACCAACTCCCGGAGTCCACCCAAACCCATGTCCACTGAGTCAGTGATGCCATCCAACCATCTCATCCTCTACCATCCCCTTCTCCTGCTGCCCTCAATCTTTCCCAGCAGCAGGGTCTTTTCAAATGAGTCAGGTCTTTGCATCAGGTGGCCAAAGTATTGGAGTTTCAGCTCAACATCAGTCCTTCCAATGAACACCCAGGACTGATCTTTAGGATGGACTGGTTGGATCTCCTTGCAGTCCAAGAGACTCTCAAGAGTCTTCTCCAACACCACAGTTCACAAAGCATCAATTCTTTGGTGCTCAGCTTTCTTTATAATCCAACTCTCACATCCATACATGACCACTGGAAAAACCATAGCCTTGACTAGATGGATCTTTGTTGACAAAGTAATGTCTCTGCTTTTTATTTTTATTTTTATTTTTTATTTTTTTAATTTTAAAATCTTTAATTCTTACATGTGTTCCCAAACATGAACCCCCCTCCCACCTCCCTCCCCATAACATCTCTGTGGGTCATCCCCATGCACCAGCCCCCAGCATGCTGTATCCTGTGTCAGACATAGACTGGCGATTCAATTCTTACATGATAGTATACATGTTGGAATGCCATTCTCCCAAATCATCCCACCCTCTCCCTCTCCCTCTGAGTCCAAAAGTCCATTATACACAGCTGTGTCTTTTTCCCTGTCTTGCATACAGGGTCGTCATTGCCATCTTTCTAAATTCCATATATATGTGTTAGTGAACTGTATTGGTATTTTTCTTTCTGGCTTACTTCACTCTGTATAATCGGCTCCAGTTTCATCCATCTCATTAGAACTGATTCAAATGAATTCTTTTTAATGGCTGAGTAATACTCCATTGTGTATATGTACCACAGCTTTCTTATCCATTCATCTGCTGATGGACATCTAGGTTGTTTCCATGTCCTGGCTATTATAAACAGTGCTGCGATGAACATTGGGGTACATGTGTCTCTTTCAATTCTGGTTTCCTCAGTGTGTATGACCAGCAGTGGGATTGCTGGGTCATAAGGTAGTTCTATTTGCAATTTTTTAAGGAATCTCCACACTGTTCTCCATAGTAGCTGTACTAGTTTGCATTCCTACCAACAGTGTAGGAGGGTTCCCTTTTCTCCACACCCTCTCCAGCATTTATTGCTTGCAGAGTTTTGGATCACAGCCATTCTGACTGGTGTGAAGTGGTACCTCATTGTGGTTTTGATTTGCATTTCTCTGATAATGAGTGATGTTGAGCATCTTTCCATGTGTTTGTTAGCCATCCGTATGTCTTCTTTGGAGAAATGTCTATTTAGTTCTTTGGCCCATTTTTTGATTGGGTCGTTTATTTTTCTGGAATTGAGCTGCAGAAGTTGCTTGTATATTTTTGAGATTAGTTGTTTGTCAGTTGCTTCATTTGCTATTGCTTTCTCCCATTCTGAAGGCTGTCTTTTCACCTTGCTTATATTTTCCTTTGTTGTGCAGAAGCTTTTAATTTTAATTAGATCCCATTTGTTTATTTTTGCTTTTATTTCCAGAATTCTGGGAGGTGGATCATAGAGGATCCTGCTGTGATTTATGTCTGAGAGTGTTTTGCCTATGTTCTCCTCTAGGAGTTTTATAGTTTCTGGTCTTACATTTAGATCTTTAATCCATTTTGAGTTTATTTTTGTGTGCGGTGTTAGAAAGTGATTTAGTTTCATTCTTTTACAAGTGGTTGACCAGTTTTCCCAGCACCACTTGTTAAAGAGATTGTCTTTACTCCATTGTATATTCTTGCCTCCTTTGTCAAAGATAAGGTGTCCATATGTGTGTGGATTTATCTCTGGGCTTTCTATTTTGTTCCATTGATCTATATGTCTGTCTTTGTGCCAGTACCATACTGTTTTGATGACTGTGGCTTTGTAGTAGAGCCTGAAGTCAGGCAAGTTGATTCCTCCAGTTCCATTCTTCTTTCTCAAGATTGCTTTGGCAATTCGAGGTTTTTTGTATTTCCATACAAATCTTGAAATTATTTGTTCTAGTTCTGTGAAAAATATGGCTGGTAGCTTGATAGGGATTGCATTGAATTTGTAAATTGCTTTGGGTAGTATACTCATTTCCACGATATTGATTCTTCCAATCCATGAACATGGTATATTTCTCCATCTATTAGTGTCCTCTTTGATTTGTTTCATCAGTGTTTTATAGTTTTCTATATATAGGTCTTTAGTTTCTTTAGGTAGATACATTCCTAAGTATTTTATTCCTTTCGTTGCAATGGTGAATGGAATTGTTTCCTTAATTTCTTTTTCTACTTTCTCATTATTAGTGTATAGGAATGAAAGGGATTTCTGTGTGTTGATTTTATATCCTGCAACTTTACTATATTCATTGATGAGCTCTAGTAATTTTCTGGTGGAGTCTTTAGGGTTTTCCACGTAGAGGATCATGTCATCTGCAAACAGTGAGAGTTTTACTTCTTCTTTTCCAATTTGGATTCCTTTTATTTCTTTTTCTGCTCTGATTGCTGTGGCCAAAACTTCCAGAACTATGTTGAATAGTAGCGGTGAAAGTGGACACCCTTGTCTTGTCTCTGCTTTTTAATATGCTGTCTAGGTTTCTTCCAAGGAGTAAGCATCTTTTAATTTCATGGCTGCAGTCACCATCTGTAGTAATTTTGGAGCCCAGAAAAATAAAGTCAGCCACTGTTTCCAATGTTTCCCCATCTATTTCCCATGAAGTGATGGGACTGGATGCCATGATCTTAGTTTTCTGAATGTTGAACTTTAGGCCAACTTTTTCACTCTCTTCTTTCACTTTCATCAAGAGGCTCTTTTGTTCTTCTTCACTTTCTTCCATAAGAGTGGTGCCATCTGAATATCTGAGGTTATTGATATTTCTCCCAGCAATCTTGATTCCCTTGGCATCTCCAGTTTTTTTTTAAGATCTCTTGTCTTTCCCATTCTATTGTTCACTTAAGGAGTTTGCAGAGGCACCTCTGATTCAGCCTGGCATCTGGCTTAGGATGGAGGAACAGTTCACTGGCATACCGGAAGGACTTCCCAGGTAGACAGAAAATGGATGCCAAAGGATGCAGATGTGAGTGACCTGGGGACCGGTGGGAAACTCAGGTGTTTGTAGCAGAGTCTTCCAGAGATTAACAGCTACTGGTGCGAAGCTAGAAAGTCAGGGTTGAAATCCAAGGCTAGACATTTAGGGAGAATCAACTGGAAGCAAGCATACTGAAAAGATCATAATTTATCCTCTGGGCGATAAGACATCATTGAAGGATTTGTAAGGAGGTCAGTTCTACATTACTGACATTTGTCTGAACAGAGGTGGTGAGAGGCTGAGCTACGGTCATAGCCATAGAAGAAGACAGGAATGGGTCAATCCAAAGTATTTAGTAGTTGGACTGAGGAGAGCTCACCTCCAGCTCACTGGAGGTCAGGAAGGTATTGCAGGAAAGAAAAGCTGATTTCAGAATGAGGGAAGGCTTTCACGGAAGATTACATGTTATCCCCACTAGTTCCTAATCAACGTCTTAACTGAATATTTAAGTTATTCAGTTATTCAGACATGAATATTAGGTTAATTAACTGCTTAGTGGTGAGCACAGTGGTCCCTTCTCATCCATGAAAGTTTCCCTTTCTGTGGTAAACTGTAGTCTGAGGCTATTAATGAAAAATTTCAGAAACAATTGTTAAGGTTTAAACCAGCACAGTTCTGGGAGCATGATGGGCTCTCCTGCCATCTTGCTCCATCCTGTTCTGGACGATGAATCCTGCATCTGTCCTGTGCTCCTCCCTGTTAGCCGCCTAGTAGCCATCTGCGTGATCAGATCAGGTACTGCAGTGCTTGTATTCAAGAAGCCCTTATTTTACTTAATAATGGTCCCAAAGCCCGAGAGTAGTGATGCCATCAATTCAGATACAGATATACCGAAGAGAAGCTATGAAGTGCTCCCTTTAAGTGAAAGGGTGAGCATTCTGCACTTAATAGGGAATGAAAAAAACAACAAAAACAACTGTATGCTGAAGTTGCCGAGATCCACGGTGAGAAGGAGTCCTCTGTGAGAATGGGAAGGAGAAACTAATCTGTGCTAATTTCGCTGTCACACCACACACGTGTAGAAGTTTTAGCCACCCTGTGTCACAGGTGTTTAGTTAGTTGAATAAGGTGTTAAATTTGTACAATTGGACATTTTGAGAAAGAGAGACCACATTCACATGGTATTTATTACATTACATTGTTATAATTGTTCTATTTATTATTTATTGTTGTTGATTTCATACTGTACCTAATTTATGAATTAAAATTCATCATAGGTATGTATGTATTGGAAAAAACATAGCATATACAGGTTTCCGCAAGGCCCCCAGTGGATGCCTGTCCAAAGTTTCAGGCATCCACTGGGGACCTTGGAACATATCCCCTGTGGATAAGGGGAAACTGCTGCATGTTAGTTAGAATACTGTTTTACTTGGATCTAGAAAAATTGTGAAGCAGTTGAGCAATGCTGTGCTGTGCTTAGTCACTCAGTTGTGTCCGAGTCTTTGCAACCCCATGGACTGTAGCCCCCCAGGCTCCTCTGTCTATGGGGATTCTCCAGGCAAGAATACTGGGAATGGGTTGCATGCCCTCCTCCTGGGGATCTTCCCAATGCAGGTATCTAACCCAGGTTTCCTGCATTGCAGGTGGATTTTTTTTTTTTAACCATTTGAGCCACCAGTGAAGCCCCAAACATGAAGATGGGAGAGAGGGAGAAGAAAATTAAAATGGGAAAGAAAGAGCTGAGTTAGAAATGCAGGTAATGACGTTGTGGAATAAAGAGAAAGACAGGAGAGATCAAGAGCCGTTATTGTTGTTGTTCAGTGCCTAAGTTGTGTCTGACTTTTTGCAACCCCATGAACTGCAGCACGCCAGGCTTTCTTGTCCTCCACTGTCTCCCAGAGTTTTCTCAAACTCATGTCCATTGAGTCAGTGATGCCATCCAACCATCTCATCCTCTGTCACCCCCTTCTCCTCCTGCCCTCAATCTTTCCCAGCATCAGGGTCTTTTCCAAAGAGTTGGCTCTTCGCATCAGGTGGCCAAAGTACTGTTGAGTATAGCAGTCCCTGGCCAAATGTGCCTGCCAGATACAAAAACTACTCTAATTGAGATGTGCCATAAGTGTAAAATATATACTTGGTCATGAATACTTAGTATAGATGAAGAAAGAAATATAATATTATTAAAATTAATTTTACCTTTTTCTTTTCTCTTTTTAAAACGTGGTTGTCATAAAATGAAAAATTACCTCTAGTATGTAGCTCATAAGATATTTCTATTGAATAGTGCTGGTCTGGAATCTCTAGATAGATCCTGTTGGATACTGTGCAGCTATATATAAAGCCCTCCAGCTTCTGTGTTGGTCTTGTCCAAAGGTGAGTTAAAAAATTCATGCAACTTCTGATAAGACTCAGTAAGTTGCCCTTTGGAATTGTTCTATTTCAGAGGCAATGGAGATTCCCAAAAGGTCTGTGACTGGCATCATTCTGAAATTCTCAGTCCCTTTTAATTAGTTAGAGGTTTTCTTAATCCCTAAATCTGCTTGCAATACTATCTCCAGAGAATATCTTTACAGACTTAGAAGCCAGATGTGTTGCTTTTCTTCTAGAATATTAATTCCCTATTCATTAAAAATAAAGTATTCAATGAAAAAAAAAAATGAGACCTAAATTAAGTAGACAGTGTTTCAGTTGAGCACAAGTTAAAATTTAAAGTGTAATTTCTCCCACCAAAATTTGCATCAGTCATACAAATGTGTACAGATCAACATCCCTGAAGTAAAAGCCTGGGTCTCAATTGGAAATTGCTTTCCAGTGATAGGAACAAAGACACAATTACAGTTTCTTCTTTCTTTTTCTATTGAGGTATAACAGACATACAGTATCGCATTAGTCATAAGTATGCTATACAATGATTCTATATTTGAATATATTGTGAAGTCACCACCACAATAAGTCTAGTTAACATTCCTCACCATACATAGTTACAGAAGTTTGTTTTTTTTCTTCTGATAAAACTTTTAAGATCTAATCTCTTATTAACTCTCAATTATGCAATACAGTGTAATTAACCATAGTTGCCATGCGGTACATGTCGATGTCTTTATTTGACAACTGGAAGTTTGTGCATTTTCACCCCTTTACTCATTCAGCCCTCTCCCCACTGACCCCTTCTGGCAACCACCAGCTCATTCTGTGTATCCATGAGCTCTTGGCCTTTGTGTTTGTTTTAAGATTCCACATATAAGTGAGGTTATATAATATTTGTCTTTCTCTTTCTGACTTATTTCGCTTAGCATAATGTCCTCAAGGTCAGTCCATGTTGTTGAAAATGGTAAGATTTTGTTCATTTTTTTAATGGATAAATTATATTCCATTGTGTGTATAAATACCATACATTTTCTTTATCCATTCATTCCTTGATGGACTTAGGTTGTTTTCATGTCTTAGCTACTATAAATAATGCAATGGACATAGGGGTCAAGATATGTTTCTGAGTTAATATTTTCTTCAGATAAATAACTCAGAAGTGAGGGTGAGATATATGGAAAGCATAACCTGGAAACTTACATTGCCATATGTAAAACAGATAGCCAACGCGAATTTGCTGTATGGCTCAGGAAACTCAAACAGGGGCTCTCTACCAACCTAGAGGGGTGGGATGGGGTGGGAGATGGGGGGGGAGGTTCAAAAGGGAGGGGATATATGTATACCTATGGCTGATTCACATTGAGGTTTGATAGAAAACAGTAAAATTCTATAAAGCAATTATCTTTCAATAAAAAATAAATAAATTTTTAAAAATACTCAGAAGTGGATTTGCTAGATTGTATCAATTACAGTTTTTAAGAACAATCTGAGATTTTTAATTTCACATGTGAATTTTCTGAAGTAGATAAGCTTGTATGATAAGTCCTGAAAGCAACCAGAGACCCAGACTACCATTCTGCTTTAATTTCCTTTGCTCATGATTTCCATTCTTCCAGTCACAGAATGACTGCTGCAACTCTAGGCATTTCATCTGCTTTCTCCTGAAGGAAGTAGGAGGGCCCACTTCCCCTTTTAACGAGTATTCTTAGATGTTTTATGCAACCCTTTCATCTCATTGGCCAGATTTATTCACAACTCATCTGAAGAGTTGACTCATTGGAAAAGACCCTGATGCTGGGAGGGATTGGGGGCAGGAGGAAAAGGGGACAACAGAGGATGAGATGGCTGGATGGCATCACCGACTTGATGCACATGAGTTTGGGTGAACTCCAGGAGTTGGTGATGGACAGGGAGGCCTGGCGTGCTGCAGTTCATGGGGTTGCAAAGAGTCGGACACAACTAAGCGACTGAACTGAACTGAACTGAAGAGTGAGTTGGAAGATAGACTGAGAAGTACTGTCCTATCCTAAGTAGTAATGTTCTTGCTAAGACTTGGGAGTTTATTACTGAGATGGACAAAGAAAAGGTGTAATGAGAGAGACAAGTAGAAGTTGATAGCCCAGTTGATATCTTAAAAAGTCTTCGTAATTAAAAATTACACTTCTGGAAAAAACATAATGAAGCATTTGTATAATTTACTCAGGCGATATGTTTTACATTTTTCCTCTAACTGTTCAAAAATGAATGTATTTACCAAACTTCAATCTTTGGTAAATAGGCATTTTAGGGCATTCAAGGCAGAATAAGATGCTTCAAGAATTTTATGTACAGATATTTGTCTTTAATAATTTTATAGCAAAATCACAGAGGTGGTTATATCTTCTCGTTCTTATGCTTTTCCTACTTGATATTCCTTGGTAACTCATTGTCCTTAGGAAGAAGTCCTAGATCCTTTCAAGCGGTGTGTGAGGTTCTTCTGCCTGGCCCTTGCTTCTCTCTCCAGCTCCATCCTACACCATTCTCCAGACCCCCTGCTATATTGCCTATGGCTCATGCCTGGAGTGAGCTCTCAGTGGTCTGTTCCTGCTTTGTGTTCCATCCCCAGTGCAAATTCAAAGATAACTCCCTCAGAGACACCATCCCAGATCTTCCACGACTGGGCCAGGTTCTTTTAAATTTCTTTATAATCACACATTCAAGACTGTGTTTAATGTATGTCTTCTCTCATAGACTAAGCTTCGTAAGAATGGGACACAGATCTGAGCTTGCTCCCCACTCTGACTGCAGTGCCTAACAAAGTGCCTGACATGCAGTGTGCTCTAAATACATGCTTTTTTGTGTAATGAATGAATGAAAGCAATAGTAGCACGTGCACACACACACACACACACACACACACACACACACACACAAAGGCGATAGAAGTACGAAGATGGAGAAGAAAAATTTTTGGAGTTAAGCAATACATCGAGAAGATATAGAATTAAAACTGGTCCTTCAAGGTCAGTAAAAGTCAGCATCAGATGATAAGGAACAAGACTGCCTTGGGAAAATAGACAACCTGAACTAAGGCATGTATCATGGCTGAAACAGGAAGGTGCCCCAAGTTCTCAGAATGTCTGAAAAAAAATTCACGGAATGTGTACTGTAGTCCATAGGCCAGAAGAAAACATTAACTTTTTGGAGTGTATACTCATGGCTTGTTTTTAACTGTATATATATCCCAGAGGAACTGAGTCATCAGATTTTACCCATTTGAAGGAAATCCCACTTCAACTCATTCATTCTTAAAACTCTTCTGCTTCTTTTTTCCCCACCCATCCTTTTTGAGTCAGTGGTCAGAAAATCCTAGAAGTGGGTACATCAGAAAAGAGTTTACTGCAAATCTTTTAAAATAATGGTTTAGAATTATGGAATGTTATTAACTCTTCTCTTTAATCATGAGTTGAGTAGAATAAGAAAATGGCTTGTTTCTGTTGTCAAGTTTACTCGAGTGCTTTCTGCATGGAGAAACTAGATTTTATAGTCACAAATGTATAGATGTGATGGAGAAAAATGTTCAAGGTGAAAAGGAGTTTGTTTAAATACAGCAACATTTCCCTAAAGGAGGACTTTATAAAGAACCCCTGAAAGGGTAGGTCGGAACACTGTAGCACAGATAGTACAGATCAGTATAAAAATTGAAGTCCAAAAGTTATTTACAGGGTGAATATCTGTGCCAAGAAGGAGCACTTTCAATACCAGGAAAGGATGATAGAGGAGTTGGATGGAGATACAAGATAGAGATGAGCAGGTGGACCTGGGGTACAAAGACAAGTATGACCAAAAAAAAAGTTTTTTTTTTGGAGAGAGAATGTTTTAGTCCAGGACTTTTCAATCTTGTACAAGCCTGCGAATCACTTGGGATCTTGCAAGAAGAGGAATTATTTTCAGTCAGTCTGTAGTGAGTACAGAGTTTCTGCATCTCTGACAAGTTCTAAGATAATGCCAATGCTTCTGGTCCATGGGCCACACCTTGAGCATAGCAAAGACCCAGCCTCTATACCTTGGCTCCCAAGTGTGTAGAAAACACAGTTTAGGTGGTAAGAAGGAAGGATGGTGATGTGGGCCTTTGAGGTATTGTGGCTTATAAAAGATAGAAGCCCATTTTCTTTCCAGGAAAAGTAAAGCAGATGATATAGAAATGATACCATATAAGACAGCATGGCCCAGGGCTTGGAGCAACACAAGAAACAATGGTCATTCTCTCAAAACTTAAAAGTTCTTCTGCTTCTCATCTGTTTCACCTGTTCTCTTTAGAGTTCCTTGACTTACATTACTATTCAAAAGGAAAACAGAAAGTTTTTTATTTTAATAAATCACTCTTGGTATCTATGTACAGAAAGGCTACAACCGATATATTAATACTATAACACAATAATTAAGTTTATGGTAGTATCTCCAGACTTATTGACTGACTCATTCCTAGAGTTCTTCTTAGCAACTGT
This sequence comes from Capra hircus, assembly GCF_001704415.2. Lineage (NCBI taxonomy): Eukaryota > Metazoa > Chordata > Mammalia > Artiodactyla > Bovidae > Capra > Capra hircus. The sequence continues at coordinate 9,930,580 of NC_030811.1, read as the reverse complement.
GTATTAATTTGGCCTATTCATAGCAAGGGACTCGACAATTCAACTTCTTGGTTATCAATAAACTAGCAAAAATAAACAAGCAAATAAATAAAGTAAAACTCTTGTGAATTTAAGAAATGTCATTCTCTAGCTCAGAACTGATGAAAGGCAAAACCAAGGTGGGTAAAGAAAAACCAAGGTCAGTTACCTCTCACCAGAACATTATGTTTCAGACCTCTCAGTTCAGTTCAGTTCAGTCGCTCAGTCATGTCCGACTCTTTGCGACCCCATGAATCGCAACACGCCAGGCCTCCCTGTCCATCACCAACTCCTGGAATTCACTCAGACTCACGTCCATTGAATCCGTGATGCCATCCAGCCATCTCATCCTCGGTCGTCCCCTTCTCCTCCTGCCCCCAATCCCTCCCAGCATCAGAGTCTTTTCCAATGAGTCAACTCTTCACATGAGGTGACCAAAGTACTGGAGTTTCAGCTTTAGCATCATTCCTTCCAAAGAAATCCCAGGGTTGATCTTGTCAGAATGGACTGGTTGGATCTCCTAGCAGTCCAAGGGACTCTCAAGAGTCTTCTCCAACACCACAGTTCAAAAGCATCAGTTCTTCGGTGCTCAGCCTTCTTCACAGTCCAACTCTCGCATCCATACATGACCACTGGAAAAACCATAGCCTTGACTAGACGGACCTTAGTCAGCAAAGTAATGTCTCTGCTTTTGAATATGCTATCTAGGTTAATCATAACTTTTCTTCCAAGGAGTAAGCGTCTTTTAATTTCATGGCTGCAGTCACCATCTGCAGTGATTTTGGAGCCCCCAAAAATGAAGTCTGACACTGTTTCCACTGTTTTCCCATCAATTTCCCATGAAGTGATGGGACCAGATGCCATGATCTTCATTTTCTGAATGTTGAGCTTTAAGCCAACTTTTTCACTGTCCTCTTTCACTTTCATCAAGAGGCTTTTTAGTTCCTCTTCACTTTCTGCCATAAGGGTGGTGTCATCTGCATATCTGTGGTTATTGATATTTCTCCCGGCAATCTTGATTCCAGCTTGTGCTTCTTCCAGCCTAGCGTTTCTCATGATGTACTCTGCATCAGGCCCCTAGATATCCTCTGTGACCCTATGCATTGCATGCCCACCCCTCAAAGTTTGTTTCAGGTGGTGGTTTAGTTGCTAAGTTATGTCTGACTCTTTGCAACCACATGGACTGTAGCCCGCCAGGCTCCTCTGTTTGTGGAATTTCCCAAGCAAGAATACTGTAGTTGGTTGTCATTTCCTTCTCCAGGGGATCTTCCCAACCCAGGGATTGAACTTGCAGACCCATATCTCCTGCATTGTGGGCAGATTCTTTTACCGCTGAGCTACCAGGGAAGCCCTTCGTTTTGGGTGGGAGCATCCAATCGGCTGTGCTGACATTTCTTGCAGAACCTTCACACTTTCTCTCTCCCCCTAAGGTGAGAGTCTTCCTTAATAGAATGTGCTGCCTGGCCTCCCACTTATCTTGGAATTTCCTCCTGATAGAAATGCCTTCTACAAAGGCAGCCTCAAACAAACCCATGTAAACCCAACATATTATAAAGCTGTGCATGAAAATAGGGGAAAAAATGTGTGGAAATTCCAAAGTAGGTGCCATCACAGTAGGATGACCACATAATTTACCAGAAAACTGGGTCATTTTTGAGAATGAAAGGAGTATCACAGGGATGAACTGGTCCTCTGCTGAACCAGCTGAGAAGCATGGTCACCTTGCCTAAGAGGTGTGGATCTCGCTGAGACTGGGTCCAAAGGGAGTTCTTGATTCAAGGCACTTTAAAAGACACAACTCAATCAACCAAAATGCTCTGTAGTCACATATTTGAGCACTCATTTATTTCCCTTTTAATCCTCACACGAACTCGATTGCTCTGCTTACAGTTCATATAATCTCATAAATTCTGTGATGGATGTACACTGCTTGCTTTGTCAGCAACCGATTTCTTGTGGGCAAACCCCACCCCATCCCTTTTCAACAGAATCTGGTTTCTGTTTGGGTTCAAGTAAGCTCATCTGTCTCCATGTACAGTCAATATTTCAATCCATGGCTACTGAGATCATTTTACAGAAATACATATAATCCAGGCCAGCCATCCAGGAAAACTTCTGAGATGATGGACAGGGCAGCCTTAGGTGAAAGCCAAAGTGGAGATAGAGCCCTTGGAAGGACCAACAAGCCAGATCTTGCTAACTTTCTGGAGCCTCTTGATCATGCCCACACCTAACTCTGTACTTTTCATTTACGTGGATCCACTGATTTCCTTTTTTGTGAAGGCAGATTAAGTGCTGTTTTCTGTTATTTACAACTGAAACCACTCAAACTAATGCAACCGCAGTGGTCACAGGGCCCCATATTTGGCCCTACAACTCTATTATAAGCTTTGTTTAAGCTACCATTGCTGGCTGGCCAATTATTTTTACATTTCTTCAAATTCTAGAAAGGAAATTTGGTGGGTCAATTCATCGTTTTGCACAAGGCTCTCATTATAGTTGTTATAAATCTGTGGTTTGGCTCTTCCTAAGTCAGTGCCCAGTAGGAACCTGTCATGAAGGCTGAATGGGAGGGCTCAATCCCCTCAGAAGACCTGTGCTGGTTTTCCGCCCATGAGAGTACAAGCAGGACAGGTCTTGGGCACCTGTAAAAGATAGTTTCATTCTCTGTATTATTTAGCGTCCTGGCTTTTTTTCTTTTTTCTGTAACATCTGAATTGCAGATATGTGTCACAGAAACAGAGGAGGAAATAGTAACCCACTCCAGTATTCTTGCCTGGAAAATTCCATAGACAGAGGAACCTGGCAGGCTGCAGTCCATGAGGTCACAAAAGCGTTGGAGACTGAGCAATTAACACATACACACATCACAGAAACACTATAGAAATACTTAGAAATACTAGAGCTCATCTGTTACATTTTACAGAACACCTACAAATAAGTTGAATTTTGAAAAATTTCCCTCATTTTTCTCACTTTTATTCTTTCCTTTTGCAATGTAATTATTATTATATGGAACCTGTATCTGATGATGGTGAGTTTAAATGGATCAAAATTATTGCTCCTTAAAAGCAACACCAAAATTTTAAGATACGATGCATACTATGCATGGGGATGACCCAGAGAGATGTTGTGGGGAGGGAGGTGGGAGGGGGGTTCATGTTTGGGAACGCATGTAAGAAAAAAAATAAATAAATAAACATAAAATAAACGTAATAAATTAAAAAAAAAAAAAAAAAAAAGATGACGGCAAAGTAATCTGAATTCATTATAAAAAAAAAAAAAAAAAAAAAAAAAAAAAATAAAGTTCAAGGAGCCCTAGGCAAGAAAAAAAGATAAGCCTTTGCTTAAGTTATGCAAAAGTGAATTAAATATTCAAGATTAATTAAAATTGAGGGAAAGATTTTTTAAGGGTACCATTTAAAATTTGCATAAAAGTTAGTGCAATTATTATAAAATGTTTCCTATCAAATTGGTTTGATGAGTAAGGGAAGTCTATTAGTAACATAGTAAAATAAGAGTTAATTCATGTTGCTCTAGGCAGTTTTTTCCCTTTGTTCTGTAAAAGTTGCTTAGAACTGTGTAATAATTATATTTCAATACCCGCAATTAAAAGGAATAATTCTATGGTATTTATCTATTTTCTAAAAGTAAAAATTTCCCTTCAAACCCCTGGTTGTTTAAATGGTAAAAAAAAAAAAAAAAGAAAAGAAAAAGAAAAAAACCTGCCTGCAGTGCGAGAGACCTAGGTTTGATCCCTGGGTCAGGAAAATCCCCTGGAGAAGGGAATGGCTATCCCCTCCAGTATTCTTGCCTGGAGAATCCCATGGACAGAGGAGCCTGGAGGGCTATAGTCCATGGGGTCACAAAGAGTCAGACATGACTGAGCCACTAACACACACACACACACACACATCCCATCCTGAAGATTTCCACAGTGAAAATTCCATTCTCCAGAACAGATGACTTTGGGTTTCCATTTTCTTCTATAGACATAGATGCGCAGTGAACTAATAAGATTAGATGTTTCCCAGAAAATCTGCCCTTATCCTTCTGACACAGTTTGTTATTTGGAGGGCCATCACCAATATGGAATGTTTTCTTGAAGTCCTAATGTTGTTGTTGTGTCCAGTCACTAAATCATGTCCAACTCTTTGCCACCGCATAGACTGCAGCATGCCAGGCTTCCTCGTCCTTCACTGTCTTTTGGAGTTTGCTCAGGCTCACGTTCATTGAGTTGGTGATGCCATCCAACCATCTCACATCCTCTCTCGCTCCTTTTCCTACTGCCTGATCAGAAGAGCTGACTCACTGGAAAGCCCTAATATAAACTTACAAATGCATTCCCCCATGGTAACAAAGCTAGGATTAGGCTTTGTGGACTGGCTTGGGAAACAAGTCTACCTACAGCACATTTAATACCCAAAGGGGAAAAGTAGTCTGCATTTTAATTGACTGGTGAATGGACCTTTTAAATGTCATCTGTTCATAATTGTTTAGACTTATTCAAAGGATACAAGTTACTTTCTCTAGAAAATAAAGTGGGATACATCGCCAGTATTCTGCTTCATTACAAGTTAGGTTGGCATCTGAAGGAAAGAAAAACTTTAGGTAGTGCCTCCAATCTGAGGGCACCAGTTTTATTCGCTTTGGGGAATGGAGTCTAAAGCACTTCCTTCTCCTTTTGCTTTGATACCTGCTGTGTCTGATAGAGAATCAAAATTCTACTGAATCTGCTGGCGAAAATGCTCATTATTAAATGGACTCAGAAATGCTGTGGTTCAAAGCATGTTTCCTTTAAAAAGAGATTAACTTATGAAGAAATAATTTCCTTCAACACCAGTGTTACAAAAAAGTTTCAGCCGCTTTCAAACTTTGAGTATGTAACTGTCCTATGAGAGATTTGAGCGAGTAAATAACTAGTCGTTCAAATAGGCAGATTCAGGGTGAGTGTTTAGTCCCCAGGGAAGAGGATTCCTGGCATCCTGTCTTCGCTCTATCCACGGCCTGCCTTGCCATCTTCCAGCCTGCAGGCAGACTCGCTATGGCTTACCTTCTCACCATCTCACAGACTAGAGAAGCTTTCAGACTTAAGTGGGCACCACAGGCGTGCTCTGCTTGCCCCTGACAACCCCTCCACCCCTGCTGCTGCTCCTGGCAGTATTCACCTGTGCTCAGTTGCTCGGTCATGTCTGACTCTGCAACCCCATGGACTGTAGCCCACCAGGCTCCTCAGTCCATGGAATTTTCCAGACACGAATACTGGAGTGGGTTGCTATTTCCTCCTCCAGGGGATCCTCCCAGTTCAGGGATCGAACCCATGTCTCTTGCCTCTCCTGCATTGGTAGGTGGATTTTTTATCACTGAGTCACCTGGGAAGCCCATATCAGCTGTATGTGTGTGTATATATATATCCCCTCCTTCATAAGCTTCCCTCCTAGGTCATCCTACCCCTCTAGGTCATCAGAGTGAGTTCCTATTTTTTAAAACTTCAAAGTGGTTTTCTTTTTCAGTTGGATGAGACCTATTTTCTACCACATAGATGCATATAACTGGCCAGGGTTGTGGGGAGAAATTCTTTTCCTGATGTTTGGTAGGAATATTTATAAAAGCAAAAAGCCAAAACAGAACCCCAAGCTCTGTGTTCAGCATCCTAACACACTATCTGGCAGGATGATATTTTTATTTAATGACTCTACGTATAAACTATCTATTTCCAATTAAGATTGAAAACTGAGACAAAGGGAAGAATAGAAGGTAGAAGTTAATATATTTCCTGTGCCTGAGCTTGAAATTTGGCTTGAAGTTTCTTGGAAGCTTTATTATATTCGTTGGAAATGTAGAATTAGCCAACACACGCAGCTGGGGTTCCCCGTAGGACTGTTTACCAGCATTTTCATGGGTATTGGCTTAGTATATAACCAGTATTGCTGTCATGGATTTGGAGAGAATTCTTCTTGATCTAGGCTCAGATATCAGCCAAGAGGCACATGAGCCTGTGGGGTGTATTCAGAGTTGGAGCCCTAGCAGTGCGTTAGTTGTGGTCCCTCACAATTAACTAATCTGACGCATGACCTCTCTCTTGAGTCTTTGCTTTGCCACTTGCCGTGTCAGATAAAATAACTGACAAAGGAGGCAATTTTCCTACCCAGTAATTTTATCAAAGGAACCTTAAAAGCAAAGTTTCTACAAGATGCGAAAAGGGACAAATTAATATTTGTGAATAATCTCAATGCTAACTGTTGGGACAAGGGGAAAAAAATCGAACTTGCTAATGGCATAAATTTGCCTAAAATTATAAATTACACCATTCACCACGTGTATATTGCTAGAAATCAAAGCAGTAATCTTTATTTACTATTTAATTCCTGTATAATGAGAGGACTATATGTCGGAATGTCATCTCTATTGAGCTGTTGTAAAAGAAAAAAGTCTCCAGCAGTGTCAGTTCATTCTAAAGTGTTCTTTAAGTTTTTAAAGTTATTCTTGGTGTTTGGAAAACAAAATAATCAAAGTACACATTGAAGACTGTGATTTTTGATATGAAACCGAACTATTTTCACTACGTATTGCAGTACATTCAAGAGGAATCAAACAGAAGAGCAAAATGATGTTAGACATAGGATGTGTTTGGCACTGTGCCCTGACTTTTCCCAGAGAATAAAATTTATTCATTAAACAATATTTCTAGAAGGTCACAAGAGAAACAGTAATATTCATTGTATACAGCTTAAGATCTTCATGTTTTTTCCCCAGTTTTACTAGGATATAATTGACAAATAAAATTTATTATATTTCAAGTGTACGATGTGATGGTTTAACATACATATACATTGTGAAAGGATTTCCACAATCAAATTAATTAACACATCCATCACCTCACATTATTGTCTTTCTTGTGTGTGTGGAAATGCTTAGAAGCTAACCTCTTAGGAAATTGCAAGTAAACAATACAGAATTATTAACTATAGTCACTATGCTGTGCAGGATCTTTAGAATTTGTTCATGTCATTAGTGAAAATTTGTACCCTTCAACCAACATCTTCTTGTATCCCCCAGCCTCTAGCCTCTGGCAGCCAACATTTCAGTCTAAAAGTTTGACTTTCTTTTTTTTCTTTCAGATTCCTACAGTAAGAGATACCATACTGTACTGGTCTTTCTCTGTCTCACTTATGTCATCTAGTATAATGCCCCACAGTCAGTTCAGTTCAGTTGCTCAGTCATGTCTGACTCTTTGCGACCCTGTGGACTGCAGCATGCCAGGCTTCCCTGTCCATCACCAACTCCCAGAGTTTACCCAAACTCATATCCATTGAGTCAGTGATGCCATACAACCATCTTATCTTCTGTCGTCCCCTTCTCCCAACGTCAGTCTTTCCCAGCATCAGGGTCTTTTCAAATGAGTCATTTCAAATCAGGTAGCCAAAGTATTGGAGTTTCAGCTTCAACATCAATCCTTCCAATGAATATTCAGGACTGATTTTTTTAGGATGGACTGGTTGGATTTCCTTGCAGTCCAAGGGACTCTCAAGAGTCTTCTCCAACACCGCAGTTCAGAAGCATCAATTCTTCAGCCCTCAGCTTTCTTTATGGTCCAACTCTTACATCCATACATGACCACTGGAAAAACTATAGCTTTGATTAGACAGACCTTTGTTGGTAAAGTAATGTCTCTGCTTTTTAACACGCTGTCCATGTTGGTCATAGTTTTTCTTACAAGGAGCAAGCATCTTTTAATTTCATAGCTGAAGTCACCATGAGCCCAGAAAATAATGCCCTGCAGGTTATCACAAATGGCAAGATTTCCCTCTTTTCTAAGACTGGATAATATTGTACTGTACAATATTATGTACTGTGTGTGTGTAGCTAGATAGATAGATTTGTGATATGTATCATATTTTTTTATCCACTCATCTGTTCACATACACTTAGGTTCTCCCTATGTCTTTAGCACTGTGAACAGGGCTGCAATGAAGGATGTTCATGTGTGTAAACTCATTTTGTCACATTCTTCCACAAGTCACCATTGGCAGGAATGAATGTTTGAAAGTTATCCCCTCAAAATAGTTCCTTAACTTAATGCATTTTAACAGGGATTATGAAATGTTAATTGTATTAATAGTCTACACAGGGTTTACATTATGTATGATTGACATTAGTAAATATTGTTAATTTTACCCTACACTAATAAATATTACATTATGAATAATTTCTGAGAGCAACGAAAAATCCTAATTGCAAAACTCAGTTGCAGACATGGGTTTGTACATGAGTACTGTAAAATTGTGTCAATATTTGTCATCTAGTCCTCTGAGAATACAAAATTCATGACAAAGAAGGAGGTTAGTGAATGTTTTCTTAGTTCATTCCCGAAAGAGGATCAGAAAAAAATCATCAGTGAAAATAATTTTAATGCAAAGCTTCACCAAAAGAAAGCCTATCCCTGGAGTATAGAAATACACTGAAGAGGGCCACAGATGGAATCTCTACTCAGAGAGTTTGGTTTTGATCTTTATGAATTGTATTTTATCACTGGTTTAAATTAAGCTATTACTGGCTCTTTGTTGGTTCAGCAGCAACAACATGAGTCAATGTTTTGAAAAGTAGTGTTTAGTATCATTTAAAATATTATTTTAAATGGTGATTTCCACTGAGAAGATTTTCTAATAAGTGTGTTTTTGTTAGTGACTCATCTATGTATATATAAAAATTTAGAAATTAGAGAAATAGGATTATATGATCGGTGTGATACAATTTTATAGCAAAGTGTTAATAAATGATAGTTCCTTGTATAGAGAGATTACATTGAAGGATTACCAGCATTTCTGTTCATTCAAAATATAGTTGCAGCATCCATCCTTCTACTTAGAAATGTTAAAATATAAATCATGGATAAACATACTGATATAAACATCATTGCTGGGAAGTTTAGACCTTTCTGACCCTGACAGATGCAATCTCCTTAACTAAGATATCACCCAAGCTAAATGGATGGTTCAGCTGAATCACAAAGAGTGACCCCATCTAAGCAGAAAATAGTCACAGATAATTAGTAAACATACTTGTACTTTAATGTGAGACACCTTCTTCACACAGAAGATCAATTGTTAGTTCACAGACATGGACATGGAAACATCAGAATTCCTGCTGTAAAATAGTATTTGAAGTAAATGTAGTATCCTAAAACACTTTAAATATTTGATCATATTTTTATAAAATTATAAAATTCACTTTTACTAATGCTTTGGAACAGAGTGTTCCAATTGTAAATATCTAATGTCATTTGTCTGTATATGAGTTTGCTAAGGAAAAAAAGAAGTTATATTTCAACTCTGTTTGAAATCACTGAGCTACCTTTCTTACCAGTCATGGAACTCATACAGATGCTTGGGTTGCCCTGAAGAGGGCTTATTAAGGCTTTACAGGCAGGTCAGGACCAGGTTCTGAATGTCCTGTATAACAGGCTGAGATATATAGGTTTTTTCACCAGCAGCCTCTTCTACTGTAAGACTTATAATGAAAAATGAAAGGCACACTCTGACCATCCTTCAGATTCTTTTTCCAAATCCCTAAATTATATTTTCTGTGAAATGTCTGTGATGGTTATATAAGTGATGGAATTTAATTCCAGGAGTCTCTGAATTAAGTTAGCACAGTGAGGCTGATTTTTGTCACAACAATCATGGAATCAGCCAAGCAGTATTATATGCCCAAGAAAAATCTGATTAAAATGTTTAATATAGTGACCACACCTTTAATAATCTTAGCTATAGAGCATATACTACATCTTTTGAAGTGGTTCCAAAACCGTTTCTTTCCACTGTGTGTATATTTGTTGAATAAACAATTCCCTAAACCTTCCTCCTCACTGCCTTAGGATTAAAGCTAATTATATTACAGTCTGACAGAATGTGGTCCACTGGAGAAGGGAATGGAAAACCACTTCAGTATTCTTTCCTTGAGAACCCCATGAATAGTATGAAAAGGAAAAATGATAGGATACTGAAACAGGAACTCCCCAGGTCAGTAGGTGCCCAATATGCTACTGGAGATCAGTGGAGAAATAACTCTAGAAAGATGAAGGGATGGAGCCAAAGCAAAAACAATACCCAGTTGCAGATGTGACTGGTGATAGAAGCAAGTTCTGATGCTGTAAAGAGCAATATTGCATTGGAACATGGAATGTTAGGTCCATGAATCAAGGCAAATTGGAAGTGGTCAAACAGGAGATGGCAAGAGTGAACATCGACACTCTAGGAATCAGTGAACTAAAATGGACTGGAATGGGTGAACTTAACTCAGATGACCATTATATCTACTACTGCGGGCAGGAATTCCTCAGAAGAAATGGAGTAGCCATCATGGTCAACAAAAGAGTCTGAAATGCAGTACTTGGGTACAGTCTCAAAAACAACAGAATGATCTCTGTTCATTTCCAAGGCAAACCATTCAATATCACACTTATCCAAGTCTATGCCCCAACCAGTAACGCTGAAGAAGCTGAAGTTGAACGGTTCTATGAAGACCTACAAGACCTCTTGGAACTAACACCCAAAAAAGATGTCCTTATCATTATAGGGGGCTGGAATGCAAAAGTAGGAAGTCAAGAAACACCTGGAGTAACAGGCAAGTTTGGCCTTGGAGTACAGAATGAAGCAGGGTAAAGGCTAATAGAGTTTTGCCAACAGAATGTGCTGGTCATAGCAAACGCCCTCTTCCAACAACACAAGAGAAGACTCTACACATGGACATCACCAGATGGGTCAACACCAAAATCAGATTGATTATATTCGTTGCAGCCAAAGATGGAGAAGCTCTATACAGTCAGCAAAAACAAGACCAGGAGCTGACTGTGGCTCAGATCATGAACTTCTTATTGACAAATTCAGACTTAAATTGAAGAAAGTAGGGAAAACCACTAGACCATTCAGTTATGACCTAAATCAAATCCCTGATGATTATACAGTGGGAGTGAGAAATATATTTTAAGGGACTAGATCAGATAGAGAGACTGCCTGATGAACTATGGACAGAGATTCATGACACTGTACAGGAGACTGAGATCAAGACCATCCCCATGGAAAAGAAATGCAAAAAAGCAAAATGGCTGTCTGAGGAGGACTTATAAAGAGCTGTTAAAAGAGAAGCCAAAAGCAAAGGAGAAAAGGAAAGATATAAGTATCTGAATGCAGAGTTACAAGGAATAGCAAGGAGAGATAAGAAAGCCTTCCTCAACAATCAATGCAAAGAAATAGAGGAAAACAACAGAATGGGAAAGACTAGAGATCTCTTCAAGAAAATTAGAGATACCAAGGGAACATTTCATGCAAAGATGAACTTGATAAAGGACAGAAATGGTATGGACCTAAAAGAAGCAAAAGATATTGAGAAGAGGTGGCAGAACACGGAAGAACTGTACAGAAAAGATCTTCATGACCAAGATAATCACGATGGTGTGATCACTCACCTACAGCCAGACATCCTATAATGTGAAGTCCAGTGGGCCTTAGAAAGCATCACTACGGACAAAGCTAGTGGAGTTGATGGAACTCCAGTGGAGCTATTTCAAAGCCTGAAAGATGATGCTGTGAAAGTGCTGCACTCAATATGCCAGCAAATTTGGAAAACTCAGCAGTGGCCACAGGACTGGAAAAGGTCAGTTTTCATTCCAATCCCAAAGAAAGGCAATGCCAAAGAATGCTCAAACTACTGCACAATTCCACTCATCTCACATGCTACTAAAGTAATGCTCAAAATTCTCCAAGCCAGGCTTCAGCAATATGTGAACCGTTAACTTCCAGATGTTCATCTGGTTTTAGAAAAGGCAGAGGAACCAGAGATCAAATTGCCAACATCCACTGGATCATGGAAAAAGCAAGAGAGTTCCAGAAAAACATCTATTTCTGCTTAATTGACTATGCCAAAGCCTTTGACTGTGTGGATCACAATAAACTGTGGAAAATTCTGAAAGAGATGGGAATACCAGACCACCTGATTCACCTCTTGAGAAACCTATATGCAGGTCAGGGAGCAACAGTTAGAACTGGACATGGAACAACAGACCGGGTCCTAATAGGAAAAGGAGTACGTCAAGGCTGTATATTGTCACCCTGCTTATTTAACTTATATGCAGAGTACATCATGAGAAACGCTGGGCTGGAAGAAGCGCAAGCTGGACTTAAGATTGCTGGGAGAAATATCAATAACCTCAGATATGCAGATGACACCACCCTTATGGCAGAAGGTGAAGAGGAACTAAAAAGCCTCTTGATGAAAGTGAAAGAGAGGAGTGAAAAAGTTGGCTTAAAGCTCAACATTTAGAAAACTAAGATCATGGCATCCGGTCCCATCACTTCATGGCAAATAGATGGAGAAACAGTGGAAACAGTGTCAGACTTTATTTTTGGGGGGCTCCAAAATCACTGCAGATGGTGACTGAAGCCATGAAATTAAAAGACGCTTACTCCTTGGAAGGAAAGTTATGACCAACCTAGACCGTATATTCAAAAGTAGAGACAATACTTTGCCAACAAAGCTCTGTCTAGTCAAGGCTATGGTTTTTCCAGTAGTCATGTATGGATGTGAGAGTTGGACTGTGAAGAAGGCTGAGCACTGAAGAATTGATGCTTTTGAACTGTGGTGTTGGAGAAGACTCTTGAGAGTCCCTTGGACTGCAAGGAGATCCAACCAGTCCACTTGGTGTTTCTCTCTTTCTGTCTACACCTGCTCCTTGGGAGATTTTCCATCTATATGCTTAGGACTCACAGATTTTTATCTGTCGCTCTTTCTTCTCTGTTGAACCTCAAACCTAACTGGCAGTCCACAGTCATCACAATCTAATCGGCATCTCAAACCCTCAACCCCTGCTGTATAGAAAATAGATAACTAACTACACCTACTGTGTAGCTCAGGGAACTATACTCGGCGTTTTGTAATAACCTCTAAAAGAAACAAATTTAAAAACTAGATATATAAGTATGTATAACTTAATCACTTTGCTGTATACCTGAAACTAACACAACATTGTATGTCGATTCAAAATAAATGGATAAATAAAATTATTCTTAAAAAAATCTAAAAAACAAAAACCAAATGTTGTCCCCTGAGTTTTCTCCATCTGTGTCAGCTGTATTCATTAATTTGTTTTAATTTTATTGCTCAAAAACTTCAGTGTCCATTGATTTCAAATGTTAATATAGGATTTCCTTTCATTGTATATGCTTATAAGGACATAGCATATAATTTTATCTCAGTTCTCATTATTTTCAGATTAGGAGTTGAAAAATTAATTCTGAAGTGATGTGCCTTGTATCTGTCAGCAATGAAGCCTGGAATACAAAGATATGTGCATAATAGTTCCTGCTTTACCCAGCCAGCATTTGTTGTTGTTGTCTTTTGGTCATACCGTGTAGCATATGGAATCTTAGTTCCCCAACTATGAATTAAACCAGTGTTCCTACATCAGGATCTTGGAGTCTTAACCTCTGGACCACCAGAGAAGTCCCCAGTGTTTTTTTTAAAAGCACAAATAATTAGAATGCTCACGTGTAAAAATATAAATATTTTTAATTTTGCGTTATTCTTTATGGAGTTGCTTTCAGTTCAGTTCAGTCACTCAGTCGTGTCCGATTCTTTGTGACCCCATGGACTGCAGCACAACAGGCTTCCCTGTCCATCACCAACTACCAGAGCTTGCTCAAACTCATGTCCATCGAGTCGGAGTTGCTTTAGCCTTACTCATTCATGATTCCGGTATTAAAACTTGAAGCTCTCTCCTGCCGGCTCAGACGGTAAAGCGTCTGCCTGCAATGTGGGAAACCGGTGTTCAATTCCTGGGTCGGGAAGCTGCCCTGGAGAAGGAAATTGCATTCCACTCCAGCACTCTTGCCTGGAAAATCCCATGGACGGGGGAGCTTGGTAGGCTACAGTCCATGGGGTCGCAGAGAGTCGGATACGACTGAGCGACGTCATTTTCACTTTTCACTTTCATGAATTGGAGAAGGAAATGGCAACCCACTCCAGCACTCTTGCCTGGAAAATCCCATGGACGGGGGAGCTTGGTAGGCTACAGTCCATGGGGTCGCAAAGAGTCGGATAGGACTGAGTGACTTCACTTTCACTTTTCACTTCCTGCTGAGTGTGCCTTTGCGTGTTGGTAGTACGCTTGCCTGGAAAATCCCATGGGCGGAGGAGCCTTGTGGGCTGCAGTCCATGGGGTCACTAAGAGTCGGACACGACTGAGCGACGTCACTTTCACTTTTCACTTTCATGAATTGGAGAAGGAAATGGCAACCCACTCCAGTGTTCTTGTCTGGAGAATCCCAGGGACGGGGGAGCCTGGTGGGCTGCCATCTATGGGGTTGCACAGAGTCGGACACGACTGAAGCGGCTTAGCAGCAGGGGCAGTGGAGGTGGTGGTTTGTCATGGATATAGATAAATAAATATTTGTCACTGAACAGTGAGCACTATAAAGTTTCTCAGCATGTTTCCTCTGACCATAGATCCCAGAGACTTGAAGCCTCAAATCAGCATCAGTCAAAATGCCTAGGTACCCCTTTCCACTAAGCTCTCTCCTTCAGTGTTCACCCGAGGACTGTCAATTTCGTCTAATGTGTCCTACACTTCTAGTCCTACCAACCAGAATCTCTTTCTCTCTTAAATGAGAGGAATGGAACAGAAGATGTTTAGACAGATTATGTATCCATAGGCATATCACTACACCTCAGGCCCTGGAACTTTTTCAACTCATAGACTGTCTCCTCTCATTAGTTTGTAATGTTTTTAAGAGGCCTGGGAGTGACTCTATTTTATTTACCATTCCATCTTCAATGTCTATCCCAGGGAGAATCTCCTGACAGACTTTTATTGGATAAATACAAATGTTCATTGAATGAATGAGTGGATGAATGATCCTATGTTATCATTGTTATCCAGTCACTGAGTTGTGTCAGACTCCTTGTGACCCCATGGACTGCAGCACAGCAGGCTTCCCTGTCCTTCACTATTTCCCGGAGTTTGCTCAAATTGATATCTGTTGAGTCAGGACTACTGTCTAACCGTCTCATCCTCTGCCGCCCCCTTCTCCTTTTGCCTGCAGTCTTTCCCAGCATCAAGAGTATAGGGAATATTCCTGTATCATCATGAGTATAGGGGATGATCCTATACTCATCCTCTAAACATAAGTGATATTAAATCATCACAAATAGATGCATGTCAGGCAGTTTGTGACAAGTGTCCAAAAAATCTCAGAGGAGATAGCATCTAGTCATAACTGAGAGTGACTGGAAAGGATTTATGGAATATGGGTTCTTTCATGGGCCAAGATAAATTAAAGGAATATGGACAGAATGAGCCCAATCAGTAGAAACAGAGGCAAAGATGACTATGGGGGGAGAATGGAGAACAAGTTTGAGAAATTCAAACAATAGCCAAGCTATAGGATAGAAATAAAACCACCAGATGTACTTTATGGGCACTTTGAATGCTAAGTCAGAGATCAGGCATTTTACTGGCTAGGTAGCAAATGGAAAAAACAGCAGGGAGGATATGGAATACATAATATTCACATTGAAAACATGTAGAATCGAATGGCGGCCACAGCAAAGCACATGAAGAGAAGTATTAATGGGAAATAGACATTTTTCTGCTTTTACTCTTCACAAATGCAGGCGCATGAACTTCTCTGCCCATGATTTATTTTCCTGGAGGGCTCCAGGCAGCAAGCCTTTATCTTTCCTAGGCTTTAGGAAGAGGGCAAGGTTACAGCTGCATCAAAGGGTAGAAACAGCCCAGTTGTTTTGTTCATGATGGCTTTCGATTTTCACTGGTGAACTTAAATCTGTACTTCTTAGAAGAGAATGATGAAAGAGAGGACATGAGGCAGGGGGAGCTTATTATATTTTAAAGGTTCAGGTTGCAACTGAATACAAAAGACTTAGCAAAATTCATTTTGAAACAGAACATTTGAATTGCAAATAGTGCAAATAAATCAAAGTGCATACTGATTTAATTGGCTGACTTAAAAAAAAAAATACTCAACAGTAACAATACAGCTTGATTTGTCATTTGACAAATGGTGAACTGGGTAAACTGAACCCGTCACAATTATTCTACCTCAAGTTTATTTTTGCAGGAAGACTTCCCAGAAAAATCTAGCCCATAATGTACCCTCCAGACCTCACCAAAGGATTAAGCCTTATAACCTACTCAATATTGCTAAATGGCTTTATTCTTATTAGTTTTACCTTATAATTTTTCAGTTAATAATAAAACTGCTCTGTGTTGCTATTTGATATCTTATTTCTTCAATAGATAGCATAAGATGAGGGCCCTATCTGACACTTTTCTTGAATCTTGAACTTCTCATTTAATGACAAAAATTGCAATCTCATTCCTTAGGCGCTGTCTGATTCTTTTCAACCCTTTGGACTGTAGCCCTCCAGGCTCATCTGTCCATGAGATTTTCTAGAGAAAAATACTGGAGTGGGTAGCCTTTTCCTTCTCTAGGGGATCTTCCTGAACCAGGGATTGAACCCAAGTCTTCTGCATCTCCAGCATAGCAGGCACATTCTTTACCCACTGAGCCCCTGGGGATGCCATTACCATAGCACTAACTAAAGTATCCCGAGTTGATACCCTCTTCTACTTCAAAGCAGAGGATCCAATTTACAGTAGACCCTTCTTTGGGAGCTTAATAGCTATTTATTACTGTTCCATTTATTTCATAATTTTATTTAGCTACTCGTTTTTATACAGAATTCTAGAGTCCATTGATAATTTGAATTGTCTTTAGATTGCCTCTTTTTCTTTTCACTTAAAATATAAGTTTACATTTTAGGAAGAAAAAGGGATAAGAAGCAGTCTCCCATTGTTTCTTTCTTTCTTTCTTTCTGTTTTTTTTTTTTTTTTTTTTTGCTTTTTTGACATCCGCTCTTCTAAGCTTGTTTGACCTTAGTGTATGTAGAGATAGAAGAGGGGAGTAAATGTTTGGAATCATAAATCTCATTTTGTTTATTCTGGTGTTCCAACCCTTGTTCTCCCCAATTTGTACTTTAAGCCTAGTCTTATTATTGTTTTCAGTAAGGATTTTTGACAGATGCATTTTATATTTAATTTAATGAGAAAAATGGAGAAAAATACCTTACCTTCAATGAGGTCACAGTGTGGGAAGAGATTCAATAATCACTCAGTTAATTAGCTTGATTATAAAGTAGAGGCTTCCAGTTAGCAGAATTTCTGTTTAACTGGATTTTCTAATTAACTCAGGATTAACCCATCTGTTTAGCTGGTTTAGAGTAGAGAAGCTTCTGACTAAGGGGTTATTCTCAGTGGTAGTCCTGTGTGCCTATGAATATGAGTTGACAGTTCAATGTATAATTTTAGAGTTCATTTTTTGCCAGTGCAAGATAGCATTCCACCAGGGAGACACTTATAAGAAAAATAAGAAGTAAATCACATCTTCTAAGAAGGGCTTGCGCCAAGAAACGAGCACTGCACATGAGACAGCCACAGCTGGGGACAGTTCCCAATCTGGCGGCGGAGCTAAACAAGTGAAGCAGTGGCCACTCTACAGTACAGTAGGCGCTCCTCGGCGTGGAGGAGGAAGCTTCCACATCCATCTGCAGGCGCAGGAATGGCTTCCAGAAGACAAAGGAGAGCGTGGGAAGCAGGCTAGGGATGCACAGGGCATTTCCTGTGAATGGCTTCCAGAAATTCCTGGTTACATTGATTTGAGCAAGTGAAAAGATAAATGTCTCAGTCTGTTCAAGCTACTATAACAAAACACCTTAGACTGAGTGGCTTATGAACAATGAGCATTTGTTTCTTACTGCTCTGGAGTCTGAGAAGCACAGGATCAAGGTGCTGGCTGCTTTGGTGTCTGGTGAGACCCTGCTTCCAAGACATCTATCTTCTCACTAAAACCTTGTGCAGCAGCAGAGAAGGATGCTTCCTGGGTCTCTTTCATAAGGGCACTAATTTCATGCGTCCCGCCCTCATGACCTCATCACCTTCCAAAGGCCCACATCCTAATACCATGACCTTGGTGGTTAGGATTTCAACATAACAAATTTTAGGGGAACACAGAAATTCTGATTATAGCAGATCGTGTTGTTGACTCCTTCTCATTCTATTTTGAGAAATAAAATATTTATTGCTGCACAACAGGGTACAAACCTTGTGTCAATTCTGTGAAGCCCAATCAGTAAAGATATTTATCGAGTCTTCCTCCTTTTACAATAGAGGTGATTTCTCTCAGCTGTAAAGATAAACTCTCTCTTTCTGAATTCTATCCCCTTGTATTTTTAGAGAAACTTTACACTATAGACTTTTGCTTTTCTCCCCTGTGTACTGGAACACTAGCTTCTCATCAAATCACTGTCATCACCTTTAAACACACTCAAGTCTGTCGGTGTTAACCTGGATTCCGTCCATGTGACCTTATAACCTCTGCTTCTCTTTACAATAGAAAATTTCTAGAAGAGTTATCTCTAGTTCCACACTGCTACTTAATTGTGGTGACTCCAGTCTAGCTTTTGCCTCCATCACTCAACCAGGACAGCCCTCCTCAAAGGTCGCTAATGATTCTGTATCTCTTAATAAAATGGACTTTTCTGTTCTTCTCTAGCTTCTCCTCTCTGATGCATTGGACACTATAAATCAATTTTCCTTTCCTGTGATCATCTGTTTCATTGGTTTCCATGACATCAAACACTTCTTATTTTCTCTCATTTCTTTGAATTCCGCCTGTTCCCACTAATTTTCCTTTTGGGACTCATTCTCTTTTATCTAGTCATTCAATGAGGACTCCTGAAAATTCAGTCTCAGGTTCCTTTCTCCTTTTAGACTTCTTTCTCCTTTTAGACTTCCTCTTTGAATTAGGCAATCTAATCCATACCCATGGATTCAGTGTCTGCACATTCTTAAAAATTCCTAAATTTAAGTTTCCAGTCATGATTTGCCTTTTAGAATATCTGGGTTTAGTTAATAGGAATCTCAAATGCAACATTTGCAACACTGAACACAACTTCTGTTTCTTACATCCTGAAATCTGACTGTCCCCATTGTTTTCTATATAGGAAGTTCACAAACACCTTATTATACTTGAGGTTATCAGACCATGAAAAACGCCTTTAGCTTTTTGTTTTGTACAATTGTTATTGGAGCATAGTTGATTTACAATGTTGTGTTAGTTTATGTGGTACTGCCAAGTGAATCAGTTACACATATACATATCTACTCATTTTAGATTCTTTTCTCATATAGCCCACTACAGATTACTGAGTGGAGTTCCCTCTGCTATAAAGTAGGTCCTTATTAGTTATCTGAAAGTCGCCCAGTCGTGTCTGACTTTTTATGACCCCATGGACTATATAGTACATGGAATTCTCTAGGTCAGAATATTGGAGTGGGTAATGTTTCCCGTCTTCAGGGGCTCTT
Organism: Capra hircus; assembly: GCF_001704415.2. Taxonomy (NCBI): domain Eukaryota; kingdom Metazoa; phylum Chordata; class Mammalia; order Artiodactyla; family Bovidae; genus Capra; species Capra hircus. The sequence goes on along the minus strand of NC_030811.1, from coordinate 9,911,124 downwards.
CCTAACCCAGGGATCAAACCCAGGTCTCCTGCATTGCATGTGAATTCTTTATCAGTTGAGCCACAAGAGAAGCCCATATTGTGTATATGCCAATCCCAATCTCCCAATCTGTCCCTTTTCCCTCTCTTACCTGCCAGTAACCATAAGGTTGTTTTTGACATCTGTAACTCTATTTCTGTTTTGTAGATAAGTTCATTTGAACCTTTCTTTTTAGATTCCACATACAAGCACATACCACATACAAATATGGTGTCTGTTTTTCTCTGTCTGTCTTACTTCACTCCGTATGACGATCTCTAGGTCCATACATGTTGCTACAGGTTTTTAAAGCACTTACAGCAAAGTTTCTCAATGATGACACTAATGATATTTCAGGCTAGATAAGTCTTTCTTGTATTGTGAGAGTCACTTCTATGCATCATGGGTTGTGAATTTTATAATGGAAACAGTGTCAGACTTTTATTTTGGGGGGCTGCAAAATCACTGCAGATGGTGACTACAGCCATGAAATTAAAAGATGCTTACTCCTTGGAAGAAAAGTTATGACCAACCTAGATAGCATATTGAAAGCAGAGACATTACTTTGCCAACAAAGATCCATCTAGTCAAGGCTATGGTTTTTCCAGTGGTCATGTATGGATGCAAGAGTTGGACTGTGAAGAAAGCTGAGTGCCTAAGAATTGACACTTTTGAACTGTGGTGTTGGGAGAAGACTCTTGAGAGTCCCTTGGACTGCAAGGAGATCCAACCAGTCCATTCTAAAGGAGATCAGCCCTGGGTGTTCTTTGGAAGGAATGATGCTAAAGCTGAAACTCCAGTACTTTGGCCACCTCATGCGAAGAGTTGACTCATTGGAAAAGACTGATGCTGGGAGGGATTGGGAGCAGGAGGAAAAGGGGACAACAGAGGATGAGATGGCTGGATGGCGTCACCGACCCGATGGACATGAGCCTGAGTGAACTCCGGGAATTGGTGATGGACAGGGAGTCCTGGCATGCTGCGATTCATGGGGTCGCAAAGAGTCGGACACAACTGAGCAACTGAACTGAATGCTACCTATGAAATTTTGAAACTGTTTTAAAATTTACATATTTTTCACATCAATTAGAATTTGTTGTGAATGTGCTTTCTCCTCCATGTCCTACACACTACAGTAAAGCCCTATGCCTCTGGGTGTTTTCAAACTGCCTGTGGGTAGACAATGACTCTGTTAATATCTGGAACTCTGTGAACATCTAAAAGAGAGTTGAAATATCAAAATCTAAAAGCAACCTGTTTTCTGTGATATGTCTTCATGTTTTATGACCTAGGTTGGGATGGCAAAATGACAAAATTTGGATGTGTTCAAATATTTAAGAGCTATGAAATTAGAATCTATTAAAATAGTAATGCATTGTTGTCATTTTAAATAGTATGTAGATTTCAAAATACTCAGAAACTTTTAATACTCTCCATAAATACATTATCAGTCCATCAAAATAATGAATAACTAATAGCAATAAATGAAGAGAAATTGAAACTTACTGAAGGTCACAGAGCCTGAAAGATTAGAATTGACAGTAGAGAGTGGAAAATATGTTCTTGATGACTATTCAACTGGGTTTCAAGTTCAAGGTTATGCTCTCTATAAATTTGTCAATACTTGCAGTGGCAATATGCCACAGTTGCTGAGCTTAACACCTTAAGGAAACATTTTTTCCTCAAATAAATATGTTAAAATTTTATGTTCATTTAAAGTAACAATATGAAAATGGAATCCTATGCCTGACTACTAGAAAAAAAAAGTTTTTATTTTTCCCATAATTGTAATGTAGAGTACCTTTAAAAGTCCCTCGACAATTATTTGAAAATCAAATATAAATTTTTCCTACCAAGATAATTGACATTGTATATTTATCTTATCTCAATGTTTGAAATCTCCCTTCTAATTTTTATATTGACAGAGAGATGGAATTATCCAGTGTTCTCTAAGGAAAAAAGCAACAGTAACAATATAATAATAATAATAATATATTAATACATAAGGATTCATTATATCTTCCATTAGCATATGGTTGTATATGCACTTTTAACATATATTAAAAGTTAAGGCTATGCTTGTTCTGCTTATAATTGATGTGTCTGTTCATAAGGAGAAGCTGATGAGGACAAGTAGGAAAGCTAGTTTTGATTATTTGAAAGAGTGTAACAGAAAGAAATTTGCAGGGTCCTTGTAAAGTATTTTGTGGCTTCAGTTGCACATGGAGGTGCCTGCTACCCTGGGAAGTTTTAGCACTTCAGATAAATTAGCTGTGGTCTGCCATGCTGTGAAGACCAAATGCCAGGGTTCTGGACAGCTGCTAGACTGCTGTTTTCCCTCCTTGGACTGGGGCAGTGACCTAGAAATACTATAATCTTGGGTCTCATTTGTGGTCTAGGTATGTGTACATGTGCAGAAAGGGGATAGAATATATAGTGGATTTGTGCATGTTTTCTCAATAACTTTATAGTCTTAGTCTGGGGACAAGAGAGGGAGAAGTGGAGATAATTTATTGATTCATCAACAGATAGTATTGAAAAAAAAAAGCATTTTGTGTGTGCTCTGCTCTTGGTAATGTGGGATATGACAAGATTTTGAAATGTGAGTCTTTCGATCTTTAAGATCAAAATCTGCCCAGAAAAGACATAGTTCCTGTAGGGTTTGCTGCAATAAATGGGTGGAGCCCACTTCAGGCTGGAAATCTACAAATCACTTCAAGATATCATTAAGGTAATAATTCTACACAAGAGCCGCAGCAACAGCAAGATCTCTGCCAAGATTCCCCTTAGACCAGTGAGTCTCAGACTTGAGCAAGCATCAGAATTAACAGGAGGGTTCAGTAGAGCTGATTGCTAAGATACACCTTGAGTATTTCTGATTAAATAGGTCTGGGGAGGAGCTGGAGAATTTGCATTTCTTACAGACAACTAAGTGATGCAGATGCTGCTGTGACCACATTCTGAGAATCACTACTTTAGGAAATAGGACTGCAGCAAGGAGCAGAAAGAATTGTTTTAAAGGATAATTGTGACTTAGCATGGTTGTAATTGAAACCTAGCCATTTAAGCTGGTTTTGCATATTTTGCCTATTTGCATGTTTCAATCAATTTTCTCTTATCTGATGCTGACCAACCTAGACAACATATTAAAAAGCAGAGACATTACTTTGCCAACAAAGGTCCATCTAGTCAAGGCTATGGTTTTTCCGGTAGTCATGTATGGATGTGAGAGTTGGACTATAAAGAAAGCCGAGCACCAAATAATTGATGCTTTTGAACTGTGGTGTTGGAGAAGACTCTTGAGAGTCCCTGGGACTGCAAGGAGATCCAACCAGTCAATCCTAAAGGAAATCAGTCCTGAATATTCATTGGAAGGACTGATGTTGAAGCTGAAAGTCCAATACTTTGGCCACCTGATGCAAAGAACTGACTCATGAAAAGACCCTGATGCTGGGAAAGATTAAAGGCAAGAGGAGAAGGGGATGACGGAGGATAAAATTGTTGGATGGCATCACCGTCTCCATGCACATGAGTTTGAATAAACTCCAGGAGTTGGTGATGGACAGGGAGGCCTGGTGTGCTGCTGTCCATGGGGTCACAAAGATTTGAACACGACTGAGCAACTGAACTGAACTGAACTGAACTGATGTTGACAGGCTGCAAGACTTCGATGCTTTGTGGTGTGATAGTTAAATGTGTTGGGGTTAATGCCACACTTCTTAGATGATCAAAGCTCTGTCATTTATTAACTGTGCATCTGTGGGCAAGATATTTATGTCCTGGGAGCAATGGCTTTTTCATCTATACAGTGGAAATAATAACACCTACCCCTAGTGTTGCTTTTAGGATTCTTTTATAATACATACATTACGTTTGGAACAGTGCCTGACAAGCTATAAATACTTAGTAAGACTTAGCTGTCTTTCTCCTTCTTTTTATTATTATATTTTTCTTGATAGCTATCTGTTATAGGGATTTAAAAGCTCACACACACTACCACCCAAGTATGCTGATTTATTAATTTGTAATTGAAACTTATGTAAGCACTAAGGGATGCAGAGAAGTTATAATGCATTCTCCAGCATTTTCGAAAGAAACTGAAATAAGATTAGAAGCTACTAACAGAATTGAGAGATCTCATTTCATTGCTCAATAACTGTTGTGTAATTTCTTCCTCACTAAAGGAACAATTGTATATGCCAAGTGATTAAATATCCTTAGTGATAAGCTAGGGAATCTTGTCCATCAAATAACACTGAAAATAATTTTCAAAGATTTGTTTGTTTAACTTTTAAATGAATTTAAAATAAATGCATTATTTTAAAAGATTAGTTTGTTTAACTTTGAAATAAGTTTAAAATAAATGCGTTCTAAAAACATGTTTAATTTTTAAATTTAATGATGCCTGCTAATTCACTTCAGTTGTGTCCAACTCTGCAGCTGCATTATAGACCATAGCCTGCCAGGATCCTCTGCTCATGGTATTCTCCAGGCAAGAATACTAAAGTGGGTTGCCATGTCCTCTTCTTGGGGATCTTCCTGACCCAGAGATCCAACCCATGTCTTTTACATCTCCATCATTGGTGGGGAAATTCTTTGCCATGAGTGCCACCTGGCAAGGCTAAAGGTAATGATATTTTAGGGAAATGAAAAGCACAGCTTACTATCATGTAACCTGAGAAAACCACCATATTTCCAAAAGAAAAAGCAAACTAAAAAATTACATGGAAAGAGAAACAGACAAATCTGAATACTACAAGATAAAATTGAAATTAACATTGTCAAAGAAACATTGCGCTGGACAAAATTAAACAAGCAGGAATACTTTATTCAAGGTTATTGCAATAGAGGAAAGAGAGCAGAACTCAGTCTGAGCTCAACTCCACTGAAACACAGGATAAGGAAATCTGTGTAAGCCACCTGTGTTTGCTATGGGCTTTACCCAAAAATTCTCCAAGCCAGGCTTCAACAGCACGTGAACCATGAACTTCCAGATGTTCAAGCTGGATTTAGAAAAGGCAGAGGAACCAGAAATCAAATTGCTAACATCCAATGGATCGTTGAAAAAGCAAGAGTTCCAGAGAAACATCTACTTCTGCTTTATTGACTACACCAAAGCCTTTGACTGTGTGGATAAAAGCAAACTGTGGAGAATTCTTCAAGGGATGGGGATACCAGACCACCTGACCTGCCTCCTGAGAAATCTGTATGCAGGTCAAGAAACAACAGTTAGAACTGGACATGGAACAACAGACTGGTTCCAAATCGGGAAAGGAGTACATCAAGGCTGTGTATTGTTACCCTGGTTACTCAACTTACATGCAAAGTACATCATGTGAAATGCTGGGCTGGATGAAGTACAAGCTGGAATCAAGATTGCTGGGAGAAATATCAATAACCTTAGATACACTGATGACACCACCCTTATAGCAGAAAGCAAATAAGAATTAAAGAGCCTCTTGATGAAAGTGAAAGAGAAGAGTGGAAAAGTTGGCTTAAAACTCAACATTCAAAAAAGTGAGATCATGGCATCCAATCCCATCACATCATGGGAAAAAGATGGGGAAACAATGGAAACAGTGAGAAACTTTATTTGGGGGGCTCTAAAATCACTGTAGATGGTGACTGCAGTCAGGAAATTAAAAGTTGCCTGCTCCTTGAAAGAAAAGCTATGACCAACCTAGACAGCTTATTTAAAAGCAGAGACATCATACTGCCAACAAAGGTCCATCTAGTCAAAGCTATGGTTTTTCCAGTAGTCATGTATAGATGTAAGAGTGTGACCATAAAGAAGGCTGAGCACCAAAGAATTGATGCTTTTGAACCATGGTGTTGGAGAAGACTCTTGAGAGTCCCTTGTACTGCAAGGAGATCCAACCAGTCCATCCAAAAGGAAATCAGTCCTAAATATTCATTGGAAGGACTGATGCTGATGCTGAAATTCTAATACTTTGGCCACCTGATGCAAAAAACTGACTCACTGGAAAAGCCCCTGATGCTGGGAAAAATTGAAGATGGGAGGAGAAGGGGATGACAGAGGATGAGATGGTTGGATGGCATCACTGTCTCAATGGTCATGAGTTTGAGCAGGCTCTGGGATTTGGTGAAGGACAAGGAAGCCTGGTGTGCTGCAGTCCACAGTGTCACAAAGAGTTGGACATTAGTGAGCAGCTGAACTGAACCTTAATGCTTAGTTGCTCAGTTGTTTCCAACTTTTGCACACCATCAATTACAGCCTGCCAGGCTCCTCTGTCCATGGAATTCTCCAAGCAAGAATACTAGAATGGGTAACCATTCCCTTCTCCAGGGGCTTTTCCTGACCCAGAGATGGGATCCAGGTCTCCTGCATTGCAGGTGGATTCTTTACTATCTGAGCCACTTTACTATCTGTACCATAGCAAAATATTAGTATTTTCATAATTTAGCCTATTTATTCATATTTAGCACATATGAGCAAAAAGATGCTTAGGGTCATTTGCTATTTAAGAGTGTATAATCACAGCTTGTTGTGTACTGTTTAGCCACTAAGTGGTGTCTGACTCTTTGCAACCCCATGAATTATAGCCTGTCCATAGGATTTCCCAGCCAAGAATACTGGAGTGGGTCACCATTTCCTTCTCCCGGGATCTTCCCAACCCAGGGATTGAACCCACGTCTCCTGCATTGACAGGTGGATTCTTTACTATCTGAGCCACCAGGGAAACCCTAGTAAGAGGCTTTTAAAAAGATTTACATCTCTTTGGGGCAGAGAAAGAATCTATAATTACAAGGTTTCTAAAGTAAGCACTCTAGGAAAAGCAGGGTCAGGAGTCCAGAGTCAGGAAGAAATCCATCTAAAGTTTAATCAAGTTGAGGAGAACATGAAGGCTATTTTGGTCAACATATACTTAGTGGCTACCCACTCCAATATTCTGGCCTGGAGAATTCCATGGACTATCCATCAGGTCAAAAAGAGTTGGACGCGACTGAGCGGCTTTCACTCCACGTTCAATCACAGCAACAATATGTGGCCTGAACACACTTGGAAAGAAACCAGCTCGAGAAAGATCGTTGAGCAGCCATGCCTGTGGGTGAGAACATTCCATAGGTTTTTTCAATCTGTATCCTTATCGGAGGTCACGCCCACACCCTTGAAATTTCTCAGGTGTGAATACTTCATACAAGGCTTGCTGCTCTCAACCATAATATAGTTGTCCCTGTGGGCACCCAGTCTTCACCAGCCAGGATAAGTGAGCCTTTGTTGCTGTGCTTTCATACCACTGGCTCCAGGGAGTGGATCTTGGTCTCGGATACTCTTCATTTCCATAGGTTTTTAAAGTGATCTGGAGTTGCAAGGGTATCTTTCCCTCCACTGTCCTGCATGTCAGTTCCCTCTTTTATGTCCAACAATGAATCCTCATTAAAGATCTCAATTTGGCTTGATGGGGACAGAACTTGCCAGAAATTGGTGCTCATGTTTGGGTATGGTTTTGGCATCCATCTCAATGTTTTCGCCTTGTAGAATGAAGAGAATTGTCTTCTGTTTCACAATTTTTGCTGGAAATTTCATGTACTATCCATTCAGTCAATAGGTGTGGAGAAACGCCTGTGTTATCAAGAAAGGCTTAAAGCTTTGCCCATTTTGGACCCACACAAATATTCTTCTGATTGGAAAGTTGAAATGTAATTCTGCAGCCTGGATAGGGAAGTTGTGGAATGTTACAACTTGGAGAGGGAGAGGTGTTACTGTTATAGTACAATCTGACTCCTGACTTAAACACTAGTTTACATATAGCCTTTCCTGAAGGCCTATCTGTCTAAACTCTGAACTAGTAAGCTTATGGGCCAAGTGACTTTTACTTCCTTTTTCTTCAGATAAGTCCATTAATTTTTATTCATATAACCTCTTTTCAAATTCAAGTTCCAATTAAACATCTTTACATTATAGCCTTTGTGTAGTGATGCTTTTTCCAGCAGATATATTCCAAATTGATAATCAGTTGTTTACTAGACTGGAAGCAAAGCCATTTGGATGTTTTAGAATAGTATTTTACTCCAGCTTTTATAGATTATAGATAATTATTTAGGCTTCAGCACAATATCTGTGTTCATGAGTCTCTCTCACCTGACAGGTCCAGATAAATATCAAATTCTTACTTTCCAGTTTCTACACTCCACCCTTAACTTGTGCTTTTGTTGATGTGGGTGATGACATGTGTGAGAGGGGTGCAGTGGAGGGGGAAAATGGGAGGTGATTAGTGAATCATGAGAAAACACATTTTTCTAAGTAACAACTATCACAATACTGAATAGATCTGCGGACAACCAAATCATGTACTTTTTATTAGGGGATATTATAGGTTTACTAGCAATTTAGCTTCCAAATAAATCATTTGAAAAATGGGTAAATACATGTGTTTGGTTTGACCTTTTGCTGACCTTATCTCTGCATTCTAGGTGAATGCATCAATTCAGAGGCAAAAGATGAATAAAGCTAAATTAAGAAACAACTTTATTTGTAAATTTTCCATATACTTTTTTACATTATTATGTCTGATATTTAGTTAGGGATAATTTTTAATTCTCTTAACGACTCCAGTCATTATTTAGTTGTTCCATCTCCTTATGTGATCAACTATATCAGACCTAGGTTTTTTAGTTGAGTTACATTGGGGACATTTCTTACATTTCTTGGGCCTCAAGGTTTAGCATTAATTTGTAAAATGTGTCCCAGCTCTTTTTTGATTCCTGTATTCTAGCACATAGCAATGTTTTAGATGTTAAATCCCCATGCAGACCTTAAAGATGTAGGTAAATATGTGTATGGGCAAGTTTATGGCTTCATGTTCTCTTTAATATGCAATTTCAGCTCCACCAATCCTAAAACTTTAAAGAGCATGATCCAAAGACACTGTTGAAATAAACACTGCCCTCATTTGTCAGCAAGGTAACTGGTGGTCATTCTGTTCCAGGAAGATCCGCTCTTCTGAGACCTGTTGGCCGCATTTATTTGCCCCTTATTCCTGACTGTTGCTTGGTTTGATTCTTGTTTAGCTCTCAGTCTCTCATCTACTATTCACATTTGCTATTCCCAGTGAAAAGGTTTTGGACAATTCTGGTTTTGTTCCTATCAGTCACTAAGAAAAGATACCTATAGGCACAGACATCAATCATCTTTTGAAGGTCCCTGGGAAAGTATTATTTATGTGTTGATAGTGAATCTGTTCCGTCCTCTAAAAAGCACAGAGTTGTTAGATGAGGAACATGGCTAGGAAAATACAGCAGTCATTAACCCCCTTATCACTTTTCCTACAAATAAAGACAGGGAAACAACTGGCCAAGCCAGGGGCAACTGAGCAGAACAGATCAACAGAATCAAAACCCAACACAGACTAATAAAACTTGACATTGGGTCTTGGCACAGGTTTAAAATAATTTTATGTAAAAACACTGTCCTCAGAAAATGGAAGTCAGTACAATGATTTAATAAAATCTTATTCCTTTATATATTGTATAAGAAGGATTCTATTTGCTTTAGAATCTCATGGTTTGTTTGTTTTTTTAGTCTCATTTCCTTATTTTTACCTCTCAGTGGCTAAGGGTGAAGTCAAAACCACCATATTGTATTTGTCAGGTTGTTAAAATGACGTTATACATTCTCTCTAAAGGGGTGGCTCTACATAGATCATTTAACAATAAAAGTTTCTTGAAAAGCTTCATTTCACAAAGGAAGGCAGGAACCAAAGAAGAGCTTGGGATGGAGTGAGTACAGGAGAAAAGAACAGATATGGAAAGTGAATCCAGTTAAAGGATGCCTACCTAGCAGAAGTCTGGGTCTCATCTCTTCTCTCACCAGGAACCAGTGACCTCCTGCATTATAAATGTTTGAAGATTATGATAAAAAATAATAATGTTCCTGTCCATATTATTTTGCTTTGGGTTTTAGTATTCATTCTAAATATATAACTAAAAAATAAATCTAGTAGATCTATGATGCTAGAGACGTGGTGGTTCCAAAAGAGCCTTGTCAGGTAGAATTAGCTTGAGCAGGATTCCACGTTGCAGATGTGGTCTCAAAATTGTAGATACAGAAACAATTTTCACCATGCATTTCATGTTGATTAGACCTCTAAAATAGCCTCCTGCCTCAGTTTTCTTATTGGTTGTTAATGAATAAAAACTACGTACCTTAACAGTGTAGTTGTGAGGATAAAGTAGCATTAGAATGTTGCTTGATAAAAGCGTTCAAAAATGTTAGTTGTCATTTTTAGTCTTGTTTGTATTCTCAACAGGCATATGTTGAAATATGCATTTAATTACTTTGTTCCCCTTTCAAAATACTCAGTTCATAGTACCAAATTAATTGAGAAGCTGTATTAATTTTGACATGGAGTGTGTAGAAAAGTGGAGCAAAGGGTCTAAGTGGTTATAATATTTATTTTTGCCATGAAATTAAAAGATGCTTCCTCCTTGGAAGAAAAGTTATGACCAACCTAGACAGCATATTCAAAAGCAGAGATATTACTTTGCCGACTAAGGTCCATCTAGTCAAGGCTATGGTTTTTACTGTGGTCATGTATGGATGTGATAGTTGGACTGTGAAGAAGGCTGAGCGCCGAAGAACTGATGCTTTTGAACTGTGGTGTTGGAGAAGACTCTTGAGAGTCCCTGGGACTGCAAGGAGATCCAACCAGTCCATTCTGAAGGAGATCAGCCCTGGAATTTCTTTAGAAGGAATGATGCTAAAGCTGAAACTCCAGTACTTTGGCCACCTCATGCCAAGAGTTGACTCATTGGAAAAGACTCTGATGCTGGGAGGGATTGGGGGCAGGAGGAGAAGGGGACGACCGAGGATGAGATGGCTGGATGGCATCACCGACTCGATGGATGTGAGTCTGAGTGAACTCCGGGAGATGGTGATGGACAGGGAGGCCTGGCGTGCTGGGATTCATGGGGTCGCAAAGAGTTGGACATGACTGAGGGGCTGAACTGAACTGATGCATATTATATCATTTCTTTTGCGTCTAACTCTGTGCAACCGTATGGACTGTAGCCTGCCAGGTTCCTCTGTCTGTGGACTTCTCCAGGCAAGAATACTGGAGTACGTTGCCATTTCCTCCTCCAGAGGATTTTCCCAACCCAGGGATTGAACCCAAGTCTCTGCTGTTTCCTGCATTGGCAGGTGGGTTCTTTACCACGAGTGCCAACTGGGGTCTGGAGTCTGGGAAGCTGCCCAGCACCCCACCCCTGTGCACCATCACGGAGCTCATGCAGTCCCAGGGCTGCTGGGTGCACACCAGACTCTCTCTGTCGTTATCTCTGTGTGTTTCTCTGAATCTCTCTAGATAAATCCTGTTTGATTTTTTGAATTCCTGTCTGGTTTTCTAGATTGCACAGTAGCAGTCTTTCTTGTTTGACTTGCTTTCTTTTGTTAGTTTCACTTATGCCACTGTCTGCTACAGCATTTAAATAAAAGGCAATAGGATCTTTTTCTTCCTACTTTTAGTTGAGAGTCTTGCTACTTAAGAGAATTCCTAAAAACCATTACTGTTTGTTTTACTGGAATGTTTGGGGGTTTTCATGGGCCCTACGTACCAGTTTTCAGTTGATTCATGCCAGGAACGATGGAATAAGCAGTAGATGGAGGTTTCCAGAATTGGAGACCTGAGAGTAATATCCAGGTCTAATGCTATAGACAGCCATGATCATGGGCAAGGCTAACCTCTTCCTTTCCTCACAAGGAGACAATGAGAGAAGACAACTTTTCTCAAGAGTACCTGAACACTTAACTCTTAGTTCTTGAATCGGGCTAAGCTTTAATATATAGGATTTATTTACTTAAATTACAATCCTGCCACATGGACACACCGGCTGGTGGGGACTCATGGTGGGGACAAGGTCAGCTATGGGCAAAATTTTAAATGTTGTATTTTCTCTGGTCATGAATTGTGATGTAAGCTAAATTTTGTGCCTTCAATACAAAGGAAGTATTATGTGAGGGTCAGAGCATTTTTAGCTGTCTGATAAGAGAAGCAAGGTCAGTGTGATTTGACATGGGTCAGAGAGAATGGGATAAGTCCCTGCTTACAAAGAGACCAGATCTTGCAGAGCCTTATAGGTCATGCTGAGATTTCACATTTTATTCTAAGTGCCTTAAAAAAAAAAAAAAAACAAGAGAAGGAATTTAAACATGGGAGCAGTTTAATCAGTCTTTTTTTTTTTTTTAGTCACTATGGTGCCTGTATGAAAACTAGGTTCAAGGACCTATAGATGTAGCTATGGATGAGATAAGAGAGGCTTGTCATCTCATTCATGATGGAGCTGGTAGATATAGCCAAGTGGATGGATTTCAGAAGAGCTTTGGAGAATGATGTGTAAATAACATATTTGCATGTTATTTGCAAGCACGTTCTACTTGTGAGTGAATCTGTTTGCACTATTTTGGTCTGATTAAGCTGCTATAACAAAGTACCATAGAGTGGGTGGCTTATAAACAACAACAAAAGAACCCTGTGTTTCTGAAAGTTCAGGGAGCTGGAAAATCCAAGATCAAGACACTGGCAGATTTGGTATCTGGTGAGATCACAAACTAATGGCATCCGGTCCCATCACTTCATGGCAAATAGATGGGGAAACAGTGGAAACAGTGTCAGACTTTATTTTTCTGGGCTCCAAAATCACTGCAGATGGTGATTGCAGCCATGAAATTAAAAGACAGTTATTGCTTGGAAGGAAAGTTATGACCAACCTAGATAGCATACTGAAAAGCAGAGACATTACTTTGCCAAGAAAGGTCCATCTAGTCAAGGCTATGGTTTTTCCAGCAGTCATGTGTGGATATGAAAGTTGGACTATAAAGAAAGCTGAGCGCCGAAGAATTGATGCTTTTGAACTGTGGTGTTGGAGAAGACTCTTGAGAGTCCCTTGGACTGCAAGGAGATCCAACCAGTCCATTCTGAAGGAGATCAGTCCTGGGTGTTCACTGGAGAAACTGATGTTGAAGCTGAAAGTCCAATACTTTGGCCACCTGATGTGGAGGGACACATTTGAAAAGACCCTGATGCTGGGAAAGATTGAGGGCAGGAGGAGAAGGGGATGATAGAAGATGAGATGGCTGGATGGCATCACCGACACAATGGACATGGGTTTGGGTGGACTCCAGGAGTTGGTGATGGACAGGGAGGCCTGGAGTGCTGCGATTCATGGGGTTGCAAAGAGTCAAACACGACTGAGCGACTGAACTGGGCTGAACTGGGGTCCTTGGTTTTTCTTACTGGTAAAGAACCTGCCTGCCAATGAAAGAGATGTGTGTTCAGTCCCTGAGTCAGGAAGATCCCCTGGAGTAGGAAATGGCAACCCACTCCAGTTTTGTTGCTTGGAAGATTCCATGGACAGAGGAGCATGGTAGGCTACAGTCCATGGGGTCACACAGAGTCAAACATGACTGAGTATAGGCACACTGACCCTCTGGGGTATCTTTTATAAAAATATTAATCCCATTCATGAGGGCTCCTAATTTATGATCTAATGATTTCAAAGAGGCCTCACCTTCTAATACCATTTCCTGGGGTGGTATAATTTTAACATGAATTTTGAATGAACACAAACACTCAGTTCATAGCATAAATATATATGTATGGATATACACTGTGTACTCGTGCATATATTTAGGGAAAATGGTGTGAAAAATACAACAAAATGTTTGCATGACTATATTAAAGGTGGTAGAATGTGGGACAAGTTTTCTTTTTTACGTTTTCTCTTTTTCTAGTATTCTGCAGTAAGCTATAAATTCATAACCTAACATTTTAAATACATATTGCATATAATAAAGGTGAGTAAATTATTGACAAAATATTGTGGAAATTGAATTATAAATAGGCCTAGTATCAAGAGTCATAACTAATTCTAAACTCTTCCCCATTTCTCCACTATATTAAAGTGCTTAACATATTAAAAAATAATTTTTAAAAGGTAAATTCTTGTGTTATATGTTCTCAATTTTTCCATGAATTATGTATATCACTTAAAAAATTAAGAAGGCAATAATTAATAATGTAGTTCATTTAATTAAATGTCCTTTGCATTAAATGACACTGGAATTTAGTAATGTAACCTTTCAAAATTAAATTAATTTTGGTGACCTGCAAATGAATGTGATATGTAGAATTTCTATTTCCTCATCTTCTCTGTTTCTGAAAGTGTATATAACCTTTTTTAATTTTTAAAACATAACATTTAATCAAGACTACAGTGAGGTACCACTTCACACCAGTCAGAATGGCTGTGATCCAAAACTCTGCAAGCAATAAATGCTGGAGAGGGTGTGGAGAAAAGGGAACCCTCTTACACTGTTGGTGGGAATGCAAACTAGTACAGCTACTATGGAGAACAGTGTGGAGATTCCTTAAAAAAATTGCAAATAGAACTGCCTTATGACCCAGCAGTCCCACTTCTGGGCATACACACCAAAGAAACCAGAATTGAAAGAGACACATGTACCCCAATGTTCATCGCAGCACTGTTTATAATAGCCAGGACATGGAAACAACCTAGATGTCCATCAGCAGATGAATGGATAAGAAAGCAGTGGTACATATACACAATGGAGTATTACTCAGCCATTAAAAAGAATACATTTGAATCAGTTCTAATGAGGTGGATGAAACTGGAGCCGATTATACAGAGTGAAGTAAGCCAGGAAGAAAAACACCAATACAGTATACTAACACATATATATGGAATTTAGAAAGATGGCAATGATGACCCTGTATGCGAGACAGCAAAAGAGACACAGATGTGTAGAGTGGATTTTGGACTCTGAGGGAGAGGGGGAGGGTGAGATGATTTGGGAGAATGACATTGAAACATGTACACTATCATGTAAGAAACGAATCGCCAGTCTATGTTCGATGCAGGATGCAGGATGCTTGGGGCTGGTGCACAGGGATGATCCAGAGAGATGATATGGGGTGGGAGGTGGGAGAGGGATTCATGTTTGGGAACTCATGTACACCCGTGGCTGATTCATGTCAATGTATGGCAAAACCAATACAGTATTGTAAAGTAAAATGAAGTAAAAAAAAAAAAAAAAAAGTAACATTTAATAGGAAGTATCTCCAGAATGCTAGATTAGAATGAATTAACAGTTCTGATTAAATTAAAAAATTCACATCAGAGAGATTTTGTTTTTGAATTTTAACAGTTATTTTTTCCCTAGATTATCTCCTTCTATGTATGAAGGGGGAAATGACAAGCCATCACTTAGGAAGGGGAATACAGAACAGTAAGGGCAACATAAAAAAAATTGTTATTTGTGCTTTCTGGTAGTATTAATAGAAACAGTGTATCAGTTATTAACCTTTATCTCCATTATTAAAATTTAATGCTCTCTTTACCATACTGAAAAAATAACGTAATAAAACCATAGAGAGCTTTGGTTCTGAATGTTTCTTCAAGGAAGGAAAAATACAAAATAAAGAGAACAGTCTGGAGCAGGGCTGGAGAAGACGGTCAAAAATGCAATACCCACCCGAAAAAGAATAACTGCCTTTCTCTGGAATAATTAGTGACCTTAAGAACTAAGGATGACCAGGGTATTATTTTCCTTTAAAAAAAAATCTGTGTCGCATAGATATTGCTTATTTACTTATTCATTTATATATTTATTTATACAATTATTTATTTATCATTTGTAGGACTCCAGAAGCTTATATGACTAGACAATTTAAAAAATTATTCCATAAATGAATCCTTCTTGCTTATACAAAGAACAAACTGCTTGCAAGGAATGAAAGCACTTATAAGACATTAACATGTTTTAAATTTTGAAAAGTATATTGCAATCTGTCCTTTTATACTTCTGTCCCCACTGGGAAAAATCAGGAGGATGAGAGTTTCCTACAAGAAAATAATGTTATACTAAACAAATAGATTCTTTGTCAATTAAAATAGAGCAGAATAGAATAACATTTATAAATATATATATATATACATACACACACATGTGCATATACACGTGCATACATATTATATATATGTGCAGGTATAGTTCTATATGAATTAAAATAACAGCAGAGCTTCTGCCTGAGAAGGGAGACCCTGTGCTAAAATTCAAGGGATTTCTGCCTGGCTTTTTTTTTGTTCAGTCACTAAGTCACGTCCAACTCTTTGCGACCCCATGGACTGCAGCACGCCAGGCTTCCCTGTCCTTCACTGTCTCATGGAATTTGCTCAAATTCAGGTCCATTGAGACAGTGATGCCATCCAACCATCTCATCCTCTGTTTGCCCCCTTCTCCTGCCCTCAGTATCTTTCCCAGCATCAGGGTCTTTTCCAATCTGCCAAACTTATAGGGTTTTTTTTTTTTTTCTCTTTTTGAGAAAATGTGCCAAGATATTTTTCCTTTCTCAAAAGTGTAAAATAAGATATGGTTGCAAGAGTTTTGTAGGATACTATTCCCAGAACTTGCTCTTTCCTTCATTTTATCATTTATTAATTCAGCACTATTTCTTGGATGTGACAGAGACAGTTTTAGGCTTTGGGAATATAATAGTGAAGGAATAGAAAGGAAACAGGAAAAATAAAACCAAGCCTTCTATAATCTTATAGTTTAGTGGTAGTAGACAAATAATAAACAACTAAGTATAGTCAAGTACGTGCTCTGGTATAAATAGAGCAAATTTGAGGGAATAAACAGTGAGGGGTGAGCTTTCTAACATAAGGCATCTGGCCAGGTGGTCAGGGCTGAGACACATGGCAGGAAGAGATTCCCAGCTGAAGTAGTAACTGAAAATGCCTAAAGTGGGAGCATGTTGGGTGAAGAAGAATCAATGACATTTTTACTCATTTTCATCTTCCACCTTGTGAGTGGTTGAGAAAAACTTCAGATCTCCCTTGAAACTTCCAACATTATTTTTCATCCATTCTTTTCCGTTGTTCTCCACCTTTTGTACCTTATAATTCTTAATATGGTCCAAAAACCAAGTATATTTAGCTTTTGGAGACAGAAGTATGAGAAGGAAGGAAAATGTCAGGGAAGAAAGATTCCTGGTCTGGTTAGTTTTGATTTCATGCAAGACTTTTGAATTACTGGGGGCAAGTGATAAGAACACATGTAGGACCGTTTATGCACTCCGCCTGGCAGTGCAGGAGACACGGGAGATGTGGGTTCAGTCTCTGGGTCAGGAAGATCCCCTGGAGAAAGGAAGGGATGCCCGCTCCAGTGTTCTTCCCTCAAGAATTCCCTGGACAGAGGAAACTGGTGGGCCGCAGTCCATAGGGTCGGAAAGAGTCGGGCACAACTAAGCGACTAATACTTTAAATTTCACTTTCACCTTTTCAGATGTATTTTTCTTTTCCTGTGGTTAATTTTTCCCAAGCACCAGTTGTGTTTTGTCCCAGTCGTCATTAGAACCACTCTTCACTCTTCACCATTCAAGGTCTTCCCTTGGGTTTTCTCTCTTTCTCTTTCCTTCCCCTTCCCCTAAAATGCACAATCTCTGCTTTGCTCTCTGGACAGACCACATCTACCCCTACCTCCCAAAAGCGAGAAAAAATTCTTGAAAACTAATGTCTGAAATTGAAATGAGGAGTTTTCTGTCCCCTTCCATTTTATCTTCAAACCTGTTTTTGTTTAATTATATATGGGCTATCGATTTCTCTATGTTAAAGTTATGCCCTGTTGTTTGATTAAATTATCTCTTTGCAGCCAGGATTGATATGTAACTCCATTGATTTTTTCTCTTGGTTTTTCAGATAGTCATATCAGCTACAAATAGAGGTAGTTTTACCTCTTTCTTCTTTTTTGGGGGGGTGGGGGGAGGTGGAAGGGAGTTCATCTGAGACTCTACTTGCTTTTTTATAGTTGTTATATATCCTCAATATAATGTTAAATCACACTATAAACAGTGGGAAGTATCACTTCTTCCAGTGGGAATGTGTTCTTTTTTGTTAGATGCTGGCTCAGTGCTGGCTTTTGGAGATATAGATATAAAATACATATCAATATAGATATATAGATATAAATGCATATACATAAGATCATAGTAAAGAGGTATTCATCACTTCTCATTTAACTGAGTGGTTTGGAGAGTTTGAATTAAATTTTGTCTAATTCCTTTACAACATTTCTGAAGATAATCATACTGCTTTTCTCATTGACTCTATTAATATGATGACTCATATCATTAGACTTCCTACTATTGAATCGGCTTGCATTTCTAGAAAAATCCCACTTGTTCATGACATATTATTTATAATGTGCCATTGAATTCTCTTTAAGATTATTTAAGACTTTTGTGTTGACCCCCATACTAAGAGTGGCCTGAGGTTTTTGTTTGTTTGTTTGTTTGTTTGTTTTAAATTTTTTTATTTTTTTTTAAATTTTAAAATCTTTAATTCTTACATGCGTTCCCAAACATGAACCCCCCTCCCACCTCCCTCCCCACAACATCTCTCTGGGTCATCCCCATGCACCTGCCCCAAGCAAGCTGCACCCTACGTCAGACATGGACTGGCGATTCAATTCTTACATGACAGTATACAAGTTAGAATTCCCATTCTCCCAAATCATCCCACCCTCTCCCTCTCCCTCTGAGTCCAAAAGTCCGTTATACACATCTGTGTCTTTTTTCCTGTCTTGCATACAGGGTCATCATTGCCATCTTCCTAAATTCCATATATATGTGTTAGTATACTGTATTGGTGTTTTTCTTTCTGGCTTACTTCACTCTGTATAATTGGCTCCAGTTTCATCCATCTCATCAGAACTGATTCAAATGAATTCTTTTTAACGGCTGAGTAATACTCCATTGTGTATATGTACCACAGCTTTCTTATCCATTCATCTGCTGATGGACATCTAGGTTGTTTCCATGTCCTGGCTATTATAAACAGTGCTGCGATGAACATTGGGGTACATGTGTCTCTTTCAATTCTGGTTTCCTCGGTGTGTATGCCCAGCAGTGGGATTGCTGGGTCATAAGGTAGTTCTATTTGCAATTTTTTAAGGAATCTCCACACTGTTCTCCATAGTGGCTGTACTAGTTTGCATTCCCACCAACAGTGTAGGAGGGTTCCCTTTTCTCCACACCCTCTCCAGCATTTATTGCTTGCAGATTTTTGGATCGCAGCCATTCTGACTGGTGTGAAGTGGTACCTCATTGTGGTTTTGATTTGCATTTCTCTAATAATGAGTGATGTTGAGCATCTTTTCATGTGTTTGTTAGCCATCCGTATGTCTTCTTTGGAGAAATGTCTATTTAGTTCTTTGGCCCATTTTTTGATTGGGTCGTTTATTTTTCTGGAATTGAGCTGCAGAAGTTGCTTGTATATTTTTGAGATTAGTTGTTTGTCAGTTGTTTCATTTGCTATTATTTTCTCCCATTCAGAAGGCTGTCTTTTCACCTTGCTTATATTTTCCTTTGTTGTGCAGAAGCTTTTAATTTTCATTAGATCCCATTTGTTTATTTTTGCTTTTATTTCCAGAATTCTGGGAGGTGGATCATAGAGGATCCTGCTGTGATTTATGTCTGAGAGTGTTTTGCCTATGTTCTCCTCTAGGAGTTTTATAGTTTCTGATCTTACATTTAGATCTTTAATCCATTTTGAGTTTATTTTTGTGTGCGGTGTTAGAAAGTGATCTAGTTTCATTCTTTTACAAGTGGTTGACCAGTTTTCCCAGCACCACTTGTTAAAGAGATTGTCTTTACTCCATTGTATATTCTTGCCTCCTTTGTCAAAGATAAGGTGTCCATATGTGTGTGGATTTATCTCTGGGCTTTCTATTTTGTTCCATTGATCTATATGTCTGTCTTTGTGCCAGTACCATACTGTCTTGATGACTGTGGCTTTGTAGTAGAGCCTGAAGTCAGGCAAGTTGATTCCTCCTTTTTATTTTTGTCTTTGCTTGTGTTTTGTTTTGGTAAAATCTATGTCAGATTTGTCAATGCTGAAATTACATTATGAAAATAATTTGGAAGTTTTCCTTTTTTTCTATGCTCTGAAATCATTTAAATCAAGATTTTCTGTTTACCCATAATGCTATCCAAGCTTTTAAAGAATTATTTGTTCATTTAATTGATTTAAATTGAGATGATAAGGTCAGAAGTGTGGACATATGTCTTGAAGATTGTAAATAGTATGAGTTTCTTAAACTAAGCGAACTGACAACGGTGAATTCTGGCACTGTTAACTATTACTGTTAACTTGAGCAAATTATTTAACTTTTTAAGTCATTTTACTCACTATTACATGGGAGTTATAACTTTTGTTAAGTTTATGATGATAATTTTCCTTTTTGTTTCACTAGTGGGGACATAGTTATGGAAATTATTGTTGTATATCATCAGTTCCCGATTTCAGGGGTTATTCAACTTATGACAATTTGAAGAGAGATTAAGGGACAAAAATGAAAATATGTGGAATAGAAGTTTTGGTGAACCTTGCCTACTTCTGTGACATTAAATTTCTTCTACTTTTAGAAGATGTTGAGCCCTTAGTATTAAAAAATAGGTGATCAGAAAGTCAAAGTTGAGGACAAGAATGCCTATCACTACAGAAAAGTATTTCCTGAGGTCATCAGAGCTATACAAAAGGCTGGATTCTGCACGACATGCAGTAAATTCCTGCACACCAAAAACAAGATTAAAAACCATGATCCTGTCAAACAGGGGATCGGTTTCTCAAATGGAATTTTCAAATGTAGATCCTGCACCATGGGCGCTGGCAGACCCAGTGTTATATTAAAGGTTATCAGGATGTTTCCTTAAAGTTGCAGCGTTGGCAGCTTTACCATGAGCTCTGACCCTTCAGGTGTATCTGCTGCAGGACTTTTATTAAAATCCTGTTCACTTCACTTGTGTCAGAAAAGAAAAGCTAAGGTTTCTTGAAGGTTAATGGGCTCTGGGAGAAGCCTTTTTTAGTCATTTTGGTGTTTGATTTATAAACCATCCAATGCACCTCTGATGAAGCAGCACCAATCCTGCTTAGATTTTAAATCCTTATATTAAATTTTGTTGTGTTCTTGAAGTTAGAGGGCAAATGCTCAGAAATCATAGCCTTATTGGGAAAGTGTCCATGCAGTATTAGAGTATCGGGATTTTGCTCAAATGTAAAACTATATACTGAATATATGCCCCTTTTCATAATTCTAAAACAAAACAATGACAATCACAAAATACTATATAATTCAGTAGAAGAGGGGAAAGCCTTGTATAACTGATGGCAATTCATAAAACTAGATGAATGCAGCTCTGACTTGCCTGAATACATACTTCAATTAAACTAGAATTCAAGTTGCAAAATTAAAAAAAAAAAAAAACTATTGAAAAAACCCTAAAAAATCGCTGAAGAAAATTTCCTGTTTGGTTTGGAAATATATTGGATAATATTTTAACAAGTTTAAAACTGAGGTAAGATTAAACAGAGTCAATGCTTAGCATATATAGGAAGGAAACATTTATTGAATAGATATGTGAAAGAACACAGCAAAAATAAATCTTCTGTTGATGTAAAATTATATAAGTTTGATTTAAGCACAAAATGCTATATGTTATAGAATGTTTAAAAATTTATTTTTGCTCTAGTATTATAAATCAGTTCTCTTAGATAACAAATAAGAGATGATGTACCATAAGTTCCTATTTCATAAATTACCATGAGTTTTAACTTTCCTATGATTTATATGTAGAAAGAATGTGTTTCTCAAAAAAAAAAAAAAAAAGAAAAGATTCATGGTTAAAACACACCAAAGGGATTTTCAATAGTTCTTTAGTTCTCAGAATTATTCTCTCAGTTTTGTATCTTAGCACAAACCAAAGAATTATTTTCTGGCTCACAGATACTAATAACATTGGACAAATCACTTAAATAATCTGAATCTAGGTTTAATCTTTTGTAAAATGAGGAATATAGTGCCAAATTCACATGGCTAATTGTGAGAATTAGAAGTGGCAATTTATAAAATTATTGAGTGCCTCCTATGAACCAAGCCCTATACAAGCTTCCAGCAATGCAAGTTGAATTAAACCATTTCCCCCCTTAAGAAGACTGCATTCTAACAGGGAGGGTACAGATGAGTGAAGCAAGTATAATGGAAGAATGAGAGCAGTTTCCTAACCCAAGCCTACACCTCACTCTCAGGGAGACTAGGGGTACTAGGGAAGCCAGAGTGGCAATAGCCCAGAAGCTTCCTGGAATGTGGGACTGAGGAACGCTTCCTGTTTGGACTGCTGTAAGACCTGAAGAAGTTGGCAAGTTCAAGACAAACCCTTTCCTGGGCTAAGAACTAGTCTTTGCAGAGAAGAGGAGCAAAAGAGGGCGAGGTGCTAGCACCCTTCCTCCTCTGTGTCTCCTTCTCCCGCCTCCTCCTGCCCTTGGACTGGCCCTCCTGACCTCTCCTCCTTTCTCTCCCTCCCTGCCTATCCTTTTCCTTTTTTTTTTTTTTCCTAGTTCCTTATTCCCCTTTCTTCTTCCTTGTCTTTTTTATTTTCCCACCCTCTCCTCTTTCTCCTTACTTCCTTCCCTCCTCCAAAAACAGTTCTCCAGTGTCATATATCAGACGTTATCTGAGTCAGACCCGCCCCCCGCCTCCATCCCCAGCCATAATCTAGCTAATGTACTTAACAGTCTGTATATTAGGTTAAATCTGAAGGCCAATTTCATATAAATTATGCTTAATAACACATCCAGTTAGTAAGTACAACTGCCTTTTGCAAAATTTAGTATTAACTTCTCTTCATCATGTGTGTGAAAATATTTTCTCATGATCACTTTTTATTTGTACTATATCAGGCTGATTTATGGGGGAAAAACATAAGAGCCATTTAATTTGGAATTGTGCTTTTGAATGGATTTTTTAAATTCTTCAGGTAGTTTTAGATATATTAAATTTATTGATGAAAAAACATTATCTAAATGTCATTTCTGATTTACGAAGTCTATCTCAAAGCTCACATCACAGTAACAGCAGAGCCATGTGGTTTGCACTCTGTCAAGGCCATATACCACTTAACATTAAAAATGATTTATTTAGGAAAGTCTTTGAAACTACTAAGGAATTAGGGTGTGATACATCCAAGGCTGTGGAAACAAACTGGAAAATTCTTAAATAGATGGGAACATCAGACCACCTTACCTGTCCCCAGAGAAACCTGTATGAAGATCAAGAGGCAACAGTTACAGCTGGATGTGGAATGACTGGTTGATTGGTTCAAAATGGGAAAGGAGTACACCAAGGCTGTATATTCTCACTCTGCTTATTTAACTTACATGTTGAGCAGAGTATATCATGTGAAATGCTGGTCTGGATGAATCACAAGCTGGAATCAAGATTGCTGGGAGAAATATCAACAACCTCAGATATGCAGATGATACCATTCAAATGGCAGAAAAGTGAAGAGGAACTAAAGAGCCTCTTGATGAGGATGAAAGAGAAGAGTGAAAAAGATGGCTTGAAACTCAACATTGAAAAAAATTTGTATCATGACATCTGGTTCTATCACTTCATGGCAAATAGAAGGGGAAAAAATGGAAGCAGTGACAGATTTTATTTTCTTAGGCTCCAAAATCACTGTGGATGATGACTGTAGCCATGAAATTAAAGGACACTTGCTCCTTGAAAGGAAAGCTTTCACAAACCTAGACAGTGTATTACAAAGCAGAGGCATCCACTTGGCCAAGCAGGTGCATATATTTAAAGCTATGGTTTTTCCAGTAGTCATGTATGGATGTGAGAATTGGATCATAAAGAAGGCTGAGCACCAAAGAATTGATGTTTTCAAATTGTGGTGTTAGAGAAGACTCTTGAGAGTCCATTGTACAACAATGAGACAAAAGTCAGTAAATCCTAAAGGAAATCAACCCTGAATATTCACTGGGAGGACTGATGCTGAAGCTCCAATACTTTGGCCACCTGACGTGAAGAGTTGAGGCACTGGAAAAGATCCTGACATGGGAAAGATTGAAGACAAAGGCAGAAGAGAGTGACAGAGGATGAGATGATGAGACACCATCACTGACTCAATGAATCTGAGTAAACTCCAAGAGAGAGTGGAGGACAGTGGAGCCTGGCATCCTATAGTCCGTGAGGTCACAAAGAGTTGAACACAACTTAGTAAGAACATCAACAACATCCAGCATTTGGAGATGGTTTGAATGTGTGTGTGTGTGTGTGTGTGTGTGTGTGTGTGTGTGTTCACATAAAGGCAGTTCTACATACTCCTTTTTGGTCTCAATTGCTAACATCTGTAGTCAAAACATTTTAAAACAGTGGATTGGCCAAAATTTTCATTCAGCGCTATCCATAATGGAAACCCGATTCTTCATGTTGTTTCCTCACTTTTCCACTCCCCATGTGGACCATTCTGAAGGAATCTGAAGGATGCGGATGCCTGAGTGTTGGAGTGTGGGGTGGAGAGGGGGTGAATAAGAGTGTGGCATGATGATGAGGTGAGCACAGGCTGTGAAGTCACGGGGAGCAGCCTGGAGTCCCGGGTCCCTCTCCTTCTAGCTGTGTGACCTGGAGCAAGGCCAGTTTCTCTGGTCCTCATTGTGCTACTATTCCCACTTTTTCTCCTATTCCCAGCTTCCATTTGGTGAGCCAAGACAGATAGGGAGTTTAAATCAGAGAAATATCAAAGAAACGAACAGTAGGATAGTTGTAGCACAAATTTCTCTAAAATTTGCGAAACTTGGATACAAATTTGGTTCCTTATGCATATATTCTATGTCAATAGAATGTATTAAAGATATCCAAATTCACCCAGAAAATGTGGTTCTTTCACTCAAGCAATTCAAAGTATTATTAGGAAGACAGCAAATGAATCTTAAAGCCTTATATTCTTTTGTTATTAAGGAGACTCTGGCTATACGTAGTGTTCTTATTTCTTCGCAGATCCTATTATGTTCTACAGTAATGTCCGTGGTATTGGGCCAGAGTAGCTTTTTAACCTGACTAAGGAATTCTATATTGACTGTTCTCTATTAACTATTGCCTCAAAACATTGTTTGATGGTGAAAGGAGCACAGGACATTCCAGTTGAGAAAAGTTCATGAGCAAGGGCTGAGGCTCAGGAATGGGCATGGTGTAGTCAAGAGACAGTAAAAGTGTCTTTTACTTCTTGACACCTACCCATGCCAAACAGCCTGCTGGATCCTGAGCCCCTAAAAATGTTCCTGTCTTCAGAGAATTAGTGTTCAGTTCAGTGGGGCGACAGACAAAGACATAGAAAATTATAACCTAACAAATGGGAGATCAAATTCAACAATATTCCACTGCAACATGTTCATTTAAGAACAACAATAAAAAATAGTAAAACATAAAGTTATTTTTTTGGGCTCCAAAATCACTGGAGGTGGTGACTGCAGCCATGAAATTAAAAGACTCTTACTCCTTGGAAGAAAAGTTATGACCAACCTAGATAGCATATTCAAAAGCAGAGATATTACTTTGCCGACTAAGGTCCGTCTAGTCAAGGCTATGGTTTTTCCAATAGTTATGTATGGATGTGAGAGTTGGACTGTGAAGAAAGCTAAGTGCCGAAGAATTGATGCTTTTGAAGTGTGGTGTTGGAGAAGACTCTTGAGAGTCCCTAGGACTGCAAGGAGATCCAACCAGTCCATTCTGAAGGAGATCAGCCCTGGGATTTCTTTGGAAGGAATGATGCTAAAGCTGAAACTCCAGTACTTTGGCCACCTCATGCGAAGAGTTGACTCATTGGAAGAGACTCTGATGCTGGGAGGGATTGGGGGCAGGAGGAGAAGGGGACGACCAAGGATGAGATGGCTGGATGGCATCACGGACTCGATGGACGTGAGTCTGAGTGAACTCCGGGAGATGGTGATGGACAGGGAGGCCTGGCGTGCTGCGATTCATGGGGTCGCAAAGAGTCAGACACGACTGAGTGACTGAACTGAACTGAAAGTAGGATGGGGATAGGGGAATTTGGCTCTATTTAATGGAGTGACTTAAAATCAGGATAAAGGTATTGAATTTGATCCAAAGTCATGAGAAGGCTTACAGATTTTCACATAGAAAATATGTTAAGATAGTCTTTTAAGAAGATCAAGCTGATGAATATGGTTTAGTTTGATTAGTTTTCTGTTGCTGTGTAACAAATTACTGCAAACTCAGCAGCTTGAAACAACCCAAATTTTATCATATTGCAGTTTCTGTAGGTCAGGAGTCCATGCGGGCTTGGTTTGGCTCTCTGCTAAGGTTCTCTCAAGGCCACAATCAAAAATGGTTGGACTGGACTCTTATCTGAAGGCCCTGCAGGGGAAGCCCACTTCCCAGCTCATTCGGGATTATTGGAAAATTCAGTTCTTGTGGCTGTAACACTAAGAGCTGTTTCCTCACTGGATTCAGCCGAGGCTATTTCCTCCTAGAAACTGCCTGAGTCCCTTCTCATTGGCTTTCTCCATCCTCAAGCCACCAATGGTAAGCTGAGTTCTTTTTATGCTTTGAATCTCTGTGACCTCCTCTTCTGGCACCAGTAGGAAATAGGTCTCTGCTTTTAAGAGGTCATATAATTACACCAAGCCCATTTGGATCATCTTAAAGTCAGGCATACAGTACATTGTGTGATAGGATTGATGTGACATTCACAGGATCTGGGAACTGGGGCAAGACATCCTTACTTAGGGGCTGTTTAGAAACCTGCCTAACATAGATGGTTAGGGATAGAAGTGAAGAGGATTCACTGGACACTGATGAAAGCTATGTTCTCAACATAGTGACAACAGTGAAAAAATTAGGTGTCTGCAAAATTAGAACAAATGTGATGGGCTATTGACATGCTGGCTACTCAAGAGTCAAAGCTATAAAGGAACAAAGAATGTAATTTCAAGCCTGAATCCCTGAAAAGTGTTTAGAGACAAAAGCAAGAAAAATACCAAGCCCCTTGGGGTAAAAGAAAAAGAATTTCCTTCATTCTAAGAGTCAGAGTTTATTTTCTCATTTTCTGCGAGTTTCCTGGATGATCACACCTCAATCATTTCAATCATAAATAAGTATCTTCCTTAATCTAAAGCTTTATTATCTATGCTTTTAATCTGAGACATGCTCTAAGAAACTGCCTTATTGCATTCTGTTCCTCCAATTCTTGAAGGAGAGGATGTCTTGTTTGTAAGTTTTACTCAGATGATACTATATAGCCTACTTCTGAAAGATAAAGAGATCAATTCTGTCCTGCTAGGATAATCATCACAGCCAATTGATCAAGCACAAAACAAGAGAGAGACTTGGTTGTAGGTTGCCAAAAAGGAGCACCTGGGCATATCTGCGGAGAAGGCAAAGGCACCCCACTCCAGTACTCTTGCCTGGAAACTCCCATGGACAAAGGAGCCTGGTAGGCTGCAGTCCATGGGGTCGCTGAGAGTCAGGCATGACTGAGCGACTTTGCTTTCACTTTTTACTTTAGTGCATTGGAGAAGGAAATGGCAACCCACTCCAGTGTTCTTGCCTGGAGAATCCCAGGGACGGGGGAGCCTGGTGGGCTGCCGTCTACGGGACTGCACAGAGTTGGACACGACTGAAGCGGCTTAGCAGCAGCAGCAGCAGCAGGGCATATCTGCATAGTTGATGTTTCACACTGGATGAGAGCATAACCCACAAAGATCCTAAGGAGACATGGAACGAGGGAGACTATTCTTCAATCACACTTTTACATCTCACATTCACATTTCTCTTTGAAAGAAATATTCTCATTTCAAATGGACTACAAATGTCTATTGCATTTTGCACCTTGCTAAGATTCCCTTTTGCAAATTATGTAGACAGTCAGAGAAGATTTATCCACGTTTGACATGCTATCCTTTCAATAGGCTTATCAGTATTTCACACATTAAATAATTTGTCTTGCCTGTCTATTAGGATCTCCTTCTCTGTAAGAATTAAAGATTTTAAAATTTAAAAAATAAAAAAAGAAATTAAAAAAAAAAAGAAAAACTCCTTTTAAAGAAAAATCTTTTTTGTTAGCTCCTTGTACCATTACAAAATATTAGTATTTTCATGATTTAGCCTGTTTACTCATATTTAGCACATATGAGCAAAAAGATTCTAAGAGTCGTTTGCTATTTAAGAGTGTATAATCACAGCTTGTTGTGTGCTGTTAATTCACTAAGTGGTGTCTGACTCTTTGCAACCACATGAATTATAGCCTGTCCATAGGATCTCCCAGCCAAGAATACTGGAGTGGGTCGCCATTTCCTTCTCCAGGGGATCTTCCCAACCCAGGGATCAAACCCATGTCTCCTGCATTGACAGGTGGTTTTTTTCATTGCTGAGCCATCAGGAAAACCCAGTCATGGCCTAGTATATATATAAAATTATACATTTGACAATAAAGAAATAAGCATAACAATTAATTCCTGTAAAATAAGTTATCCGGTATAGCAGAAACAGTGCCAATTGTGTAGACATATAGAGAGCTAAACTTTAATTAAATTTTAAAAAGCAATTTAACTTTATTGTTATCAGTTACAAATTTCTGTAAATATAAACTTTCAGGTAACATCCCAGATTGAGTTATTTCATGACATTTCCCCTCTGCTCTTATTGTTTCATTATCATTTATGTACAAATCTATTTGTAAGTGTTCGAAAATATGCTGTGTGCTAAGTCCCTTCAGTTCAACTCTTTGCAACCCTATGACCTGTAGCCCACCAGGCCCCTCTGTCCATGGATTCTTCAGGCAAGAATACTGGGGTGGATTTCCATGCCCTCCTCCAGGGGATCTTCCTGACCCAGGGATAGAATCCATGTCCCTTATGTCTCCTGCATCGGCAGGTGGGTTCTTTACCTTGAGTGTCACCAAAATAAAGGTATCAACTCTGTCCTTATAACTCTTCCTATTTATCATCATAGAATCATTTAAGAGAATAAAAGGAAATAACAGTTTTTTGAATTGTTTGTTGTATATTTGTTCAGTATTTCTAGTAAGCCTTGATCATCTGCTATTAAATGATGAGAAGGTTACAAATAAATATAATTGGCTTGTTTTTACTTGGAATTGGTTTTTGTTTATGCAGTAGTCAGTCATAAAGTAAGAATTCTGAAGAGCACAAGGTACAGAGAAGCAGCTGGAGAGTTTGGTCATGTTTACAACACACAAACTCAATAGGTAGGCACCTGCTTCTGCTTAAAAGCCCAGGAATGAAGAGTCTGTGATTTGATTATGGATTTTGGAGGAAATTAGAAATAAGACTCAGCCCTGAGAATAGTCCATTGATTTTCCCTAAAAACAAAAAAAATGGAATCAAATTCACTTTTCAACAACTACATAAATAAGTTATAACATGTTCAGGAAGATAAATAAATTATAATGTTTTCAACTGACAATATATTATTCAGTTTTCAAAGCATTAGAATTTCTTGTGGTAAACAGAATAATGGCCCCCACAGGGACATCCTTCTAAACCTGTGAATAAGTCACCTTACATCACAAAAAGACTTTGCAGGTGTGAATAAGTTGAGGATTTTTGAGATGGAGGGATATTTCTGGATTACCTGAGTGAGCCCAGTGTGATCACATGCCCTTCTCAGAGGGGGCCGTAGTAGAATGAGAGCTGAGAGAAGACAGAAGGACCATGGGGACAGAAGCAGAAATCAGAGAGGAGAGGAGATCCCAGGCTGCTGGCTTTGAAGACAGAAGAGGTGAACCCAGGAATGTGGGCTGCCTCTGAGTCTAGGGAATCAAGGAAACGAATTGTCTGCTACGAGCTCCAAGGAGTGCAGTTCTATGGACACACTGTAGACCTCTGACCTCCAGAACTGTGAAATAATGAACGTGCATTGCTTTAACCAGTGTGTTTATGGTCATTTGTTACAGCAGCAATAGGAAGCTAATATGCTGCCTAGAAAATCTTTTGTGCCCAGCACCTTGATCTGTAATGGAGCAGATAGATCTGAAATGATGCTCCACACCAGGGGACAGGACCCAGTTGTATGTGCCTAGTAGCAATGCATGTGCTGACTCACCTTATACCACCCAAGTCCGTTATGCCTCTAGAGCAGGACGACGCTCATGAGTAAATTATCCCTGCTTTTCCCCTATTCAGTTGAGTATAGGCATCTGCCAGTACACCATGTGGGGGTCTTTCCCACTCATCTCCCTCCTGCTCTGTGGACCACGTAAGTTGAATACAAGCAGAAAAGCTACTTCATGCGTATTATTTTGTTCTGCTTTACAATTTGGTTTCAGTTTTTTTAAAACCAACTTTAACTTTGAAGTTAAAGTTGAAGGCATCTAGGTCAGATTTGCCCCATCAGAGAAGAACCAATGCCCTTGTTGTTCTAATAAAAGTTCTTTGGGTTTGTTTTTGCAATTTCATTCCCTGTGTGAGTTACACCTAAGAGAAGATGGGTTATTTGAAAGGCTTTCATATGCATTAACCATAAATCCTACCTGGCCTATGTCTCAGGGCAGGTAGGGATACAAGGGGATATGAAATTGAATTTTGACCTTAGTATTCTACATCTGAGTAGGACAGCCAAGCAGAAATTTTGATTTTTGTACTTGGGTAATTGCTTGGCTACATGTGTTGACTTTTTAGTCTGAAGTAGAGTTTTTATTGGTTTTCAAGGTGGGTGGGGTGGGGAGGGATTTCTGTTATGGTGCTATACTTCATGCTTGCCTGCATGTCTGCATGCCTGCTCAGTTGCCCAGTTGTGTCCTACTCTTTGTGACGCCATAGACTGTAGCCCACCAAGCTCGTCTGTCCATGGAAATTTCCAAGCAAGAATATTGGAGTGGGATGCCATTTCCTCCTCCAGGGGACCTTCCCAACATGACAAGCAAAAAGTGAAGTATATAGAAGGGAAATGCTAAAGACTTCCTCTTGCCTTTTGCTTTTTAATATATACCTATACAATGAACACATATCACTTGACTTGAAAAGGAAGTGCCTGTGAGACCTACTTTGCTGTAGTAACAAAAACAATCAACATTAAAAAAATGTAAAAAAAAATGCTTGGTGGTAAAGTCGAGCTTAGGCTTGAATAATTAGGTTTGGGAATACACTTTTGCTACTGAGGCATAAACCCCTAAAACCACATAGTTTCTTAATTTTCTGAAACACTGAGAAAGACAACTCTTTTGACACAAATGGTAATGTCATAACAACTTAGAGAGTATGAAAATAGGATCAAGAACCTCTAACCAGAAGCAAATTATAGCCTGTCAGTTTTTCTGCTTAAAACTCAACATTCAGAAAACTATGATCATGGCACCTGGTCCCAGCACTTCATGGCAAATAGATGGGGAAACAATGGAAACAGTGACAGACTATTTTGGGGGGCTCCAAAATCACTGCAGATGGTGACTGCAGCCATGAAATTAAAAGACGCTTACTCTTTGGAAGAAAAGTTATGACCAACCTAGATAGCATATTAAAAAGCAGAGACATTACTTTGCCAACAAAGGTCTGTCTAGTCAAGGCTATGGTTTTTCCAGTAGTCATGTATAGATGTGAGAGTTGGACTTAAAGAAAGCTGAGCGCCAAAGAACTGATGCTTTTGAACTGTGGTGTTGGAGAAGACTCTTGAGAGTCCCTTGGACTGCAAGGAGATCCAACCAATCCATCCTAAAGGAGATCAGTCCTGAGTGTTCATTGGAAGGACTGATGTTGAAGCTGAAACTCCAATACTTTGGCCACCTGATTCAAGGAACTGACTCATTTGAAAAGACCCTGATGCTGGGAAAGATTGAAGAGGGGAGAAGGGGATGACAGAGGATGAGATGGTTGGATGGCATCACCGACTCAATGGATATGAATTTGAGTAAGCTCCAGGAATTATTGATGGACAGGGAGCCTGGCGTGCTGCAGTCCATGGGGTCACAAAGAGTTGGACACGACTGAGCAACTGAACTGAACTGAACTGAACTTAGCAGTCTGTTTTGGAATAAAATCAGATTAATGAGGTAACTGTTCCACAGCGTGCTACCCAGGATGTCTATAGACAAGTGAACACTCTTAAATGAGAATACATTTGAAATGATTTATTCTGTGCTCTTGCTTAGCCGAGTATTAACATAAATGGTGATAATAGTGGGCAATCAACTGGAGAGTGTCTTCTGGTAAACATATGAAGGGGAGAAGCAACAGTAGTGAACATGTTGGCTTTGAAAGTGCCAAGTATATTTTAAAATGCTTTAATATTTTATTTGAATTGACACCTTGTTAAACAGGTTATGTTCAATCTTTCCCGAAATACCATCTTAGACTGTGATAAAAGAGTCAGTGTGCAAATCACCTCCCACTATTTATTGACATTTATGATATCAGATGTGCTCTGGAATCCTCTGTCTTTTTTAACAGAATAGAAACAGTGTGAACCAAGAAGATGAAGATTGAGGATATCAATCTGAGAATTTTATTTCTGGCAGTAACAAGCTGTGAGACCTTTGGAAAGCTGTTTAGTATGTTTGCCTAGAATTATGTGCATTTCTGAAGGAAGTGTTTAGAACAGATTTCTTTTCTTTCTTTCTTTCTGTTTTTTTCAGCATTTTGCAGCCTGAAAGTTCTTTGATTCTTTCTGCGCTGGAACATCTATAATAGATGAGAAGTTTCTTGTACTGTTTTCTTTGATTCAGTAATGCATCACCATTCATTTCTTGAAGGTCTACTATGTCTCAGGGGCTGACCCAGGTTTTATGGAGATAATTGACCTAAAGATATTTAAAATCTAGTTGAGGCACAGTAAAATAATTATAGGATAAAACAAAACCATCTATCATGGGGCATTTAATCAATTATTATCTGCTCTCCTAAAGGACAATTGCCTTCTCCCTCTCAAATATTTTCCAAATCCTCCATCTCCATTAGTGAAAGTCACTTTCCTTTACTCCTGTTCTTGTTGTTATTGTTTAGTTGCTAAGTTGTGTCCAACTCTTTGCAATCCCATAGACTGTACCCCACCAGGCTCCTCTGTCCATGAGATTTCCCAGGCAAGAATACTGGAGAAGGTTGCCATTTCCTTCTCCAGGGGATCTTCCCAACCCAAAGATAGAACCTGCATCTTTTGCATTGACAGGCAGATTCTTTACCACTGAGCTACTGGCGAGGCCCCTCTTTCCTCCTTAGAGAACTAAGATGTACATCCAGACTTTCTGCAAACAGTATCTCTCACAAACTGCTTCCATTAGAGACACTTCCAACCACTCAGTCTACAACACTGCATTCCAAAGAGACTGACATATTTTCCAGAATAAAAACAAAACAAAACAAAAAACATTCACATGTTAGTGAGATTAATAACAAAAATGTAGCAATTGTTTAGATCGGTTACCATAGTATTTGTTTTGAATCAGCTATAAAAATAATGTCAGAAATATTCATCTCAATTTCTTCTGTGTACAGATACTAAAATCTGCATAAATATATTATATCTACATGGATCTAGTGTTAAAATTTCTAAAAAGGATTGATAGAGCCAGACATTGGAGAGACTGTGTCCAGACACTCCAATTGTTTAAAGACAAATACATTTTCTTTCTTTCTTTGCTTATTATCCCTGCAAAAGGGGAAGTAAGAATTACTCATCTGTTAATTATGTGCTTTCCAAAGATCTAGTTTGCAACTATGGTTCTAAGACAGTTATGTAGCAATTATGTAGATAAACATCTGTGCCCAAGACCTGACTAACCCACAAATATGCTCTGTGACATTTGATCTCCTTAATTTCACTAAAATTACCAGTTTTTATTTCCTTCATCTATAAAATAAAGGAATTAAACAAGAAATTCTATAATTTTTTTCAGAGCTAAATTTTTACCACTCTATTTTAATGGTTTGAAATTTCTTATAATGCAGAAATAAACTGATGATACTTTTCAATTTTAAAAAGTCCAAAAAATAGCAAAACATGAACACATGTATTATGATAATTTCATAGGTTGTAAATTTAGTAAGTTATTAACTTCATGTTTGAAACAAAAATTAAAATATCTTTAATATTCAATGTAGAAATGGAAATAACATCATATTCTGAGACTGTGTAAATAATCTGCATGGCAAAGAGGCTTAATTATTAATGATTCTCTAGCAATATGTGTTTCATTTGAGATTCTCTGCTATCTGCTGCTCTTTCCAGAGCTGTAGTGAAAGGGGTGATAGTAGTCCCTCCTAGAGATTGTATATAAATGAACTGTTTCTTAGTGCAGAGATTTAAGTTTGTTTCTATGTTGCTGACTTTTAAAAAAATTTAGAACATGTCTGGAGAAGGCAATGACACCCCACTCCAATACTCTTGCCTCGGAAATCCCACGGACGGAGCAGCCTGGTGGGCTGCAGTCCATAGAGTTGCAAAGAGTCGGACATGACTGAGCGACTTCCCTTTCACTTTTCACTTTCATGCACTGGAGAAGGAAATGGCAACCCGCTCCAGTGTTCTTGCCTGGAGAATCCCAGGGACAGAGGAGCCTGATGGGCTGCCGTCTATAGGGTCGCACAGTCGGAGACAACTGACGTGACGTAGCAGCAGCAGAACATGTCAACATGGTATACAAGCTGCTCAACTCAAGCATAAAGCAAAATTTCAACATTCATCAGATCCTCTGGCTTGACACGGTCAGTTTTGGTTTTCAAGTTTGAGGCCAAATGTCTACCTGTCGTAGGAAAGCCGTGGGCATTCTGTGTCCCAAAGTCATGGGCGTCTTCATTTAACAAATTGTGTAATACTGGAGTCTCTTCTTTGATTCGGTTCTTCACTACCTGCTGTTATTATTTCGCGTAAGGTGTAGTGAAAGTCACTCAGTCGTGTCTGACTCTTTGTGACTCCATGGACTGTACAGTTCATGGGATTCTCCAGGCCAGAATACTGGAGTGGGTAGCCTTTCCCTTCTCCAGGGGATCTTTCCAACCGAGGAATCAAACCCAGGTCTTCTGCATTGCAGGGAGATTCTTGACCAGCTCAGCCAAAAGGGAAGCCCAAGAATATTGAAGGGGGTAGCCTATCCCTTCTCTAGCAGATCTTCCCGACCCAGGAATTGAACATGGGTTTCCTGCATTGCAGGTGGATTCTTCACCAACTGAGCTATCAGGGAAGACCAACTATTTGAGCTTCTATATTATTTCAAGATAAGGGGAGGTCTAAAACTTATTGAATCTCCTGGCTACAGCATTGAATAGACATCTTTAAAAAGTCAACTGTATCTAACTTGTTTGTGTAAGGATATGTTTGTGTGTGTGTGTGTGTGTGTGTGTGTGTGTGTGTGTGTGTAAAGCTTAAGTGAAAACGTTGTCATATTAATACCTAGAAAACAAGAATCTATTAATTATACATTTCTACCTTCAGTTCAGTTCAGTCACTCAGTCTTGTCTGACTCTTTGCAACCCCGTGAATCACAGCACGCCAGGCCTCCCTGTCCATCACCATCTCCTGGAGTTCTCTCAGACTCATGTCCATCGAGTCCGTGATGCCATCCAGCCATCTCATCCTCGGTCGTCCCCTTCTCCTCCTGCCCCCAATCCCTCCCAGCATCAGAGGCTTTTCCAATGAGTCAATTCTTCGCATGAGGTGGCAAAAGTATTGGAGCTTCAGCTTTAGCATCATTTCTTCCAAAGAAATCCCAGGGTTCATCTCCTTCAGAATGGACTGATTGGATTTCCTTGCAGTCCAAGGGACTCTCAAGAGTCTTCTCCAACACCACAGTTCAAACGCATCAATTCTTCAGTGCTCAGCCTTCTTCACAGTCCAACTCTCACATCCATACATGACCACAGGAAAAACCATAGCCTTGACTAGATGGACCTTAGTCGGCAAAGTAATGTCTCCGCTTTTGAATGTACTATCTAGGTTGGTCATAACTTTTCTTTCAAGGACTAACCGTCTTTTAATTTCATGGCTGCAGTCACCATCTGCAGTGATTTTGGAGCCCAAAAATAAAGTCTGCCACTGTTTCCCCATCTCTTTCCCATGAAATAATGGGACCAGATGCCATGATCTTCGTTTTCTGAATGTTGAGCTTTAAGCCAACTTTTTCACTCTCCTCTTTCACTTTCATCAAGAGGCTTTTTAGTTCCTCTTCACTTTCTGCCATAAGGGTGGTGTCATCTGCATATCTGAGGTTATTGATATTTCTCCCGGCAATCTTGATTCCACCTTGTGTTTCTTCCAGGCCAGTGTTTCTCATGATGTACTCTGCATAGAAGTTAAATAAGAAGGGTGACAATATACAGCCTTGACATACTCCTTTTCCTATTTGGAAACAGTGTGGTGTTCCATGTCCAGTTCTAACTGTTGCTTCCTGACCTGCATACAGATTTCTCAAGAGGTAGGTCAGGTGGTCTGGTATTCCCATCTCTTTCAGAATTTTCCACAGTTTATTGTGGTCCACACAGTCAAAGGCTTTGACATAGTCAATAAGGCAGGAATAGATGTTTTTCTGGAACTCTCTTGCTTTTTCCATGATCCAGCAGATGTTGGCAATTTGATCTCTGGTTCCTCTGACTTTTCTGAAACCAGCTTGAACATCAGGGAGTTTGTGGTTCACATATTGCTGAAGCCTGGCTTGGAGAATTTTGAGCATTACTTTACTAGCATGTGAGATGAGTGCAATTGTGTGGTAGTTTGAGCATTCTTTGGCATTGACTTTCTTTGGGATTGGAATGAAAACTGACCTTTTCCAGTCCTGTGGCCACTGCTGAGTTTTCCACATTTGCTGGCATAATGAGTGCAGCACTTTCACAGCATCATCTTTCAGGATTTGAAGCAGCTCAACTGGAATTCCATCACCTCCACTAGCTTTGTTCATAGTGATGCTTTCTAAGGCCCACTTGACTTCACATTCCAAGATGTCTGGCTCTAGATTAGTGATCACATCATCATGATTATCTTGGTCGTGAAGATCTTTTTTGTACAGTTCTTCCATGTATTCTTGCCACCTCTTCTTAACATCTTCTGCTTCTGTTCGGTCCATACCATTTCTGTCCTTTATCGAGCCCATCATTGCATGAAATGTTCCCTTGGTATCTCTAATTTTCTTGAAGAGATCTCTAGTCTTTCCCATTCTGTTGTTTTCCTCTATTTCTTTGCATGGATCGCTGAAGAAGGCTTTCTTATCTCTTCTTGCTACTCTTTGGAACTCTGCATTCAGATGCTTATATCTTTCCTTTTCTCCTTTGCTTTTTGCCTCTCTTCTTTTCACAGCTATTTGTAAGTCCTCCCTGGACAGCCATTTTGCTTTTTTGCATTTCTTTTCCATGAGGATGGTCTTGATCCCTGTCTCCTGCACAGTGTCATGAACCTCATTCCATAGTTCATCAGGCACTCTATCTATCAGATCTAGACCCTTAAATCTATTTCTCACTTCCATTGTATAATCATAAGGGATTTGATTTAGTTCATACCTGAATGGTCTAGCGGTTTTCCCTACTTTCTTCAATTTAAGTCTGAATTTGTCAATAAGAAGTTCATGATCTGAGCCACAGTCAGCTCCTGGTCTTGTTTTTATTGACTGTATAGAGCTTCTCCATCTTTGGCTGCAAAGAATATAATCAATCTGATTTCGGTGTTGACCATCTGGTGATGTCCATGTGTAGAGTCTTCTCTTGAGTTGTTGGAAGAGGGTATTTGCTGTGACCAGTGCATTCTCTTGGCAAAACTCTATTAGTCTTTGCCCTGCTTCATTCTGTACTCCAAGGCCAAAGTTGCCTGTTACTCCAGGTATTTCTTGACTTCCTACTTTTGCATTCCAGTCCCCTATAATGATAAGGACATCTTTTTTGGATGTTGCTTCTAAAAGATCTTGTAGGTCTTCATAAAACCTTTCAACTTCAGTTTCTTCAGCGTTACTGGTTGGGGCATAGACTTGGATAACTGTGATATTGAATGGTTTGCCTTGGAGATGAACAGAGATCATTCTGTCATTTTTGAGATTGCATCTAAGTACTGCATTTCAGACTCTTTTGTTGACCATGATGGCTACTCCATTTCTTCTGAGGGATTCCTGCCCACAGTAGTAGATATAATGGTCATCTGAGGTAAAATCACCCATTCCAGTCCATTTTAGTTCGCTGATTCCTAGAATGTTGACGTTCACCCTTGCCATCTCTTGTTTGACCACTTCCAATTTGCCTTGATTCGTGGACCTGACATTCCAGGTTCCTATGCAATATTGCTCTTTTGAGTGCTTTCTGTGTAGGCCATTTGAAACTGTTTGTGTCTCCCTATTTTTTAGACTATTAGTTCAGCCTCTGTGCTACTTTTTCAACCTGATCACACTGAAACAGTACATTTTAAATGTTCGTCATCAGTGAATGTTTGGGAGATAAGGACACCTATATAACAGGATGTTTTCAGTTTGATTTCTGGGTTGTAAGAAGTGGTGAACCAATTAAAAGAGATATTGCTCTTCAAATAGCTTAATTTTTGTGCAAATTTTTCTGATTTGTTCAACTTACATCAGTTTTTTAAAAAAATACTGACAACTGCTTGTTTTCCTTTGAAAGCATGAACTGTAAGTAATGTAATTATTGTTTTCAAGGTAACTTTATTAATTATATCACTTTGTTTAAAATATTTATTCATTCTAATCTAATAGCAATACAATTTTATACTATCCTTTTAGATTGCTCATGCTATTACTTTCTTTAATGCAAGAAACCTGTAAATGTATGGGGCTTCATTCTTATATTAACTATTATTTTGTCACTGTTTTGATATTTATTTGTATATTGATTAGCTTGTAAGTATATTCTCTTTGCCTGAATAGTGACTTTCTCCAAGTTTGGACTTGCTTTTCTAAAAGTTATATCAATATATAGTCTTCATTAGTTTTTCAGATTTAAAGGTTTGTGTTAGATATGTGTTTTTTCATCTGTGCTGCTGCTATGTTGCTTCAGTTGTGTCTGACTCTGTGCGACCCCATAGACGGCAGCCCAACAGGCTCCCCCGTCCCTGGGATTCTCCAGGCAAGAACACTGGAATGAGTTGCCATTTCCTTCTCCAATGCATGAAAGTGAAAGGGGAAAGTGAAGTCGCTCAGTTGTATCTGACTCTTCGAGACCCCATGGACTGCAGCCCACCAGGCTCCTCCATCCATGGGATTTTCCAGGCCAGAGTACTGGAGTGGGGTGCCATATTCTGGTAGAGGTGCAAGTGGAAATTACGTAAAGCCTTTGGTCAGATAGTTTAACTTATTGTTTAATGGTATGACATTTATATGATGGATTTGAGAGAAATGGAACAGCTAATCCAAAACTTGCTTAAAATGGAGCAGCCTGAGACATTCCCTGTTTCTGTGCATTTGTAAACTAGCAAAAGGGTTCTTAAAGGCATTTCAACTAGTTAAACTGATTGACATGCATTTATTCAAAATCTGTTCAATGATTATTTACTGAGCACCTGCTCGATAGCAGACAGAATTCTAGGCAGTGGATAAAGAGCGGTAAACAAAAAGGCATGGTCTCTTCCAAAAAGATTGATTGTGAAGGTGAGGATGGTGACCACTTCAGATTGGAAAGTCAGAGGAGACCACTTTGAAAAATTATATTTAAGGCGAGAACTAAAGGAAGCAAATGATATTTCTTTTTTTTAATTAATTTATTTTAGTTGGAGGCTAATTACTTTACAACATTGTAGTGGTTTTTGCCATACATTGACATGAATCTGCCATGGGTGTACATGTGTTCCCCATCTTGAACTCCCCTCCCTCCTCCCTCCCCATCCCATTCCTTAGGGTCATCCCAGTGCAGCAGCCCTGAGCACCCTCTCTCATGCATTGAACCTGGACTGGCGATCTATTTCACATGTGATAATATACATGTTTCATTGCTATTCTCTCAAATCATCCCACCCTCGCCTTCCCCCACAGAGTCCAAAAGACTGTTCT
The DNA here is from genome assembly GCF_001704415.2 of Capra hircus. Classification (NCBI taxonomy): domain Eukaryota; kingdom Metazoa; phylum Chordata; class Mammalia; order Artiodactyla; family Bovidae; genus Capra; species Capra hircus. The sequence continues at coordinate 9,871,294 of NC_030811.1, read as the reverse complement.
TTATATCTGTGTCTCTTTTGCTGTCTTGCACAAATGATGTTTCTTTCACACGCTTTTTGTGTGTGAAATTGAGGAAAAACTGCATGGAAAAACAACAACAAAAAAAAGCAGTGTGTGTCAGTAAAGGCACAAAGGAAAGAGCATGGCCCGCTGGAGAAATAAAAGGAGGACAGCTGCACCAGGGCGTGGGAGAGGAGGATGGGAGATGAGATGCCAGCAGAGAAGTGGGAGGGCAGATAGTGCGGAAGCATGCTGGAGCGCAGGTTTTTCCAAAGTGAAGTGAGAATCCACCAAAGGGCTGAAACCAGTAGAATAACATCATGCTAAGTATCACTTTGGCAATTTGCTGATTGTGAATTCAAGCAAGGCAAGAATGGAGAAGGGGAGAGGAGTAAGGAAACCAGTCCAGTTAAAAGGTGATGGTGGCTCGAACTGGGGTGGTAGACACACAGCAAAGTGGACAGATTTGAGGCAAGTTGCCGAAATTTAATTCACAAGCTTTGTTAATGATTGATGTATCAGGAAGAAGAATAACTTCCAATTTTCTGATGTGAGTGGCAGGTTAGATGGTGGTGCCATTAACTGAGATGAGATTGAATGGGGGGCGGGGGGTAAAAAAGCTAGGAGTAAAATGAAAATATATACATCTAGTCATGGTAATGCTGTGATGCCTCTGATACACCCAAGCGGATGTGTCAAGAGCCAGTTAGAGACACAGGATCTGAAGTATGAGCTAGTATTTCAAGCTTGGAGGCATTATAGACAGACAGAACCAAGCCCTGAGCATTGAGAAGAGCCCCAGCTAAAAGTCAGGGCAGATCAGGTGGGACCAGGAAGTGGGGGTCAGCTCAGACCAATATTGTGAGCTCAAATATATCCATGGGCTGAGAAGTTGGGATTATGCATGTCTTTGACCCTGATGCTGGGAAAGATTGAGGGCAGGGGGAGAAGAGGGTGACAGAGGATGAGATGGTTGGATTGTATCACCGACTCAATGGACATGAGTTTGAGCAAGCTCCAAGAGATAGTTAAGGACAGGGAAGCCTGGCATGCTGCAGTCCTTGCGGTCACAAGGAATCAGACAGGAATTAGTGACTGAAAAACACCACCTTTGACAAAAGGAGTTCTGTGAACAGAGAAGAGTGAAATTTAGATAGGAGGTGACTGAAATGCAAATAACTTGCTTAAACAAACCTTTAAGAAGTTTGGCAGTTAAAGGGATCAGATAAATGGATAAAGAGATCAGATATGTAAATAAATCCAGTCAGGAATTGCAGGGGGAAATGGGAGCCCACTCCAGTACTCTTGTCTGGAAAATCCCATGGACGGAGGAGCCTGGTAGGCTGCAGTCCATGGGGTCGCTAAGAGTCAGACACGACTGAGCGACTTCACACACACATGGAGTCACAAGGAGAGTTTTGATGATTTTGCTTTAGGTGAAATGAATTGCTGTGTATTGAAGAGAATAATTCAGGAGAGGGAAAAGTTGATAATTGTGGAGAAAGTAGCGACTCAGTGTGTTAAGTCCTTGAAAAAGCCTGAGGAGCCAGGATGCAGAGCACATCCGTATAAACGTGGGCCGTGGGCAGAAACCTAGGAAGTTCTCCTGCTCTAGTTGTGTTCCTGATTTTTGTTTTCAATTTGAGGAATTTTTCTTTATAGAGAAACTAATGAGCTGCTGCTGCTGCTAAGTCGCTTCAGTCGTGTCTAACTCTGTGCGACCCCATAGACGGCAGCCCACCAGGCTCCGCCGTCCCTGGGATTCTCCAGGCAAGAACACTGGAGTGGGTTGCTATTTCCTTCTCCAGTGCATGAAAGTGAAAAGTGAAAGTGAAGTCGCTCAGTCCTGTCTGACTCTTAGCAATCTTAGCCTCTTGATGAGGATGAAAGAGGAGAGTGAAAAGGCTGGCTTAAAACTCAACATTCAAGAAACTAAGATCCTAGCATCCGGTCCCATCACTTCTTGGCAAATATATGTGTGATAAGGAAATGGTGACGGATTTTATTTTCTTGGGCTCCAAAATCACTGTGGACAGTGACTATAGCCATTAAATTAAAAGACACTTGCTCCTTGGAAGAAAATCTTGACAAACCTAGACAGAATATTAAAGCAGAGGCATCACTCCACCCAAAAAGCTTCGTATAGTCAAAGCTATGTTTGTTTGTTTGTTTTTTAAATTAATTTATTTATTATTGAAGGATAATTGCTTTAAAGAATTTTGCTGTTTTTTTGTCAAACCTCAACATGAATCAGCCACAGGTATACATATATCCCCTTCCTTTTGAAACCCCCTCCCATCTCCCTCCCCATCCCACCCCTCTAGGTTGATTCAGAGTCCCTGTTTGAGTTTCCTGAGCCATACAGCAAATTCCTGTTGGCTATTTAATTTACATTTGGTAATGTAAGTTTCCATGTTACTCTTTCCATACATCTCACCCTCTCCTCCCCTCTCCCCATTTGTATAAGTCTATTCTCTATGTCTGTTTCTTTATTGTTGCCCTGTACATAAATTCATCAGTAGCATTTTTCTGGATTTTGTGTATATGTGTTAGAAAGCTACGGTTTTTCCAGTAGTCATGTATGGATGTGAGAGAGTCTCTGGGATTGAAAGGAGATCAAACCAGTCAGTCCTAAAGGAAACCAACCATAAATATTCATTGGAAGGACTGATGCTGAAGCTGAAGCTCCATTACTTTGGTCACATGATGCGAAGAGCCAACTCATTGGAAAAGACCCTGATGCTGGAAAAGATTGAGGGCAGGAGGAGAAGAGAACAACAGATATTGAGATATTTGGATGGCATCACTGACTCGAGAGACATGACTTTGTGCAAACTCTGGGAGATAGTGAAGAATAGGGAGGCCTGGTGTGCTGCAGTCCATGGGGGTCACAAAAAGTCAGACACGACTGAGCAACTGAACTGATAGTGTGAAATAATTACTACAGTGTGGTAGATTAACACATCCATCACGTCATATAGTTATGTTTTTTTGGTGTGGAGAAAACTTTCAAGATCTGCCCAATTAGCCTCTCTCATGAATATAGTATAGTATTGTTAACTATAGTAACAATAGTGTAACTTAGACCTCCAGAACATAGTCATCTCATAACCGGAAATGTGTACCCTTTGACTACACTCACTTGTTAACTGCAACCCCCAACACCTGCCCCTGGCAACCACCAACCTGCTGTTTCTATAAGTTCATGTTGTTGTTGTTAAGTCTTTATTGAATTTATTATAATATTACTTCTTTTTTCGCTTTGGCTGTTTGGCCATGAGGCATGTGGGGTCTTAGTTCCCTGACCACGGATTGAAGCCACATTCCCTACATTGGAAGGCAAAGATTTTACCGCTGGACTGCCAGTGAAGCCCCGAGTTCAGTGTTTTTAGATTCCACATCTACATTAAGTTGCACGGCGTTTGTCTTTCTCTGTCTGACTTACTGCAAATGGATGATTTCCTACCTTCATGTATCATCATATTCGCTTCACTATTCACTCGAACACCACAGCAATCGTTATTTAAAACAAATGGAGGCGTATTATAAACACTGGTCTATACATCTTGCTTTCTCTTGCTGACAGTATATCTTAGACACTGCATCTGATCAGTGCACATAGATCTGCCTTGTCCTTTTAACAGCTTTCAGTGGTTTCATTATGTATTACCTTCATTTATTAGTGGCTTCCTAATCAATGAGTATCTTTTGCCCCCATTTTTGGCTGATATAAATAAGGCTTCAATAGACGTTTTAAATATGACTTTGAAAAAGTGTGCTAGTATATGTGTGATAAATTCTTAGAAATAAATTAGCTGAACCAAAATTTGAAATGAATGATTTGCCAGTAACCCACCAAACAGTTTGCACTCTGTTCCAGAAAGCAAAAAACATAAATGTTAGCCAGTCTTTGGACCCAACAGACTTACATGGACCCCATGTAGCCCATCAGGATGCTTTGTTCATAGAATTCTCCAGGCAAGAATACTGGAGTGGGTTGCCATTCCCTCCTCCAAGGGATCTTCCCAACCCAAGGATCAAACCCAGGTCTTCTGCTTTGCAGACAGATTCTTTACCATCTGAGCTACCAGGAAAGCCCTCTGGAGAATATAAGAAGGGTCTTTCCTTAAGTATCGGAGATATGATCAATGAAATGTCACTAATTCAATCTAGGTGCTTAGTCACTCAGTCCTGGCCAGCTCTTTGTGACCCCATGGACTGTAGCCTGCCAGGCTCCTCTGTCCATGGGGATTCTCCAGGCAAGAATACTGGAACAGGCCGCCATGCCCTCCTCCAGGGGATCTTCCCAACCCAGGAATCAAATCCAGATCTCCCGCATTGCAGGCGGATTCTTTACTGTCTGAGCTACCAGGGAAGCCCCATTTAATCTGTACTTCTTTGATTCTGAATGATGCTGAACACTTTGCTATATGTTTAAAAATCATGTGTGTTTTTTTGTGTGTGAACTGCCCCATTCATACATGCCCTTTGCTCATGTTTTAATTGATTTTTTTTCTTATTGATTCATAAGGATTCTTTATATCACAAAGAAATTGGCTCTTTGTCTGCCATATTAAAAAGTTTTCCCAGCGTGCTGCTAGTGTTTGAACTTGGTGATGTTTGACTGTGACAGATATATTTTTAAATCTTTGTGAAGTCAAATCTATTAATCTTCACTTTTATAGTTTCTGGGTTTGTGTCCTCATTAGAAATACTCTTATAGCTACAGATTACAAAATGAACTCCTTCATACTTTATTATTCTTTTAATTTCCTTTTCATATTTAAGAGCTTTATCTATGTGGAATTTATCCTGGTATCAAGTATGAAGTGAGGACTTTATTCTTTCTCGGATGAGTAGTTGGTTGTCGCACACTACTTATTAAGTAGTCCATTTTGCCCACTTGTTTAGCATGCCACTGTTAATATATTTATATATGTCATTGTATTTAATTCTGGATGCTCACAGTTGTTCTATCAGTTTGTCTTTCTCTTAATGCACCAATCTTAATTTCTTATTATAGACACACTTGGTGTTTTATTATTCACTAGGAATCATCTTACCCTATTATGCATCAATGTCAGAGTGTTCCTGGCTGTTGCATATATTTTCCACATAAATTTTAGAATTTTAATGACTTTCATAATTTCTCATTAGGCATGTTTATGCTAATTCTAACAAGATTTGTGTGTATGTGTGTGTGTATGCTTGCGCGCTTAGTCGTGTCCAACTCTTTGTGACCCTGTGGACTGTGGCCCACCAGGCTTCTCCATCCGTGGAATTTTCCAGGCAAGAATACTGGAGTGGGTTGCCATTTCCTTCTCCAGAAGATCTTCCCAACCCAGGGATCAAACCCACACCTCCTGAGACTCCTGTATTGGCAGGCAGATTCTTTACCACTAATACCACCTGGGGACAGCCATTCTAAATTTAGCTCATTTGGGAAACTTTTTATTTATGAATTTAAATTTTAAAATTAATATCTTAAAATTTTTGATAGCATTTGAAATTTACCTACCTTTACTTATATAAGAAATGTTGTTACCTCAAACTGAGTATGTCACTTTGTCACTGTTTCCTAAACACAGAATATCTGAGACATTTTTGCTTGCTTTATTTCCAAGTAATCATCTAATAATATAGTCTCTTTAATCCTTTTGCTTCTTTGCAGTTTCATTCTACTTCAGAAGTTTATGGTATTCCACTTGGGACATTAAAACAGCTATTTAGGTGATCTTTTTGCCTTTAATTTTTCCTCTCCAATCTATTCTGCATAATCTTACTATGTTAATATCTTAAAATATGTATTTGCCAAGTAAGGTTATTTTTTAAGAGAATCTTCAGTGACTCTTATTGCTAGAAAAAAATGTCCTAAAAGTCCCCAAATTACTGAAAGTCATCTTATTAAGGCTCCAAATAATTGAATTTTGCCATTTATTTCTTTGACAGTCTGGTTCTATGTTCACATGGATAAAGTTCAGATTCTCTTGAGGAATGGATGGCCTATGCCTCCTCCACAATATCCCATAAATACTAGTTCTTGCAACTAAACTTTTTGATACGAAAGCTTAATTAAACATCACAGATTGTTCTACATAATAGGCACTCAATAAATAAATGTTGAATGGCTAAACGAGGCTGTATTCTCCAGGAAAGTCCTTAACTTTGTGACTAACACACTCTATGACCTGAACTAAGCCTAGGTTCATAAATGTAATATTTGTTGTTTAGGCTGTTTACACCTAAAGTAGTATAAGGCACCACGTGAAGACTTAAATGTAACTATCAAATGTATATTAGAAAGCCAGATGTAGGTCAGCCTCAGGGTAGATTAACTGAAGATCTGTATTAGAATGTATCTAGTATTGCAATAAAGACCAAAATCACCTCACCTGTTTTACTTATATTTCTTAACAACATTTGCATAGGTGGCTCAGGGCTGGTATGTTATCCAGAGCCCAGTCTCCTAATAATTTTCCTGTGCCATCCTTTTGTGTCCTGAGATGTCTGCTCCAGGTCTCACTCACTATCATGGATTCATTGCAGGAAGGAGATCAGGAGGGCAAAACAAAACATCTGTCGCCTAAAGTACAAAGAGCCCAGAGAATGGTATCTTTAGCTCTTATACCAATAAATTCCATTGCTACTGGAGAAGGGAGCTTCCCACTTGGCACTAGTGGTAAAGAACCTGCCTGCCAATACAGGAGGCATAAGAGATGCAGGTTCAGTCTCTGGATTGGGAAGATCCCCTGGAGAAGAGAATGGCAACCCACTGGAGTATTCTTGCCTGGAGAATCATGGACAGAGGAGCCTGAAAGGCTGCAGTCCATGGGGTCACAAAGAGTCGGACTTAGCACGCACTCACGCATGCAAATAGGAGAAGGGGATCATAGATTTGGGGAACAATATGCAACATGTTGATGACTTAATTGAGAAGACTGGCTCTGTACTTTCTGTTCCTTGGAGATTAGGAGAGTCTTCCTCCCAAGTGTACTGCCATGAGAAGGAGAGAAGATACTGAAAATATCAGGGTGATGATAGGAAGGAAGAAAGGGGAAAGGGCTTGGTCAGACAGCCATGCTTTCTGCTGTAGCCCTCCCTCCTGAATGCAGACTTTCCTCTCTAGCCAAATTTGACAATCCATTATTTCATACCCACCTTTTGTACTAAGTCATACTGGCCCAGGCCCCTGGGTTCCCTCCACATGGAAAGGTGCTCCTCCACTTTCCAGACTAAGCTAAGTCTGTATTTCTTTTCAAGAAGTGAACTTTTCCATAAAACCTCAGTATACTCATATAATCGTGGTATATCACCTTAATCCTGTAGCAAAGTTTTTAATATTAAGCATAGAGAGACCTGACTTGCTAATTAATTATTTTAAAGCAAGTACAATTTCTTAAGGGCAAAATTTACTTTATTCTTTGCTTCTCCGTAGTTTCTTTTAGAGTGATTGGAGCAGGTTCTGATTATAAAGAGCTTACTGTTGTATATTCAGGTTAAACAGAGTGTCCCAGCACCTGGAAACAGGTGAAGAGACTCATGATCTTGCATCTTCCTCTCCTCCTACGAGCCTATAATGTCTTAAAAGATGTTATATTCATAAAATTATGGGGAACATATTTTAAAATTATAAAATTATACTTCAGAATAAATTACCAAATAAAATAAATTCACATTTATTATAATAGAAATTACTCTTAAAGTGTTTATATTGTAAGGCTAAAATTAATGATTTAAATGGTTAGTGGAAAAACATACAATTTTTAGACAGATATGAACCGAATATATCTGATAATTTTTAATGGAAGTTTTAAGCATAATTTATAATTTATGAAGTATAGTAAATATATCCATATTTGTGTGTGTGAGCATGCTTCAGCAGTGAGTTGCTTTAGTCGTGTCCGACTCTTTGCGACCCTATGAAATGTAAGCCTCCCAGGTTCCTCTGTCTGTGGGGATTCTCCAGGCAAGAATACTGAGTGGGTTGACATGCCCTCCTCCATGGGATCTTCCTGACCCAGGCACTGAACTTGTGTCTCTTGAGTCTCCTGCATTGGCAGGCTGGTTCTTTACCCGCTAGCACCACCTGGGAAGCCCATATCTATATTTACATATTTCTATAAATAAATGCTTGTTGAAGGAGCGCCATCAATATAACGTTAGCTTTTCTGGTTATGCAACTATAAAACTAAGTTATGTAGTAATGAAATACTAAATTAGTTCCTAAAATTATGATTATTTCTCTATATAATTTCAGTTTGAACAGAAGAAATATAAGGCAGTAATATACGCTCCATAGAAAGTATGCCTTCAAATAAAATTAAAATCTAATTAGAGTGAGAATAAAAGTACTAAAATATTTTTGAGATCAATAGTGAAGGTAATGCAGAAGAAAACCCTGCCATGATAGCGGAAATAGCCCTGAGAGCCAGGAGTGTTAACAATAGCACTTACAAAACCAAAGTTTCAGAATGAACTTCTTGTCTTGATAAACAGAAGTAAAATAGGGAACTGAGATGAACAGAAAAAATCTAAATTCAGAAGCTCATTTATGCTAAGGTGACAATTTATAAATCACTTTAAATAATTTTCCAATAGTTCACAAAATACTGTATAAGTGACCTGAATTTTTTTCCCTAAAGTTTAGAACGTGGCAAATGTTCTAAAGTTCTAGGGATAAAATCTGTGCAATCTGAAAGCAGATTAAGCATCTTGGTATTGGCCTCTTTGCAAGCATGAAACAGCTGGAGAACCTCAGCTGACTCTGAGTTTAAAAGCAGGGAGCTTCATTTTAAGGTGGAATGAAACTGCCTTTGTAGTCAGTGATTACTTCCTATAAATTTCATGAGGTCTATAGTCAGATTCTGAAATGATTAAACCTACTAACTGAGATTAGGAGATTACTATGTTGCCACTCTGAATGCATCATATGAAAAATTGTAGGAGAGCCTACAGATAGAGAACAGTCTCAGGATAAATGGCAGCATAGACCAAATTTGCCCTTTCCACACGCTGTCTTCTCTCTGTTCCCTCTGTTCTCGGACCGTTTCTTTTCCTGGTGTCCTCCTTCTTTGAGATCCTACTGTGGGGAAACTGGAAATCCCTGGAGGCTTGTAATTAAAGCCATGATCTCTGACCAGCTGCATGAATTGTAAGGATAATGCAAAATTTTTATTTTAATTTTATTTAAAACTATTTTATGAGCAGGAGGCATAGATAGACATTTCTCTAAAGAAAAAACAGGTGGCCAATGAGAGAAGATGCTCAACAGTAACACCTTTAATACGACACAAGTGAAATTATCTATGAAACAGGAACAGGGTCACCAATAGAGAGAACACACTTGTGATCGCCAAGGGGAAAGGAGGTGGGGAGGGTGGATTGAGAGTTTGGGATTAGCAGATGCTACTCGTATATACAAAGGATAAACAACAATTTCTTACTGTAGAGCACAGGGGAATATATCCAATATCCTGTGATACATCATAACAGAAAAGAATTTAAAAAAATATATATATATATGTATGGATGTGAGAGTTGGATCATAAAGAAGGCTGAGGGCTAAATAATTGATGCTTTCAAGCTGTGGTGTTAGAGAAGATTCTTGAGAGTCCCTTGGACTGCAAGGAGATCAAACCAGTCAGTCCTGAAGGAAGTCAACCCTGAAAGAATGTTCACTGGAAGGACTGTTGCTGAAACTGAAGATCCAAGACTTTGGCCACCTGATGCAAAGAGCCAACTCATTGGAAAAGCCCCTGATGCTGGGAAAGATTGAAGGCAGGAGGAGAAGGGGATGACAGAGGATGAGATGGTTGGATGGCATCACCGACTCAAAGGACATGAGTCTGAGCAAGCTCCAGGAGACAGTGAAGGACGGGGAGGCCTGGCATGCTGCAGTCTATGGGGTCACAGAGAGTCACACACGACTGAGTGACTGAACAAGAACAATAATTGAATCACTTTGCTGTAGTGTAGAGATTAATACAGCCTTGTAAATGAAGTATATTTCAATAAAATAAATTTTGAAGAATAAATACAGCTATTTTAACTTTTAAATACTGTAGAGAAGAAAATAACACACCTTCAAAAGGCTTTGAAGGCTACCAGTGCACTCAGTTATGCCGTCAGATTAACATTTTTTTAGATTTGAAGTAAAATTTATTCCACCATCCCTGTTTAAATAGTATCCATGGACTACAAAGTGAGCTGCTTACACACACATCTGGTATGATTTGCAGTTTCTTTTATTTACGAACACCAATTTTCGCAATGCTTTACAATTAAAATCAAGCATAGACATGAAAGAGATACTCGGGGTAAACTAAACTGCACCTGTCATCCACAACCCTGGATAGAGTTCTTGCATCCATCTAAACAGCCACTCTGTTCATATTGATTGACTATATTGAGTGTGCGTTATATATTTGAACTTCCAAAATATAGCTTGTGGGTTCTAAAGCATTTTGGAAAGAATTGTCACAACTGAAAAGAGGATTCTGCCTGAAAGACTCTCTGATGCCAGGTGTACAAAATGAAGCACAAGCGTGGTGTCGTGGAGCGGGTGGCTGGAGCCCCGAGTCCAAGAAGATCCTGATGTTTGCATCAGGAAAAGGCAGGGCCACGTCGGCCGAGGAGCGGCAGCCAAGCCAGAGGAGGCCGAGGGGCCGGACCCTGCCCAGCCTGTGGCCCTCATCCTATCTTTCAACTGCTATGTCTTGGACATCCATGAGCACGTGGCCCTGTCTCCCTTAGTGCCTGCCAGCCACTGCAGACCCGGCCAGAGCACTGGGCCAGATGCTCCCGTACCTCTGGGCTCTCCTTGGAGCCCCTGTGCAAGCCCCAGGGTGGTCTCTGTCTCCCTGCCCCTGCACCTCCAGTCAGAGCCCCATGTGGAGGAAGGATCAGGGTCTCCCAGACTGCCCGCTTGGTGGCCCAGCACTTGCCAGTTGCAAATAACCTCAGGACAGAGTTAACTGAATGCCGCCTCTTCTCCGGGAGCCCCTTGATCACAGCAAATTGACACCTGTCAGCTTCTCCCCTGTATGTTCCTCATCCTGGTCAAGTAGCTCTCAAGTTGGGGCAGCAAAGTCATTTTGATTCATTTTTGATGTGAACCAAACTTTCAAGTTAGGACATGCTCTGAAACAAATTATACATTTCCTGTGACCTACTAAAATAATGAGTTCACCAGAGCAAGAGTCTGGATTTAAGACTATAATCGTAGGTAGGAATAATCGATATCACTTGAAGTGAAAGAGATGTTTTCTCTGAAATTATTTCAGTTCTTTGGTGTAAATTCCTAACATGGAGTTCATCCATCCCTTCAGCCTGTCAATAGGCATTTACTGAATGGACTACACATCTTGTCACGCTATGAAACAAAAGATCAGAATCCCTCACTGAAGAATCTCACACTTTAGAACAGACTGATGCTCAAATAATGACTAAACAATGTGATAATGGTATATTGTGCCAGTGTGTGTGCAGATCATCACTTTAGCTGTGTTCTACTCTTTGCGACCCTATGGACTGTATCCGTCCATGAGATTCTCTAGGCGAGAATACTGGCGTGGGCTGCCATGCTCTCCTCCAGGAGATCTTCCCAACCCAGGGATGAAACCTAGGTCTCTTGAGTCCACCTGTATTGGCAGGTGAACTCTTTACCACTAGTGACCACCTGTGAAGCCCAGTGGCATATAAATAGATGGTTCCATAAGAGGGTGAGAGAAGACATAACTAATTAGGAATGGGGAAGCTAGGTTAATTCATATTGTGTTTTGCTTGGTAACTGCTCCTAACATTTTTTTTTTAATGTAGTGATAAAATATTATGGTTTGAAATATATTTGAATCAGCTTGATATAGAAATAAAACATTTATTACCATTAAGAATTAAAATGCTAGTAATCAACATAGGGGTATAATGTCAATTTAAAAATATAAATTTCAACAAACATTAATAATATTAAACTTTTATTTGAATAAAAGATCTCTTTTAAAGAAATTCTTAATACTGAATTTTAGAAATATTCAGTTAATCTCACTTGACTATTACATGGTTCTTGTGTGTGTGTGAGTGCACACCAATCTTTTTATTTTAATCATTTTGACATAGATTTTCTCATTTGTATGTTATTTAGAGCACATTTAGATTCCAACAAGGTTTTCCTTTGAGACATAGTACACTCTGTACTACTTCCCCCTGAATTAATTGATATAATGAGCTGATGTAAATTACTTTCACTATTAGCCTAAGCTATTATTAAACATAACAAATTAGAAGGTAAACATACCATACAAAGGCATTTAAGTACTGAAATCCCAAATTAAATATCACAGATGATTTTTAGCTGTATGTAATGTTGAGGTGTCTGTACCCTTGCTTCCTCCCATGGTCTGGAGAATCAGGACTATTGTATAAGAATGCCTTCAGCTGGGGTCTATGCCTGCACACCTGTAGAGGGAAGTTGCTATGGCAACAGACCCGAACAACCCCGGAGCACCCACCCACCCACCGATCATGGTTCTGCCTCCTTCTCGCTGCTTTCTTGAGTCCTCTGCTGGGAACAGTTTTCAACATTTTAATTCTAAAAAATGCAAGTCCTCTTTTAAGGCACAAATGAAATGCTATACACTTTATTAGACCCTTTATTTATATTTTACCCATAACTACTCTAGTCTCCGCATTGCTGTAACATTTCATATGCTTTGATGACTCATCAAATTCATCTTGGTATTGCATTTTGCATCAATCTTATCTCCCACCTCCATGTACGTTATAGGGTCTTTGGAGGAGAAACACCTTTGGAGCCTGAATAACACCTGGTTCAAATGCAGATGGAATATAAGTGCCTATTAAATGTAGAGTGAATTTTCCATCCCACCTCGTAAAAGTCCATCATTATCCTCTTCTGATGCTGTCTTTTCCCTTCATAATGTTCTTCCTCTCATTTTGTTCTCTTACAGTCTGTCTATTCATTGAGGCTCCACTAGAAGCAGTTTATTGTAAGCTAGATCCCTCATGGGAAATTCCATAGTGCATTACTAGTCCCTACCTCATGCCACTTTTCATTTGCACCTCATATGATGATTTTTGTGGATACAATGTTTTACTTTTCTAGGCTTAAGCTCTTGATAGGCAGCAAATAGAATCTGATTTATCTTCTGTTTCCCAGAGTGCTCAATAATTGTTTCTTGCCTGATGAAAGATTTGTAAAGAGTTAGAGAGGAACAGCCTTTCATGCCAAATTGGGCTATGCCCTGCTAGGGTAGTTTTAGGCATGGCTGATGGTAAATTAAGAACAGGGAATGGAGACTAGTATCTCTGAGGTCAGTCCTATTCTATTTTGCAGCAAGACACTACCAGGCTTTTATGATTATTGATATTTGTAGGATGTTTCTCTATCAACCTGTGACCCACTATTATGAGTTCTGCCTTTTTAATATGGGTGGACTTTTCTGCTTTAGATAGTTTCCCATTCAAATCTAGACATTTTTTGTGAATGCTAATACATAAGAAGAAAATAATTTGTGCTATTGAAACAGTTTTCTAGAGCAGTTTCCAACTTAACTATGTCTAAGATACAGGCAAAGTATAAAATTGTGCCCTATGAGTTGTGGTTTAGATAGTCATAGCTTCTGCTTGTTGGCCCTCTATTTCTTGCATATTAATTACCTACTTTATGAACATTATTTCCTAACCTCAAAACTATTTATCAGGTATGTATAATTACTTCATTTTTCAAATGAGAATAGTGAAGCTTAGAATGGTTAAATTGCATTATCCCAATTGGCCATCAAGGAAATGCAAAAAGAAAGATTTGAATACCAACCTGTACTTTTCCCCTGTATTATACTTGCTACCATGTTATGTGGGTGGTTTTTCTTAGCCAGAAGGGCATAGGAGAAGGGGTAAGGAAGACTTAGAAATCTTTTCTTTAAGGCTAGTACATTCTATTTGTTGTGACCATTTCAGAAACTCAAATTGCTGTTAAAAAAAAAAAAAAAAACAAAAAAACAAAAGCCTTTCTGACTTGGTACTATTGGCTTTGATAAAGGATAGTACAGAAAACAAGATGGTTAATATTTTTGTCTCTCACTGGAAGAAAATTTAACTAGTGTCTTTGTCTTTGTGCAAAAGAAAATAAAATGAATCTGTGATATGCAAATGAATCTCTCAACTGTTTGTTAATTTCTACTGTTTACTCAAAAATGGGAAACACCATGCCTGTGATACATCATCTTTTGTGTGTTTGGCACCTTCCATCATGAATCATATTAATCTGCTTAAACTAACAAGGATTAATTGCCTTGTTAAGGCAACCTGGCATTGAAATGATATATTGCCCAGACAGCTTGGAATTTGGCCACTCATAAATCTCATTTGCTTGTTGGTTTATTTCTGTTTGTCTCTTTCTCTGACAGATGTGTGCCCAATCACTGTGAGCACGGTGGGAAGTGCTCTCAAACATGGGACAGCTTCAAATGCACTTGCGATGAGACTGGATACAGTGGGGCCACCTGCCACAACTGTGAGTGCCAATTTATCTCACTTTAAACGTGTAATTGCATGAGAATCCCAGGTCTTCAGCTATGATTTAAAGCCCAACAACCTGAATAATCCACATAGTAAATCACTTGATTCTGAAGCACCCAGATTTCATTTTTTTGCTTTTCTAGAATAGTATTCAAGTTGTCAAAATATGTTCTGTCAAGCCTAACGACTCAAAAAGAAGTACCAATGTTTCTGATGTTCTGTAAACACAGTTGAGATGCGAGTGCTGAGCTTGTATGTGCCTCTGTGTGTCTAAGCTGTGTCTTTTCTGGATAGATTGTTTGGAAAGTTGTGTTATTGTGCTTTCTCTGATTGGATTCTCATTTACCAACTCATCGGAGAGGCAGATAGAGTGTAATTTGAACACTTAGTTTCTGGACAGTAGTGTCTCCTGCTCTTTTATGATTGTTTGGCCACACTTTTTAGATCATAAAAATGAGCTGGAAAGTGGAACAAAGTTGATCGGGGTTGCATATGTAAAGTAAAAGCACAAGACTATAATATTTTAAATATCAAAAACTAAAAAGTAGCATGCAAACATGACTTTTACAACACAATGTGCCTTGTTTTACATAACAGCTTCACCCTGAAAAGTTAAATAATTTTTTTGCAATTAAAATATTAAGGTAGATATTAACTTTATAATTGTAATGTTAATTTTCCAATAGTGCATAGCTGCTTGCCAAGCACTTTTGAAGACAGATTTGCCATAAAACATATATGTGAAAGGTCATCTGTTGTATAGTATGTGTGTATGTGTGTGTGTGTGCATGTGTGTAAGAGGGAGTGAGGAAAGAGATTGAGTCGTCTTCAATCTTTTCTCCATATGAAATCTAATTTATTTCCATATGAAATAAATCCTCTAATTACAGAGAATGCTTTCTCTTCATTTTACTTTTAGAAAACAATAACAAGCAAAATATTACTAGAGTTCTGGTGACAGTAAAAATGCAAAAGTGTTCTCTGATCCTCTTCGTATCATTATTTATAGTAATGTTCAGTTCAGTTCAGTCACTCAGTAGTAATGTACAATCAGACATTGTGTTCAGTGTATATTGTAATACCTCAACTAAGAAAAATATCTGTAATTTATTTTACTGTACTACACTTTGTTTATGAGGGTATTTTTTAAAAGAGACAAAAAAGAACCCTTAGAAAAATTAACATTAATAGGAAGACATACAAGACAGGTAGACACTCAGTAGATTCATTATCTATAAGGGATTATGTATAGGTACGTAAGAATATTTCAATGAATAAAGAATAAAAATGATTGACATTAAAATTAATTAGAATAAAGGACTTATAACTAAAATTATACCCTTTCAGTCACATCAAAATGTTAACTTTCAGCCTGTGACATTCGTTGTTTGATATCTGATGGTGAATTAAGTAACTTTGATGAAACTGAGTATTTTCACTCCACTGCTAGAATGCAGACAGTGTGTTTTATGTGCTATGAATACCACCTTTACCTACTACAACCTTGTTTCCTAAAAATGGAAATTCTAATGAAAGAAAGTTGCTGGTGGTTGCAAGCGCTTCCTATCTCAGTGACCACTTTGCTGTTTAATGTAAAAGCAAATAACTTTCTATAGCTGCTTATTTCATTGAATACACAGTATAGCCACCAGGGAAGCCCTTTAGCACATGTTAGCACTCAATAAATTATTGCCATTTCATCCCCTTGGACCAATCATCCCTTTGCTTTGAATTTCTATACTAATAATTGTCACACAATCTGTCACATAATTTCTTGCTGCTATTCATTGTTTGTTATCGTTTCCATGGCAGATTTCGGCTTGCAGTGAATGATTAGTTTTCCTTTTTTTTTTTTTTTTTCCCAGAAGAATTGAATGATATTAAAGGTTATTTGGTATGTCCTAGGCCTGTATCTGTTTATTTGTTGCTTATACATGGAGGAATTAATTTTCAAATAAATTCTATATGGGGCTCAGAGGATTGTCATTTACAAACCACTCCGTGGAGGAGTCAGGGTGTCATAATTTGAGTGAGGAAATCTCACAGGGAAAGCCACAGACGGCAAGAAAGAGATAAGAACTTTTTTTTTTCTTTTTCTTGTCCTCAAACTAAAGATGCTAGTTTATGATGAAATGCAGATACATTGTTACAGTTTTATGCAAGCTAAGTCACTCCAATCGGTCCAACTCTTTGCAACCTGTGGACTGTAGCCCTCCAGGGTCCTCTGTCCATGGGATTCTCCAGGCAAGAATACTGGAGTGGGTTGCCATGCCCTCCTCCAGGGGATCTTCCTGACCCAGGGATCGAATGCACCTCTCTTATGTCTCCTGCACTGGCAGGCGTGTTCTTTACCACTAGTGCCGCCTCCTATGCAGGCATTCCATTCTCAGTAAATCTCTAAGCACTGAGTAGTAGCATATCAAATCATAAAGCCATGATGCAAAGAGTAGACTGATCATATTAGATATTGATAGTTTATCTGCTTATGTTGACTTATTCCTCTTTTACTCCCTCAAAAGTACATGAATTTGTCTTTATTTTGAGCAAAACTTCATGATTATATTTACAGTCTTTTTCTGTTTGTGATGCAACACAGATTGCCCTTTTCAGTCTCCAAGCTTACATTCTGATATATCAAATGCTTTTTATGATCTAATTATCATCCCATTTTTCACATGCGTTCTTTACACTTCATATTTATGGGTCTAGTTTGCATAAATTAATTCAGAAACCTATTCTTTATCTCAGGGCTTAGCAGATAACTTTTCTCATGCTGCTGAAGTTTCAGTCATTCTTACATACACAATTAATCCCCTATAGGGAACTGCCCTAAAAACTCCCAGGGTATCCTCAATAATATGAAAACTTGTGACTATTTTCACAAGTACAAGAGGATATTTGACAAAGACAAGCAATGTTTCGGGGTGGAACTCTGCAAGAATTGCTACATATCAGACCTTCATTCTGAGAGGAAATATTTTTCCAGATATCTTTTTATTAAAGGGAAGACTGTCACCTTGCCCAGATGGATAGACATGACTGTTTCCAGAGGAAGTAAGAGTAGGCAAACTAGATGGTGTATGGAGATCTCGTCCAGTTCTGAAATTGCGTGATTTCTGAATTCTGATATACTTAGAACAGGTACTGGTGTTGCCCCAGAAATGCAAAAGTAAATTTTTCAGTAGCCAATTTTAGAAGGAAAACTGAAAATTATAAGCAAACTATTCTAGGACTTGCCTGGTGGTGCAGTGGATAAGAATCCACCTGCCGGTGGAGGGGACACAGGTTCCCTAGTCCAGGAAGATTCCAGACACCTTGGAGCAACTAAGCTTGTGCGTCACAGCTACTGAGCCCCTGTACGACAGCTACTGAAGCCCATGCACTCTAGGGTCTGTGCTCTACAACGAGAAAAGCCCCTGCGATAAGAAGCCCACCCGCTGCAACAATGAGTAGCCCTTGCTCGCTGGAACTAGAGAAAGCCTGAGCACAGCAATGAAGATTCAGTGTTAGCTCCCCCCGGGAAAGCAAATAAACAAATAAATAAAATAAATTAATTTTTAAAAGTGAACTATTCTACATGCTGCATCCTGGAGCTATGACTCTGGGTGTACAAATTTGTAAACCATAAATTATACTGCACCTTATTACTGCACACATAAAAAGTGAAGTGGTTTTCAGTAGCTCACATCATGTTATTTATAATCCATTATGTCCGTAAGGAACTTAACTCAAAGTATAACTATTTAAAAAGAAATTGTTCCTACCTGCTGAAAGTCACACTAACTTAGGGCATAAAATCCTAGACTTGTTGGCACAAGGACATTTGAACCCACCATCCATTTGGAACTACCACAAATTTAGACACCAATTAAGACAATTTGGAATTTGAATTTTGCTACCAAAAAAAAAAAAAAACAGCCTGGCAGTCATTGGGTGGATTAATGGCTTTGTGGAACTGGAATCCATCCTTCAGCTGTAAGTTCAGCTGGCTTACAAGTCAGAGTGAAAAAGTTTGCTTAAAGCTCAATATTCAGAAAACTAAGATCATGGCATCCAGTCCCATCACTTCATGGCAAATAGATGAGGAAACAGTGGCTGACTTTATTTTTCTGGGCTCCAAAATCACTGCAGATGGTGACTGCAGCCATGAAATTAAAAGATGCTTTCTCCTTGGAAGGAAAGTTATGACCAACCTAGACAGCATATTAAAAAGCAGAAACATTAGTTTGCCAACAAAGGTCTGTCTAGTCAAGGCTATGGTTTTTCCAGTGGTTGTGTATGGATGTGAGAGTTGGACTATAAAGAAAGCTGAGCGCTGAAGAATTGATGCTTTTGAACTGTGGTGTTGGAGAAGACTCTTGAGAGTCCCTTGGACTGCAAGGAGATCCAACCAGTCCATCCTAAAGGAGATCAGTCCTGGGTGTTCATTGGAAGGACTGATGTTGAAGCTGAAACTCCAATACTTTGGCTGCCTCATGTGAAGAGTTGACTCATTGGAAAAGACCGTGATGCTGGGAGGGATTGTGGGCAGGAGGAGAAGGGGACGACAGAGGATGAGATGGTTGGATGGCATCACTGACTCAATGGATATGAGTTTGAGTGGACTCTAGGAGTTGGTGATGGACAGGGAGGCCTGGCATGCTGTGGTCCATGGGGTCGCAAAGTGTCAGGCACAACTAAGCGACTGAACTGAAGTGAACTCAGTATGACTATGTCTTTAACCTGGACTGTGGGCCATACTTTTCCTCCCTGTCTCCCCGCTGGTCCCACTGGCTTCCTTTCAGTTTTCCATATGTGCCTTGCATCCTTGCACTATTCCCTCTCCCCTTCCACTACCACAACCGCAGGCCTTTTGCACGTCCTCTCTCTGCTTTGCTCAGTATATTCTTAGTCATCTTTGAGATCTCATCAGTAGTCACCTTCTTGGGGAAGCTTTCCATGAAACTGTAATTAGGCCAAATCCTCTTATTTCAAGGACATATCTCTTCCTCTTACTATTAGTGATGGCTGTGGTTTTGCATTTATTATTCGCAATTCTTTAATAATGTCTGTCTTCTCTTTTCGGCTTATACTACCTGAGAAAAGGTAGTGCCAGGTTCTGTCCATGACTTTATCCCTAGAGTCCAGCCAGCCTATAATATGTGCTCAGTATTTTAAGGTTAACCAACTATTTTTGAGGCTGTCCAAATAAGTTATTTGTAATGGGCATTACTGATTTTTGTAAAAAGCCAGTTATATCCAAATATTGTGCACATTTAATAAACACCAGATTTTAAGCTGTAAAAAAATGTGCTCAATGAATGTGCACTGAATCCAAGAGTGAATAAATGGCAGAGAACACAAGAAGCATCAAGAGCTTTTTAAAATCAATGTCTTTTATCCAAGTTTATGAGGCTTGTAAAGCTATGAAGAGAAAGTAAAGCAAAAGGAAAAAGAAAAAAAAAAACAGAGAAAGAAGCATAGAGAATAAAAGATACACTCATTTAAAGCAGGGGACTTCCTTTGTAGCTCACTTGGTAAAGAATGTATGAAATTCAGAAGATCTGAGTTCAATTCCTGGGTTGGGAAGATCCCCTGGAGAAGGAAATGGCAACCCACTCCAGTATTCTTGCCTGGAGAATTCCATGGACAGAGGAGCCTGATACCCTTTCACTTTGGCTAAGGAGGCGCCTAGACCCTGTGGAGGCATGGGTCAGCAGTGACCTTCCATGGGGACACCTGCAGCAGACCTGGGAGGCCCAGCACATGGCATAAGTCTTCTTGGAGGACATCACCATTAGCGCCACAGTAGAGCTGCTGAGCAGACAGCCCACAGACTGGAGAACAATTAGACCAAAGAAGATCTCACATTGTTACAAAAGTTCTAGGGCCCACAGCAGATTTCCTAACCTGGGGATCTGGCAAAAGGACTGAGCACTCCCAGGGAAACAGGCTTTTGGAGGGCGCAACAAAACCTTCTGTGTTTACTGTGACCCAAGAGAAAGGAACAGTGACAAGAAACTGAGCCAGACTTGCCTATGAGCATCCGGGAGTCTCCAGCAGAGGTGAGGGTCAACAGTGTCCTGCCCTGGGGTCAGGGGCACTGACCACAGCAGTCCTGGGAGCTGCAGCCTGCTGGCATAAGTCCTTCTGAAGGAGGTCACTATTATCACCATTATCCCTACCATAGTTCGACTTCAGGCCAAACTAGAGGGAGGAAACACAGCCTGACCCATGAGAAGAAAATTTGATTAAAGATTTACTGAGCATGGCCCTGCCTAGCAGACCAGAGCAAGACCCAGTTTTACCCACAGCCAGTCTCTCCCATCAGGAGGCTTCTATAAGCCTCTTATTCTCATCCATCAGAGGGCAGCCAGAATGAAAACCAGAATCACAGAAAACTAACCAACTGATCACTTGGATCACAACCTCGTCTAACTCAGTGAAACTATGAGCCATGGCTTGTAGGGCCATTCAAGGTGGACAGGTCATGGTGGAGAGTTCTGACAAAACATGGCCCGCTGGAAAAGGGAATGGCAAACCAGTTCAGTAGTCTTACAGTGAGAGCCCCATGAATGGTATGAAAAGGCAAAGAGATATGACACTGGATAATGAACTCCCCAAGTCGGCAGGTGCCCAATATGCTACTGGAGAAGAGTGGAGAAATAGTCCAGAAGGAATGAAGAGGCTGAGCCAAAGCAAAAGCAGTACCAACGTGTGGATGTGTCTGGTGGTGAAAGTAAAGTCCGATGCTGTAAAGAACAATATTGCCTAGGAACCTGGAATGCTAGGTCCCTGAATCAAGGTAAATTGGAAGCGGTCAAACTGGAGATGGCAAGAGTGAACACGGACGTCTTAGGAATCAGTGAACTAAAATGGACTAGAATGGGTAAATTTAACTCAGATGACCATTATATCTACTACTGTGGATAAGAATCCCTTAGAAGAAATAGAGTAGCCCTCACAGTCAACGAAAGAGTCAGAAATGCAGTAGTTGAGTGCAATCTCAAAAACAACAGAATGATCTCCATTCATTTCCAAGGCAAATCCATTCAGTATCACAGTAATCCAAGTCTATGTGCCAAGTACTAATGCTGAAGAAGCAGAAGTTGAATGGTTCTATGATGACCTACAAGACCTTCTAGAAATAACACCCAAAAAAAGATGTGCTTTTCATTATAGGGGACTGGAATGCAAAAGTAGGAAGTCAAAAGATACCTGGAGGAACAGGCAAGAAACAGGACAAATCCTAACAGAGTTTTGCAAAGAGAACACACTGGTCATAGCAAACACCCTCTTCCAAAACACAAGAGAAAACTCTACACATGGACATCACCAGATGGCCAACACCAAAATGAGACTGATTATATTCTTTGCAAACAAAGATGGAGAAGCTCTATACAGTCAGCAAAAACAAGACTGGGAACTGACTGTGGCTCAGATCATGAACTCCTTATTGCCAAATTCAGACTTAAATTGAAGAAAGTGGGGAAAACCACTAGACCATTCAGGTATGACCTAAATAAAATCTCTTATGATTATACAGTGGAAGTGACAAATAGATTCAAGGGATTATATCTGATAGACAGAGTGCCTGGAAGAACTATGGACATAGGTTCATGACATTGTGCAAGAGGCAGTAATCAAAACCACCCCAAGAAAAATAATGCAAAAAGGCAAAATGTTTCTCTGAGGAGACCTTACAAATAGCTAAGAAAAGAAGAGAAGCAAAAGGCAAAAGAGGAAAAGAAACATATATCTGAATGCAGAGTTCCAAAAAATAGCAAGGAGAGATAAGAAATCCTTCTAAGGGATCAATGCAAATAAATAGAGGGAAAAAACAGAATGGGAAAAAACAAAGATCACTTTAAGAAAATTACAGATACCAAGGGAATATTTCATGCAAAGATGGGCACAATAAAGGACAGAAATGGTATGGACCTAACAGAAGCAGAAGATATTAAGAAGAGATGACCAGAATACATAGAAGAACTATACAAAAAAATCTTCATGACCCAGATAATCATGATGGTGTGATCACTCACCTTGACCAGACATCCTGGAATGTGAAGTCAAGTGGGCCTTAGGAAGCATCACTATGAACAAAGCTAGTGGAGGTGATGGAATTCCAGTTGAACTATTTCAAATCCTGAAAGATGATACTGTGAAGGTGCTGCACTCAATATGACTGCAAATTTGGAAAACTCAGCAGTGGCCATAGGACTGGAAAAGGTCCGCTTTCATTCCAATCCCAAAGAAAGGCAATGCCAAAGAATGTTCAAACTACTGCACAACTGCACTCACATGTTAGCAAAGTAATGCTCAAAATTCTCCAAGCCAGGCTTCAACAGTATGTGAACCAAGAACTTTCAGATGTTCAAGCTGAATTTTAAAAAGGCAGAAGAAGCAGAGATCAAATTGCCAACATCCATTGGATCGTTTAAAAAAAAAAACAAGAGGATTCCATAAAAAACATGTATTTCTGCTTTATTGACTATGCTATAGCCTTTGACTGTGTGGATCACAACAAACTGTGGAAAATTCTTAAAGAGATGGGAATACCAGACCACTTTACCAGGCTCCTGAGAAATCCGTATGCAGGTCGAGAAGCAACAGTTAGAAAAGGACATGGAACAACAGACTGGTTCTAAATTGGAAAAAAAAAAAGAGTACTTCAAGGCTGTATATTGTCACCCTGCTTATTTAACTAATATGCAGAGTACATCATGAGAAATGCTAGGCTGAACGAAGAACAAGCTGGAATCAAGATTGCCAGGAGAAATATCAATAACTTCAGATATGCACATGGCACCACCCTTATGGCAGAAAGTGAGAGAAACTAAAGAGCCTCTTGAAGGTGAAAGAGGAGAGTGGATAATCTGGCTTAAAACTCAACATTCAAAAAACTAGGATCATGGCATCTGGTCCCATCACTTCATGCCAAAAGATGAGGACACAGCGGAAAAAATGGCAGGCTATTTTCTTAGGTTCCAAAATCACTGCAGACAGTGACTGCAGCCATGAAATTAAAAGACGATTGCTCCTTGGATGAAATGCTACGATCAAGCTAGACATCATTAAAAAGCAGACACGTTACTTTGCTGACAGTGGTGTTTCTAGTCAAAGCTATGGGTTTTTCAGTAGTCATGTATGGATGTGAGTGCTGGACCATAAAGAAGGCTGCACGTCATAGAATTGATGTTTTTCACCTGTGGTATTGGAGAAGACTCTTGAGAGTCCCTTGGACTGCAAGATCAAACCAGTCAATCCTAAAGGAAATCAGTCCTGAATATTCACGTGAAGGACTGATGCTGAAGCTAAAGCTCCAATCCTTTGACCACATGATGTGAAGAACTGACTCATTAGAAAAGACACTGATATTGGGAAAGATTGAAGACAAGAGAAGAAGGGGATGACAGAGGATGAGATGGTTGGATGGCATCACTGACTCAACGAACATGAGTTTGAGCAAGGTCCAGGAGATGGTAAACAACTGGGAATCCTGGCGTGCTGCAGTTTACGGTGTAACAAAGAGTTGGACATGACTAAGTGACTGAACAATAACAAATTAAAAGCAGAGGGAGCAGTGATAGACACAGCAGCCCAAAATCTCCAAGAGGCTTAAAATTACAAGAAATTATAGGGATGGATTCAATATATGGGCCAACAAACCTACATGTTTCAAATAATATGTGAGGAGAATATTGCCGTGTTTAGACACCATTTGTTGAAGAAAGTTGTGAGAAAATGTAGTGACAGTGCTGAAGTAATTTGTAACAACTGCAAAAGGTCTTTGTCTGATACCAGATTGTAGTCAACTCTTGTGCTGGTTGATTGTATGAAAGAAAGAAAAGAAAGTGAAGTCGCTCAGTCGTGTCCGACTCTTTGCGACCCCATAGACTGTAGCCTGCCAGGCTCCTCTGTCCGTGGAGTTTTCCAGGCAAGAGTACTCTAGTGGCTGGTCATTCCCTTCTCCAGAGGATCTTCCCGACCCAGGGATTAAACCTGGGTGGCCCACATTGCAGGCAGATGCTTTACCGTCTGAGCCGCCAGGGAAGCCCTTCAAGGGCAGGGAAGGGCTCTTTTGATCGTCTGTGCTGCTGTGTCCATCCTGCGCCCTTTGCTTTGCTTCCTTTGTTGTTGTTTGGTTGCTCAGTCATGTCTGAATGTCTGACTCTGGTGGCTGATTGTATGAGCTTTTCTAAAATAAATATTGTTTTTCAATTGCAAAGTCATGCCCAACTCTTTGCAACCCCATGGACCGCAGCACACCGGGCTTGCTTATCCTTCACTATCTCCTGGAGCTTGCTCAAATTCATGTCCTTCGAGTCAGTGATGCCATCCAACCGTCTCATCCTCTGTCGTCCCATTCTACTTCTGTCTTCTTTCTTCCCCAGCATCATGGTCTTTTCCAATGAGTCAGTTCTTCACATTAGGTGACTAAAGTAATAAATAAAGGTATGTTTAAATATTGATTACCTATTAAATGGCAAAAAAACTTGTTTATTTAAACAGTATAAATGTGAATAAGATGAACGTCATCCTTTAATTTATCATGCAGTATCATGCGTGCATTGTTACTACCAGGAAACTGTGGAGAGGGAAAGAAGCCTCAGTGTTTGAAATCAGATGTTCTAATGTCAAATCCTCAGATCCTCGGGTTGTGTAGCCAGACTTATTTCTTTGTCAGCTTCTGTAGTAAGACTAGCAAAGAATACTCTCTTCCCTATGTATGAATCCTCTATTTCCTTCAACCCTCCTAGAGAATGTGTGGATTTCATCTATACCCCTGGAGGGTGAAGTCGGCTCTTCAGGTACATGTTACAGGTCACTAGCTACAATTAAACAAGAAGGATTGGGTTTAATTCACTTCCTCTTGGCCTCCTTTATTTTACCCTCTGCGCTGTCTTAGCTTTGTGCTTTGGACAATCACTTAACCTCTTTGAACTTAAGTTTCCTCTGGGATAGTCAATGAAATATTGCCTCTTAAGGTGCTTTGTAAAAAGAGAAAGCATCCTAGATCTTGTTGTAACTTTTATTGTATTACTAAGTCTTAAAAACCAGCCAGCCACAATGTTTGGCAGAAACCAACCCAGTACTTTAAGGCAATTATCTTTCAACTAAAAAACAAACAAAAAACAGCCAGCCAGTTATTTGCCTGAATACTGATAGAGTTGATTCTCAAAGAAAAGATCAGAGAGCTTCTAAATATTTAAGCCAATATTCACTGAAAAGATAAAAGGCTTTATTTGCAAATATAATGGCTATCCTGACTGATTTATATGCCCTGGATGAATCTGCTCTAATCTAGACATGGCATTAAGTAGCCAGACTGTGCTTCTTTGTAATAAAGTGAACAGTTTCCAAATTCCCCCAGTCTTACCTGCCCCCACCAGTTCTCCCATTTCATCCCTACACCAAGACCTGCTTTAGATGCTCAGTCCGTTCTTGTTACTTAAGTGTCTGTGGGATAAAACTGGATGACTATGGGAAACCAGCCGTCTATATTCTCAGCATCATGTGTTCATTTTTCATTCATTCATCAGTATGTTGAGGGCTGACTCTGTCCTGCATAGAGGACAAGTGTGGAGTATGGAGAAAAGAAAGGAAGAAGGCAGGGATACTAGAAGAGAATATCAAACAGCCCCCTCCAATGAAGTGCATATTTTCATGAAAAATACGGGTTTTTATACTCTTCATTCTTTTTCATATCCCTGGTTCATTGGAATTGTGTTGATGCCGTTGTTCAGTCACTAGGTCATGTCCGACTCTTTGCAACCCCGTGGACTGCAGAATGCCAGGCTTCTCCTTTCCTTCACTATCTCCCAGAGTTAGCTCAGATTTATGTCCGTTGAGTGAGTGATGCTATCTAGCCATCTCACTGTGATGCTGTGAATTGTGAGCTGAGGGTAAATTAAACCATGTGTTCACATTTTATAGTCTAGGTTGGTAATGTTCATGTTTTCAAAATATATATAAAGATAATTGTATGGTAAATTATTTAATATATTATATCATAGATTCTTTCTGGTTTTAAGCAACTGTTTCATCTTTTCACATTATTTACTTGTTTACTTCTGTGTTTTTTTTCTTATCAAATGGACAGGGAGGAATTAGGGTGAGATGGCTCCAGTATGGCACTGGGTAGAGAAAGCAGTTTTCAATAAAATATGTACAGTTTCAGTATTAGGAAGCTTGTGCTTATTTGTGTACATTCTCTAGCTGAGAATCTCACTTTCTCACCAAGCTGGAGCACTTGGGGAAAGAAGCTGAATGACAAGTGATGTCACTTCCTGAAATCACACTTGTTAGGAAAAGAAACAATCATTCCAGCAGCTCCTTTACTCACATTTTCACCTGGCCTCTGCAGATAAAGTGAGATGGAGAGAGGTGGGGAGTGCTACCTGTGTAGAAATGTTGGAAGGGGATTTAGAGGCCATTCTCTCAGCTACAGCCAAATAAATTACATTGGATTAAAATAGTGCAGGTCATTTGAAGAAACACAGCCCAAGGACCTTTTCATTTCTAAGGCAGCCCAAATTTCAAATTAATCCCTTCTTTCATGCCTTGCTTTGGAAAGATGGCCAAGATTAAACATAGAAAGAAAGGATTTAATTTCAGTTTTATGGAGGCTCTTTCAATAGTTTCAAAAATATGTCTTTCTCTTTGAATAAAGAGCCTTTGCCAAAAGTTGATGTGCAAATCATGTTGAAAGGCACACCACTTTACAAACAGAGGAGCTGTGATCCTGAACTTCTCAGAGGTGATAAAATGCCAGAGCCAGGTCTTGAGGGACTTAACATTATTCATTCAATTCCCCTGTAGTTTGAACCCCATTGACTATTTCATCCAAGGTTCAGAGTGAAGAGAAAAACAGATAGAAAACACCCACCTCCATATCTCTCCATTAGGGGGAAGAATATAGAGGGCTGTTTAATTGAAATATAAGGAGGGAAATTTCTGAGATATTTATATACACTCAAAACACAAGAAAGGAGAATTTATCTCACAAATCATACTTTTTCTTTTCTGTGCTTTCATATTTACATTAGTCACTGTGTTCCTAAGACTGTGTTTGCGAGTCTTCTGCTTTACAAACTTGGTGTATAGGGATAACTTTAATTCATAGACAGTTTCAATTCATTCAGTAATATTATGTCTGTTTTGTATGTGCCGCACTGTGTGGATACAGAAATACAGATCAGAGCCCACTTCTTTATGAAGGAGATGAAGTGGTTACAACAGGAAGCAGGACAAATACACAGAAAACATTAATATATGAGTAGAAGGTAACGGATGTGCCAAACTGGTATAAAGGCAACTGTAGACAGGATAATGTGCAAGAGAACCATGCAAACTAAAATGGTCAGGAAGGGTTCAAGGAGGACCTGAGCCCTGGCTACACTCCTTCGTTGGTCGGGAGTAAAGATTGGGACAGGCAGAGTCCAAGTGCAGAAGTAAACACGGACTGTGGAGAGGTGTGCTAGGAAGGAGACCCAGCTTCAGAGTCCCCAGACCTCAAGGGGAACCCTCACTTAGATTTCTGTATGTCATATGACCCTTGGGAAGTTGCTAAATCTCCCTGGTTAGCACCATCCTGTTTGAGTGGTGTACTGCAGCCAAGATTATTGTTTAGGAATTTTATGAACTGGTTGTTTCAGCTTGGTAGGTTAAACCAGGCACAGTGGGAGAATTTATTCTGTGGAACTTGACAAACCCTAGAAATCCAGACTATTTTTTTTTATATAAAACTGTTTTACCAGAGTATCATTGCTCTGTTTCAGTATTAATAAAAGGAGACTAATAGTAACTCCTACCAGTATTGTTGTGAAGGGTACAGATGATGTGTAAACTCTCTGAAGTGAAGTGAAAGTCTCTCAGTCGGGTCCAACTCTTTGTGATCCCATGAACTATAGTCCATGGAATTCTCCAGGCCAGAATACTGGAGTGAGTAAGTAGCCTTTCCCTTCTGCATGAGACCTTCCCAACCCAGGGACTGAACCCAGGTCTCTCTCATGGCTGGAGAATTCTTTCCAGCTGAGCCACAGAAGGAAAGCACAAGAATACCAGAGTGGGTAGCTTCTCTCTTCTCTAGCGGATCTTCTTGACCCAGGAATCGAACCAGGATCTCCTGCATTGCAGGCAGGTTCTTTACCCACTGAGCTATCAGGGAAGTAGAATGTCTATCACAGTTATAATCAAAACAGGTGATTCTCCAGAGGTGATAGATAGAGTTACGAATGCCATACTGTGAAGAGACTGGTCCCTCCAAAGGGGCAGCAGGATGCGGAGTCAAGTGGGTGGGTTGAGCGGCCAGGGGACAGTGATCTTTCAACACCTCAGGTCCAAAGTTTGGCTTCAGATGGAGTTCCTCATCACTCAGTTTTACCATGAAACAGGTTTATTCTCTGGAAGAAAAGAGTAGAGTTTCCTCACCAGGGGCATCCCTAAATGACATTAAAGTCTACCCAGCAGACTATTGGCTGAAAATAATCTCTGAACTAAAAAAATCTTAGAAGACTGCCAAATAATTTTTGGAGGCATTGGATTGTGTGATGTCAATTCGATGGTCAACATTTCTTTTACTGAAAATGGCAGAAGAGTTTCTGCATTATTGAAGTTTGCCTCAACTGTTTAAGATATAATGTTAGGCAGCAACTGATGAGTAATTAGTTCTCTTGGGATACAATGTTAACTTTAAGATTATTTTGTGATTGTTAACCTAAATCTAAAGAAGGAGATGCTTTCTCCCTTCAGGAATACCTCCAGCTGTGGCCCAGCAGAGTCAAATTTATATACTCCTTAAATTCGAGATACCTGGTCTTGTTTCCCAATCTCTCTGTGAAAAAAAAAAACAAACAAACAAACAAAAAAAAAACTACTAAATAATGAATCTTGTGATTTTTTTTCACCACTCACCTGATGAAAATATGAAGAATGCATTGTTGGCCCCTGTTTCTATCGTTATAAAATGGTGGTAAACAAGAACTCTCTCTGTTTCATTTCTTATCATGGTTGCATCCTGCTTTGCTCCCTCCTGGCAAAAGAGTGTTGACAACAGTATAGTTCAGATTGTTGGGATCTGGAATGAAAAAGTCCATCCACCCAAATAATGTTCTTCTGTTGTATTCGTTGTAAATGGCTAATTCCATTAATGCAAAAGTTTCCCATGGAAAGTGCAGCAGTTTTCAAGAAAATTTTGCTCACTTACTGTTTGGGTAGTCTCACATATGACTGCTTCCAAATTTTAGTGAAATGTTTTATCTGAAAACCTTTTATCTTAAACCAAGTAAAAGTGAAATACTCTAAATGTATACAGATTTGCCTTTTAAAATGTAGTCTTATTATCAAGTAAAGCAAAAGAAAGATCTAATGGGTTGCAATTCCTTGGGCATCATGTAATTTTGTCCCAGAGCTGACACGGTAGCCCCAGTCTGCAAAATATGCCAAGCCTACTCTGGAAAGACCTTCCTAGACATCATGGATGCCAGCACCAAGTGCCAGACAATATTGAGACCAAGAAAATTGCTGTCATTTCTCATTAGCAGACATCAAAATGTCCTAATAATTCTCTTTCCCAATATCCAAGCCTGTTGAGACGTCAATTAAACGCGCCTTGCTTGCCAAGTCATGTGATCAACGTTCTCTGTGCTGGATTGGGCCAAGTGAAGCCGCCCAATTAGACTGGCTAAAGAAATACTTCAAAGAGTCTGGCTGTGGAAAGAGAAATTATTTCCACCCATGTTCCTGCAATGGAATTCAGAGTACTCGAAAACACTGTGTGTGTTTTCTACCACATGGCCATCTGTTGATGAGTTTGCCCCACTTAGAGAATATTCAAATGTTCAGTGGAAAGCATATTCCTACTCAGAAAATGCAAACATATTAAGGCTCCCTTGTGTCTCGGTGACATGGATACAGACTCCCTGAATGAATAAAACCCGAATTTGGAGGGCCAGGTTGATTCTTCCGCTACTGCCTGGAACAAGGTGAATGAGCTTGGTTAATTCATTGTCCAAAAGGTTTGTTTTTTTCCTTTGTATGATTTTTTAAATCAAGCTGAGTTGAGCTATATGAGAGAGAAGAAAGTATCTTCCACAGGGGAGAAGTGGCCACTAGTGGAGACGGTCTTGCCTTCTTGTGATGTAGCAGGTCTGGGAGAAGCACTGAAGTTGTGCTCATGTTGATGATTTGAGGAAGGTGGGTAGGAAACTCCGGGTAGCAACATAGCAACAGTTGCTTAATCCTGGAGCATACTGCTGGAGCATGATACTAGAGCAAGAGCATATTCTACTCTGTGATTAGGGTACATAGTGGGGAGACTTGAGCTATTATAGGAAATCTCTTCTCTTCTCAGCTGGCCACATAGCTGATTAGCCACAAGGCCAGGCCTGTGGTCCAAAGGGTGCTGAAGTGAAAGGGGACCGAGAGAGGAAGCAGGATCAATGATGGGTGAATGGATGAATCTGCCTCTTCTCATCCATGCAGAGTCCACCACTTAGCACATACTTTCCACTATCAGCAGATAAACTTGTTATTAACCCTGTCATGCAGCTTTGGCTTTGCCTACATGCATTGCCACAGCTCCAGTGAAAGTGGTCATTTTCACTAAGCTTTATTTCTACAGCCTGAACTAGGTTTGGGGGCTAACTTTTAGTTTAGAAGTAAAAATAATGATTCAAAGGATCTATATGGCAGAAATAATATGGGAGAAATTTTTATTTAGGAGCCTTGGCATTGCTATTAGCAATCACAGAAGAGGACTTCCCTGGTAACTCACCTGGTAAACAACCCTCCTGCAGTGTGGGAGACCCAGGTTCCATTCCTGGGATAGGCTACTCACTCCAGTATCCTTGGGTTTCCCTGGTGACTCAGATGGTAAGCTTATTAATAGACCACATTTTCCCTTGTCCCTTATACATACAGATTAGATTTTGAAAGAGATTATATGGCTTCTCGGGTAGCTCAGATGGTAAAGAATCTGCCTGCAATGTGAGAGACCCAGGTTCAATAACTAGGTTGGGAAGACCCCATGGAAAAGGGAATGGCAACCCACTCCAGTATTCTTGCCTGGAAAATCCCATGGGTAGAGAAGCATGGCAGGCCACAGTCCATGGAGTCACAAGGAGTCAGACACAACTGAGTGACCAACACTTTCATACATAGTAAAAGCATATTTCTTTAAAACCCAAGTAATTTATTTACTATATTAAAATTTATAGGAGATCTTGATTTAAGATTTCAGTTTTCATGCAGATTGGCGCTTCTTTTTTGCTACTTGTCTCGCTATATGCTTCTCATGTAGCACCCTTCTTAATATGAAATAAATGAATATCAGGCCCTAAATTCTACCACATGTGGTTCCTTAGCCAAGGAATGGGTTCATGTTGACATTTGACTAACATCAATTTCACACGCGGTAGTAAAAATTTTTTTAATCTTTACAAACTGGAATTTTCATGCTGGGATCATTTAGATTCCAGCAGTTTTTCTATTTATTAGTTTCAGAAAATTGTGTCTTCACTGTGTTTTTCTTTTTTTTAATGAGGAGCCTGGTGAAGAATCATGCTTGAATCTTGAGGAAATTTTTGCTTTTTTTAGAAGTGCAACAAATAGAACTCTGATGGTTGGGAAAATGAGCTTGTTGTCCACTGACTCAAAAATATTAAGAATAAATATCATTTCAGTGGATATATTGAAATACTTGTTAACTTCATGCCATATTGAGATTAGAGATGTTGTCTTTGTCTAGTTGCTCAGCTACGTCCAGCTCTGTGTCTCCATGGACTGTAGCCTGCCAGACTCATCCGTCCATGGGATTCTCCAAGCAAGGGTACTGAATTGGGTTGCCATGCACTCCTCCAGGGAATCTTCCCAACCAAGGGATCAAACCCTCATCTTTTAGGTCTCCTGCATTGGCAGGTGGGTTATTTGCCATTGGGGTCACCTGAGAAGCCCTTTATATGAAGAAAGGCATTCTGTTCATAAGATTACAAGTCAGGTGTTAAAATATATCAAACATATAAAACAAAAGCACAGAAAATTTCACATTAAAGTTATTAATGCAAAAATAGACCAGTCAAGTTTCTGAGAAATTTATGACGCAAAGATAAACACAGTGACAACTCTTATACTAGATAGATCTCAGTTGCACTCATCTCACTCGCTAGTACAGTAATGCTCAAAACCCTCCAAGCCAGGCTTCAGCAATACGTGAACTGTGAACTCCCTGATGTTCAAGCTGGTTTTAGAAAAGGCAGAGAAACCAGAGATCAAATTGCCAACATCTGCTGGATCATGGAAAAGCAAGAGAGTTCCAGAAAAACATCTATTTCTGCTTTATTGACTATGCCAAAATCTTTGACTGTATGGATCACAATAAACTGTGGAAAATTCTGAAAGAGATGGGAATACCAGACCACCTAACCTGCCTCTTGAGAAATCTGTATGCAGGTCAGGAAGCAACAGTTAGAACTGGACATGGAACAACAGACTGGTTCCAAATAGGAAAGGAGTATGTCAAGGCTGTATATTGTCACCCTGCTTATTTAACTTCTATGCAGAGTACATCGTGAGAAATGCTGGACTGGAAGAAACACAAGGTGGAATCAAGATTGCCGGGAGAAATATCAATAACCTCAGATATGCAGATGACACCACCCTTATGGCAGAAAGTGAGTGAAGAGGAGCTAAAAAGCCTCTTGATGAAAGTGAAAGAGGAGAGTGAAAAAGTTGGCTTAAAGCTCAATATTCAGAAAACAAAGATCATGGCATCTGGTCCCATCACTTCATGGGAAATAGATGGGGAAACAGTAGAAACAGTGTCAGACTATTTTTTTGGGCTCCAAATTCACTGCAGATGGTGACTCCAGCCATGAAATTAAAAGACTTACTCCTTGGAAGAAAAGTTATGACCAACCTAGATAGTATATTCAAAAGCAGAGACATTACTTTGCCGACTAAGGTCCGTCTAGTCAAGGCTATGGATTTTCCTGTGAGAGTTGGACTGGGAGGAAAGCTGAGCGCTGAAAAATTGATGCTTTTGAACTGTGGTGTTGGAAAAGACTCTTGAGAGTCCCTGGGATGGCAAGGAGATCCACCCAGTCCATTCTGAAGGAGATCAACCCTGGGATTTCTTTGGAAGTAATGATGCTAAAGCTGAAGCTCCAGTACTTTGGCCGCCTCATGTGAAGAGTTGACTCATTGGAAAAGACTCTGATGCTGGGAGGGATTGGGGGCAGGAGGAGAAGGGGACGACTGAGGATGAGATGGCTGGATGGCATCACGGACTCGATGGACGTGAGTCGGAGTGAGCTCCAGGAGTTGGTGATGGACAGGGAGGCCTGGCGCGCTGCGATTCATGGGGTCACAAAGAGTCGGACACGACTGAGCGACTGAACTGAACTGAACTACTAAGGCACACTCACACCAGCCCTATCTGTGTCATCAGTCACAACTAAACTGTGACTGTGTCTACATACACATACACATATGCACACATACACAGACACACACACACACACACACAGCATTCCTCTTTAACAACTATGCTTTTCAGGCTCTGAAAATACCAAGCCCTCTGCCTACTTGATGGAAAATCTCTCTGTAAGAGCTTCTTATAATAAAATCTGTTTTGCTTTTCAATTAAGAGACTAACTTTCTTTTCATTTCCTAATGTTACTGATATTAGGTCCATGAAATGTTCTTTATGCCAACTTATGGATTGTAGAAAGCTGCATGGAAAGGAGGCTTCATTATCCTCAAAACCAACTCCCTCTAAATTCTTATAGAGAACTACATATGAGGCAAAGCCCCTACTTTATTCACAATCAGGAAAGTGTCCACAGGCAAACTGAAGGAGGGGTACTTTTTGTCCTTCTCTTTATAAGGGGCTCCAATAGATGGGGTGTTCTACTGTGGCTGGCTTAACAAGGGACCGTGGACATGGTGGCTTCAAATAAGAAATAGGTATTCTCTCACAGTTCTGAAAGTCTGAAATCCAGGGTCAGCAGGGTCCTACTCCCTCTGAAGCTCTAGCGAAGAATCTGGGCTTGCATCTTCCTGGTTTCTGGTGGTTGCCAAGCAACTGGCAGTGTTCCTTGGCTTCTGTCATCTGGTCTCTACCTATGTCTTCAAATGACCTTCCTCCTTGTGTGTCTCGGTGTCTGTGTGTCTTAATCTCCATCTTTTCTCTTATGAAGACATCAGTCTTTGGATTTAGGGCCTGTAGTCATCTAGTATGATTCACTTTAACTAATTACATCTACAAAGACCTTTCCAAGTACAATCTCCTTCTGAGCTTCTTGGTGGATGCACATTTTTGTTGGACACGATTCAACCTCTCCCCTCTTGTCCAGCGCTATGCATAGTGTCATGCATCCCCTCCGGCTTTCCTGTCTCCTTTTTTTTTTTTTTTTTTTGCTTGCACTCTCCTCCCAAATCCAGCCCAAAACGTCCTTCTTCCCACTTCCACCACATTTATGCTCTGTGGGACCCAGTTCATATCTCCTTCCACTTTGCCAATTTTTAAAATATTTATTTATTCATTTGCCTGGGTTGGGTCTTTTTTGCATCATGCCGGATCTTTCGTTATAGGCATGGACTCTCTAGTTGTGGCCCAGGGGCTCCATAGTTGTGGTGTGTAGGCTTAGTTGCTCCTCGGCATGTGGGATTTTAGTTCCCTGACCAGAGATGGAACCTACGTCGCCTGCATTGCAACGCAGATTCTTAACCAATGGACCACCAGGGAAGTCCTTCAATTTTGTGAAATTTTCTCAGATCACTCAAGATAAAACAGATTTCTCCTTTTTCCTTATTTTTCAATAGCAATTATTATCTATGTGATTTTTTTCTGCTTAATTTATATTCTTAATTATTTTTCCAAATGTCTGTTCATAATTTTTCCCCAGAATGTAAATTGGGTGGGCAGAGGCCAGCTATTCTCATATGTTTTGTGAAACCTGGTAATTCATTTATGTTAATTGAATCTTTAGTTTTGAACATGTACTGTGGGTTGAAAGAAAATCAATGGGAACAGGGAAGGGAGTATCCTAAGTTTGGGACTCTGCATATACCATGTCATATGATCTTCAAAACTGCGTGTAAGGAAGATATTCCATTTTACAGTTTAAAAACTGAGGTTAAAAGTACAGGGCAGGGTCAAGATTTCAGACCCTCACTGTCTGTTTTGTGAAATATGCATTTTGCTAGCCTGCCTTCCTTCTGGCAAAGCTTTTTCGACTTTCAGAGCATTTTAAATACTTAGAACATGGAGACTGTTTTGAGAAGTGGTCCTGAAAAGTTGACTCTACACTGAAAGATGTGGTTGGAGAAACCAGATCCCACAGTTTCTGACGTTAGTCTCTACTGATGTTCATCAGCCTGAAGGCAGCTACTGTGGGAGCAGCTAAGGAATCCCTGAGCGAAACAGGGGGACACACCAATGCTTATGAGTGGATATGAGCACATAGGCCTCCAAGGAGCCTCAGGACCAGCTTATTATAATCACTCTATTTAATAGAGACTATATAACAACACTACAGATGGTGACTGCAGCCATGAAATTAAAAGACGCTTACTCCTTGGAAGAAAAGTTATGACCAACCTAGGCAGCATATTAAAAAGCAGAGACATTACTTTGACAACAAAGGTCCATCTACTTAAGGATATGGTTTTTCCAGTAGTCATATATGGATGTGAGAGTTGGACTCTAAAGAAAGCTAAGTGCCAAAGAATTGATGCTTTTGAACTGTGGTGTTGGAGAAGACTCTTGAGAGTCCCTTGGGCTGCAAGGAGATCCAACCAGTGCATCCTAAAGGAAATCAGTCCTGAATGTTCATTGGAAGGACTGATGTTGAAGCTGAAACTCCAGTACTTTGGCCACCTTATGCGAAGAGCTGACTCATTTGAAAAGACCCTGATGCTGGGAAAGATTGAAGGTGAGAGGAGAAGGGGACAACAGAGGATGAGATGGTTGGATGGTATCACTGACTCAATGGACATGAGTTTGAGTAAACTCCAGGAGTTGGTGATGGACAGGGAGGCCTGGTGTAGTGCAGTCCACAGGGTCACAAAGAGTTGCACATTGACTAAGCGACTGGACTGAACTGAACTGATATGACATTTAAAAACGTTTTGAGGTTAATTACTTTATAATATTGTATTGGTTTTGTCACACATTAACCTCCAATTAAAATAAATAGATTTATATTTTAAAAATAAAAACATTTTGAAATCTCAAAGACGGTATTTAAATGATTTTAAAATTTTTAGTTTGTGACATATTTATATTAATATAGCTGTGTGTGCATTCACCACGCTATGCTATTCTATGCTAAGTCGCTTCAGTCATGTCCAACTCTTTGTGATCCCATGGACTGTAGAGCCCGCCAGGCTCCTCTGTCGATGGGACTCGCCAGGCAAGAATACTGGAGTGAGTTGCCACGCGCTCCTCCAGCAGATCTTGCTGACCCAGGGGTGGAGCCCACGTCTCTTACATCTCCTGCACTGGCAAGTGAGTTCTTTACCACTAGCGCCACCTAGGAAGCCCTTGTTTTTCAGTCTGTTGACAAATCACTAGTTAGACAACTTGAAAGATTCCTTTCAACTTTAAAATTATATGATTATAAAATAAATAAGTAACGAAACAGTTCCCTTGGTCAGTCATTACGGTACATGTTCCTATACCATATGCATATATAATAGAATCAGAAAGACCATCTTCCAGGCATTTTTGGTGAAAAGAATCTGTCCTTTGCTGCCCTGACCATTTTGGATCTAATTAAACATGCATACATGCAGGCAGGATGATGCAAACCTCAGCAAGTGATCTGAGGCTGACTTTTTACAGGCTACCTTTTTTGACCCCATAAAATCCTAGTACGATATCCATTCCCACTCAGACTTTCTTCCGGAGACCCAAATGCTGATAGCTCTCTGGGGGCTCCTGGCTCAGAAACAGTTCTCTCAGCAGTCTCCTGACATTATTAATGGCTCTGATGTACAAACCCAGAATAAAATAGAATTAAAAATCCAAAGTTAATTTCAAGCTCCATTAGAAATTAAAGGTGTTGGGAAAGAAATCAATATTTGCCCAGTGCAAAATGACTAAATTCGAAGCAATTAATTCTATTATTTTGTAACTTCTAAAAACTATAAAGAACCTTCAAACTATAAAATGTTGCCACATTCACACATGTACACCATTTGTGACAGAAAATAATGGGAATGATTTGTAAACGCAAGATGCAAAAATCTATTTTATACTTTATGGCCACACCATGTAGTATCCACACTAAAATGTATGTCTTAAACTAGGGCCAATTATGCTGCAGAATTCGTGGCTATTTCCAGCAATTACCAACACTTAGTTGTAAATCTGAGAGGATGTAAGGGACAGAAACACTGCAGAAGGGCAAAGAGATTTATTTAAATAAAGTAAACATATCCATTTCCTTAAGTTTACTTTTCCTCTGTCCCAGCTTCTTTTTATGTAACGCTATAGATTACCAAACAAAATGACCTTAAAACCCTGTAGTTCCAACTAGTATAAAGTATTTTGCCACCTGTAGAGTTGAAGATCATAAAAGAAATAAAACTAACAGTCAGTAAAAGCTTTTTCATGTCAGAGTCATTGTTGCTTCCTCCCTGCTGTGTCCTTCTGAGGAAAATCTGAGTTAACAAATGGATCTTTTGCAGGCGCAGAAAGATCAGAGTCAGATGGGTCCGGATCAGACCTTGTAATGAGGATGTGTCGTTGTTTCTTCTCCCCACGTCAGGAAGAAGCTTCATGAGAACTGGCTCAGTCCTCTTATTATTTCAGCAGACTGGGGCACACAACTTGAACAATAATGTGGGACTAAACCAGTTCTTACTAAGAAAATGTCATGAAACTTCTGGTGCAGCTTTCCTGTTTGTGATGAAAACAGCCGCTATGATATAGGCCTAAAGGCAGTGGAGGAAGCCATGGTCAGACGCAGGGACCATTCTCAGACGTTTCAATAAGAGAGAACAGAGCTAGCGTCGTCGACAAAAGCCTCCTGAACCTCAGGTTCTAAATATTGACATATTTTTCCAATGGCTAATACTCAACTCCTTCACCTTTCAAACACAGCCTCTTTTAAAAGTCTATTAGCTGTCCTTTCCTAAAGGTGTGACTCATCTGGTCAAATGATACAGAGCTGGCATTTAGGAGGTGAGCTACATGGCCCGCCAGCCCCATTCACTGTCTTTGCTGTTGCTATTCAGAACAAAAAAGGGGGTGTCAAACAAATTGATTCTCAACTCTCTTAACTTCCCTGTTATTCAACTTTTCCTTCCCGCCTGTGATATTTTAAAAGGAGAGTGGATACTGGAATAAGAAAGACTGTTCCAGCCTCTATTCTGTCACTTATTATCTGTGTGATCCAAGGTGTTGACTTAGCCTTCTTGATCCTCTCTTCCCTTCCCTGTATAAGAGACAGGATGATACTTACCCGGCAAACTTTAATGTTTTTGTTTTGAAGAATCTAAAGTGTGTGTGAAGTGTAAGCTCATTACCAGGCAGATGGAGGACCCTCAGAAATAGCAATCACCAGTGTTTGGTGGATCTTACTTCCTGGGCACCCAGGGGGACTGTGTGCCCTCTTGTAACAAATCTGCCCTCAGGAGGGCATCAGATAGCTAACATTTGAATGTGAAGGTGAGCAAAAGTCAAGTGAGAAAAAGGAAGTAAGGAATGTCAGATTAAAATGCGAGAGTGAAGAGAGGGTAGGAATGACGCATGGTATGTGTTTAAAAATGATGGATCTTTCTCAGCCCTTCTCATACATGCGGCCAAGGAACTGGAATAAGTTGTCCTTTCTTGCTATATCCCCCTCCGATACCGATCATTCCCTCAATGTGGATTTCATCTCCCCTGCTTCGATGAATCTGCTCTCATCACTGACCTTATGTTGGCAAGCTAGTTCTGAGTAACATAAATGGGGCATTTGTACTTAATATATGTTGTCTCCTTCTTCTCATAGAAGTTTTCTTTGTTTCCCATGACTCAACACAGTCTTTGCTTGGGTTCAGTTTTTTTTTTTTTTTTTTTAATTTGGAGGATAATTGCCTTACAATGTGTTGGTCTCTGACATACAGCATGAATCAGTCATAATAGTATATATGTATGTGTATATATAAATACACACACACACACACACACATATATATACATACAAGGAGATCTAACCAGTCCATCCTAAAGGAGATCAATCCTGAGTGTTCATTGGAAGGACTGATGCTGAAGCTGAAACTCCAATACTTTGGCCACCTGATACAAAGAGCTGACTCATTGGGAAAGACCCTGATGCTGGGAAAGATTGAGGGCAGGAGGAGAAGGGGACAACAGAGGATGAGATGGTTGGGTGTCATCACCGACTCAATGGACATGGGTTTGGGTGGACTCCGGGAGCTGGTGATGGACAGGGAGGCCTGGCGTGCTGTGGTCCGTGGGGTCGAAAAGCGTCAGGCACAACTGAGCGACTGAACTGAACTGATATATATATGTATATATACACCCTCTTTTTGTGCCTCCCTTCTTTTTCCACCCCTCTAGGTCACCACAGGGTGCCAGGCTAGGTTCCCAGGGTTAGACAGCAGCCCCCCGCTCGCTATCTGTTTTACGCTTGATGGAGTATATGCATCAGTGCCTCTTGCTCCATCCGCTCCACCCTCTCCTTCCCCCTCTGTGTCCACAAGTTGGTTCTCTACCCCGTGTCTCCATTCATTCCCTGCAAATAGGTTCATCAGTCTACAAGGCCACCACCACCCTGATAGCAAAACCAAAGATACCACACACACCAAAAAAAAAAGAAAGAAAGAAAAAGCCAATATCACTGATGAACACAGAAGCAAAAATCCTTGACAAAATTCTTGCAAACAGAATCCAGCAACACATTTAAAGGATGATACACCATGATCAAGTGGGTTCAGTTTGGGTGAGGCTATTGTTTCCCAGTCTGCGTCCTGGACTCTTCCTTTAGCCTCACCCTTAGATAGCAGTGTTTCCAAGTGTTGTCCTCAGGTTTTTCCTCTCACTGATACTCTTCCCCTTGACGCCCCCAACCATGTCTTCAATGCCCATTTATATGACTTAGATTTCTCAACCTATACTGCTCAGCCAAGACAGTCTGCTGGGTCTATTAACCTGATGGACACTGACTGGCACACAAAAGGAATTTAATAAATAATTGTTGAATTATGCGAACATCTCAATATCGCCCATGCTACGCCCCTATAACTCAGCAGGTTAAAATTCAACCTTCCCTTTCCCTCATCCCACCCAGACTTGTTTTTCCTCCTGTATCACCTGTAAATGTAAATGGTCCATGACCAAAAGTCACTGATACTAGTTACCTAAGACCCCCACATCGAATCAGTCCCCAAGTCCAATATATTCTACCTCTGGAACGTTATTCATACCTCACCTTCATCTCCAGGGCTACGCTCAGCTCAGCCTCTCCTCACTTCTGAGCAACTGCAGGGACCTTCCAACTGGGTGTGAGAGCCTTCAGCTCATCCTTCACATGTCTTCAGTAGTACTCAGCTCATGCCATTTATTGCAGGAAACATTCCATCATCACGGATCTAATTTAGGATCCTACCCTCTGTGCTCCCAAAGCCTACTGTATATTTCCTGTCAACAAAATAGCAATATAGACTTACTGGATAGTTCGTCTTTTTTTCACACCAAGAAATGAGTTTATTGAGTTTGGAAATGGAATGTGATTTAAAAAAAAAAAATCCTGGGCAGACCTCAGGCATGGCTGGATCCTGGATATTAGCTGCTTGATATTAAAAAAAAAAAAAACCTCCTTATTTGACTTCATAAATTAAATCACATAACCAGACTTATGCAGTAGGCACTCAGCAAATGCTTGCTATACAACGAATGTGAACAAGTGTAAGGGAGCCTGACACTCCCCAGACTACTTATTGGCAGGATATTTGCTTGAAGAAAGGCAGCTGGGTTTGTGCTAAACTTTGTCTTCTCTTTCTCTGTCCCTTCCTATAGTTGTGCTTTGTCTCCCTAATCTCTGTCAAATGAGGGAAGGTCTGATACCAATCACTTATTTGGAAATTCTTTTGTTGTGTGTGGAATTCGATCATTGTCACATTTCTCAGTGGTTATACTTTAAGCTGGCTTGAAATTTAAAAATGCTTCTCCTTGGAAGAAAAGCTATGACCAACCTAGACAGCATATTAAAAAGCAGAGACATTACTTTGCCAACAAAGGTCCTTCTAGTCAAAGCTATGGTTTTTCCAGTGGTCATGTGTGGATGTGAGAGTTGGACTATAAACAAAGCTGAGTGCCGAAGAATTGATGCTTTTGAACTGTGATGTTGGAGAATACTCTTGAGAGTCCCTTGGACTGCATGGAGATCCAACGAGTCCATCCTAAAGGAAATCAGTCCTGAATGTTTATTGGAAAGACTAATGTTGAAGCTGAAACTCCAGTACTTTGGCCACCTGATGCGAAGAGCTGACTCATTTGAAAAGACCCTAATGCTGGGAAAAAATTGAAGGCAGGAAGAGAAGGGGATGCTAGAGAATGAGATGGTAGGATGGCATCACCAACTCAATGGACATGAGTTTGA
The DNA here is from genome assembly GCF_001704415.2 of Capra hircus. Taxonomy (NCBI): domain Eukaryota; kingdom Metazoa; phylum Chordata; class Mammalia; order Artiodactyla; family Bovidae; genus Capra; species Capra hircus. Next base: position 9,829,163 of record NC_030811.1, on the reverse strand, counting down.
GTAAACGCCGGGAGTTAGTGATGAACAGGGAAGCCTGGCATGCTGCAGTTCATGGGCTTGCAGAGTTGGACCCGATCGAGTGACTGAACTGAACTAAACCGTTATGTAGTTGAGAAAGGAAAGATAGGTTTCCAGTTAAATAAATCTCATGGAAGAAAAATCTTACTGCTCTGTGCTTTCTTACTTATTAAGTTAGCCCTTACTATACTATTTAATCCTTTTTTGCTGCTTGGAATGTGTTCAGAGATTTTCTCTGCAGTTTTTTTTCATCTAGCAGTCAATCCCTAGGTACTTGTGAAAGGAAGAAGTATTTGAGCTTCACTCACTGAACTTGGAGACCACCAGGCTGTCCACCAGTTGTTTGTTTGTTTTCTCTAAGCCAGTGGTTCTTACATTCTAATGTGAGAATCACCTGAGTAAATCTATAAAGTACAGATTCCAGAGCAACATCCCAAGAGTTTCTGTTTTATAAGGTCTGTAACAGACTCAGGAAATCTACATTTCAATGAGCTTACTAGAAGATTCTAGAGCAATGACTCATGCCAATTTGAGTAGATAATACTTCCCTTCCATTCTCTTCCTCCAGCCAGAAGATAGGGCCTCTCTTTGGTTCTATTCATTATCTTTCCTTCCTTTCAGGTTCACCGAACCCATCACTCAGTGACCTTTCATAGAGCAAGTTCACTGTCTGTCTTACCTTAGCCTTAGTATCAATTCAGCCCCTTGCCACATGGGCTGTCCATTACCTTGTGATCTTGAGCTTACGTCACCTCATCTTCACCAGGTTGCAGGACATGGTCAAGAAGCAAGCTGCTGACACAATATTATAAAGCAGTCATCCTCCAATTTAAAAAAAAAAATTAAAAAGCAAAAAACTAGAAAATATAATCAAAGAAATCACACAAAAAAAGAAGCAAGCCACTGCAGAGCATACTGTCGAGGGGACTTCAGAAGGAAAGACAGTCCCTCAGAATCCTCACACCCCAGCCACAAAGGTGGTGAATGGGTAAACAGAAGAGCTAAAGTTTTGACACTTTCATTCCAAAATCTTTGTTTTTAATGTTGAAGGTATTTGAGATAACTACATGTGTTGTCAGGAAAAAGACTATCCCCTCAAAATAAAATTACAACTGATACTAAAAAGGAAGAAATAAAAATCTCCAAAAGTTTTATTTAATAGTAAGTGATGCCCATACATTTGGAATTATTATTAATTCACAATTCTCAAGCAATATAAGAACCATGCATTTTACAAAAGATTCAGATTAATACATGATATATGCTATTGTTTTAGACATTATTTTATTACAGCGCTTAATTTCTGATACGTTCAGATTTCACATTCAGTAACATACTCACAACTTAAAAAAAAATAATGACAACAGAGCAAACATTATTTTCCATTGTTCTGAATCCAGACCAAATAGACGGTGAACTGCTCTGACTGTGCATAAAGACAACTCCAGGCCTTTTTAGTTCTTCACCCCTCTGGCTATCTTTTTTATGTCAGTGACAAAAGGCAGTACATTTAGTACATCATGAATACCAAACCTGGCACTTCTTTGAACCATACCTAGTACTTTCTCCTTTTGTTCTGATCTTCATACACCATTTAAAGAGTGATACAAGTACCAAGAATTCATAGCGTAATGATTTCACAGTTTTAATTCTACGTTTCTTGAAGTGTTCTTTCCTCCTCAAGCTGGTTTCTTTTTTAATGAAAAAGCTAATTATCCTTTAAAGCAACTTTTTTTTTTTTTTTTTTTGCTTTTAGTAATAGAAGTAATTTAGTAACTTTCTAATAGTAAGTTAATGAGTTTCATCCAGGAGCTGACATCATGTGGCGCATATTTTTTATGTGAACAATGTTTCTAAGCTAAGCCCAATTTTTTTGTTGTTGTTTTTACTTTTATCAGCAAGAAAGAGAGGCTAAAAAACAGACTCATAGCTCTCCACTGTGCTTAATAGGATTATTTAACAGCATCCAAACATAGTTATCACTGTATACATAAAGGTAAAGAGCTCTTTGCTACAAAACGACAAGGATCAGAGGCAAATCACTATGGGAGGTGCCCAAGCACCTTTTATTTCTAATGTTCTTGCTGTGCTGGTTGTCTTTGGAGAAAACATAACCTGTTTTCCTCAACTTTGCATGAGCAAAGAAGAATGCCTGTGGGTGGTTTGCATAGTGGGAGGTCCAGGTGCCAGGGCATACCTCAGTAAAATCTGTTTGCTTATCTGTTTGTCTTTAATCCCATTTAGTAGCCTCATGATTCAAATAATTACCTTGTCTAAGCATTATCATAGCCTGTACTACTTTGGAGGAATCTTTAAAGAGACAAACAGCAAATTTTCAGGGAAGAAATAAAATGAGATGGATGAGAAAAAATGCAGGAGGGGTATTCCAGTTAATGTACATTATATCCTAAGGCACACAGCATGTCCGCTACCCTGCGTGCCTTACCCACGCCCGTCGATCCCAAACACACGTGCACGCGTGTAGCCGCTAAGGGGTCTCACTCCCAATTGCCAACATGGTGTTTTGAGATATTCTTCTGGAACCACCAGGGAGTATTTTTATGGAAAGAATTTCAAAATATTTTTGCAGATCTAAATCGTCAGTACTGAATACTCACATCGTCAGTGTCAGAAAACTGCTTCTATAGGAAACAAAAACTCGTATCACATGAATCCACGTCCAGGTTTTATCGTTGTTCGTACCACATAACAAATCCATGTTGTGCTTTTATCTTTTAGTCAGATTGCCTTCAGTTTAAATCACAGAGACTCAGACCTATCTCAGAATCTGTCCATGTTCAATTTTTCTAAGATTTTTTCCCATAACTACATAAAAAATTCCAAGCTGTAGGATACTGTTTAGTAATATTATAAACAGAAATTTCATGCATTAGCTTTTTTTGAAAAGTTATTAACCATTAGGGAAAATAAAAGTTTTCATTCTCATTTAAAGAATTATAAATTGAATTTTAATCAAGATCTGTCATGCTCCAGAGACCAATAGTTTTAAACTTGAGTATGAACTTTGACCAACAATTTTATTTATGGAATTATATAGTGAGGAAATAATTAAACATATTTAAAATATTTATGTATAATCTTTATCTCAATATAGGCTTGGATTAAAAAAATTAGGAGCAAATTGTAACCTCCATCAATAAGAGTATGGTAAAATAAACAATGGTATAATGACGTCCTGGGAGACTATTCAAGTCGTGAAGTGGAGCCATATTGTTTGTCACAGAAAACGTAAGACTCCCACTACACTATGAAGAGAATAAAACTAAAATCAGAATAAACTAAAAGTAAATAAAAAGTATAAAGTGTTATTTTATAATTTTACATTATTCTGGTCAAGTACTGAGATTACGGATCATAAAATTGTTTTGCATATTTAAATATTGTCTTTTCTGCATTTACATAAACATGAATTACTTTTTTATAGCAAAGTATAAGCTTTTTTATTTTTTAAACATTGTGGTAAAGAAAATTAAATAGGATTAAAAAGATCAGATAGGTATATGTAAGTGAAAGTGAAAGTTGCTCAGTCATGTCTGACTCTTTGCGACCCCGTGGTCGCAGTCCATGGAATTCTCCAGGCCAGGATACTGGAGTGGGGTCGCCTTTCCCTTCTCTTTAGGGGATCTTCCCAACCCAGGGATTGAACCCAGGTCACTTCAGTTGCTCAGTCGTGTCCAACTCTTTGAGACCCCATGAATTGCAGCACGCCAGGCCTCCCTGTCCATCACCAACTCCCAGAGTTCACTCAAACTCACATCCACTGAGTGGGTGATGCCATCCAGCCATCTCATCCTCGGTCGCCCCTTTTCCTCCTGCCCCCAACCCCTCCCAGCATTACAGTCTTTTCCAATGAGTCAACTCTTCACATGAGGTGGCCAAAGTACTGGAGTTTCAGCTTTAGCATCATTCCTTTATAGAACACCCAGGACTGATCTCCTTCAGAATAGACTGGTTGGATCTCCTTGCAGTCCAAAGGACTCTCAAGAGGCTTCTCCAACACCACAGTTCAAAAGCATCAATTCTTCAGCGCTCAGCTTTCTTCACAGTCCAACTCTCACATCCATACATGACCACTGGAAAAACCATAGCCTTGACTAGATGGAAATTTGTTGGCAAAGTAATGTCTCTGCTTTTGAATATGCTATCTAGGTTGGTCATGACTTTCCTTCCAAGGAGTAAGCATCTTTTAATTTCATGGCTGCAATCACCATCTGCAGTGATAAAGTCTGACACTGTTTCTACTGTTTCCCCATCTATTTGCCATGAAGTGATGGGACCGGATGCCATGATCTTAGTTTTCTCAATGTTGAGCTTTAAGCCAACTTTTCATTCTCCTCTTTCACTTTCATCAGAGGCTTTTTAGTTCCTCTTCCCTTTCTGCCATAAGGGTGGTATCATCTGCATATCTGAGGTCATTGATATTTCTCCCGGCAATCTTGATTCCAACTGTGCTTCTTCCCGCCCAGCGTTTCTCATGATGTACTCTGCATATAGGTTAAATAAGCAGAGTGACAATATACAGCCTTGACGTACTCCTTTTCCTATTTGGAACCAGTCTGTTGTTCCATGTCCAGTTCTAACTGTTGCTTCCTGACCTGCATACAGATTTCTCAAGAGGCAGGTCAGGTGGTCTGGTATTCCCATCTCTTTCAGAATTTCCCACACTTGATTGTGATCCACACAGTCAAAGGCTTTGGCATAGTCAATAAAGCAGATGTGAGGTGGATTCTTTACCAGCTGAGCCACAAGGAAAGCCCAGGTATATGTAATGTACAATGTAATTAGAAAAAAAAGAAAGAAAAAGACCAGATATTAAGTTATACTCTATTTTCAATCCCTAATCAGAATTTAAATATCTATTTGTACAAACACCTGAATGGATTGTGAGCTCCTCAAGGAGAAAGACAGTATATTAATTTGTTTCTCTTCTGTAATCCTCTGCAAAAGAGAGAATAGTGGATACATGGTAAATATGTTCTGAATCAATGTGTATCCTTCAGTTCAGTTCAGTTCAGTCACTCAGTTCTGTGCGACTCTTTGCAACCCCATGAATCGCAGCACGCCAGGCCTCCCTGTCTATCACCAACTCCTGGAGATCACTAAGACTCACGCCCATTGAGTGCGTGATGCCATCCAGCCATCTCATCCTTGGTCGTCCCCTTCTCCTCCTGCCCCCAATCCCTCCCAGCATCACAGTCTTTTCCAATGAGTCAACTCTTCGCATGAGGTCACCAAAGTACTGGAGTTTCAGCTTTAGCATCATTCCTTCCAAAGAAATCCCAGGGTTGATCTCCTTCACAATGGACTGGTTGTATCTCCTTGTAGTCCAAGGGACTCTCAAGAGTCTTCTCCAACACCACAGTTCAAAAGCATCAATTCTTTGGCACTCAGCCTTCTTCACAGTCCAACTCTCACATCCATACATGACCACTGGAAAAACCATAGCCTTGACTAGATGGACCTTAGTTGGCAAAGTAATGTCTCTGCTTTTGAATATACTATTGGTCACAACTTTTATTCCAAGGAGTAAGCATGTTTTAATTTCATGGCTGCAGTCACCATCTGCAGTGATTTTGGAGCCCCAAAAAATAAAATCTGACAGTTTCTACTGTTTCCCCATCTATTTCCCATGAAGTGATGGGACCAGATGCCATGATCTTCGTTTTCTGAATGTTGATCTTTAAGCTAACTTTTTCACTCTCCTCTTTCACTTTCATCAAGAGGCTTTTTAGCTCCTCTTCACTTTCTGCCATAAGGGTGGTGTCATCTGCATATCTGAGGTTATTGATATTTCTCCTGGCAATCTTGATTCCAGCTTGTGTTTCTTCCAGCCCTGCTTTTCTCATGATGTACTCTGCATAGAAGTTAAATAAGCAGGGTGACAATATGTGTAGCCTTTGTTAAGTCATTTTCCCTCTCTGAGACTCATATTTCTTTTCTGTAAAATAAGTGAAAGTTTTTCTCCCTCTCTTGCTGGAGATTACTGTGAGGCTAAAATGAGGACATACTGTCTATAAAAAGCACTCCACGTGCACAAAGAAGCATCAGTTTTAACCTCAGTGGTTACACTCAGGGCAGTTGATGGAGTCAGTTGTTGAATCCTCACCCCCAGGCAAGGTTCAAGGAAAACCCTGAAGCAAGAAGCAGTTGCACTCTGCCCATCGGGCTGCCTGCTTCATTTCAGGGTTACCACCTGCCTCATTGTCCAGTACCTTCTTGTTTTATCTCCAGTTTTCACCCAAATTTAATCTCACGGAAATAGTGGCTCATGCTTTAACCTACTCTGAGTGGAATTTGCATTGTCACCAGAGATAAATTATCAGGCAAGATAAATAATGACCAGCCACAGATCTTCCTGTTGATGAGCAACCCCAAACTCCCCCAAACCCTATCCCACCCCTACTGAAATCACACCACCTTGCTTGCCCTCCTCTGAATGAGGGCCAACCATCAGCTCCCTTCTTCAGAAGTAGAGAGTTCTCTGAAAGGCAGTACTTCTGACTCAAATCTCTGCTCAGTTCAGTTCCGTTACTCAGTCATGTCTGACTCTTTGCGACCCCAGGGACTACAGCACACCAGGCTTCCCTGTCCATCACCAACTCCCAGAAACTGCTCAAACTCATGTCTATTGAGTTGGTGACGCCATCCAACCATCTCATTCTCTGCTATCCCCTTCTCCTCCTGCCCTCAATCTTTCCAGGCATCAAGGTCTTTTCCAATGAGTCAGTTCTTTGCAGCAGGTGTTGCTCTGACCATATCTCTGCTATGATCATGAAAAAAATCACAAATCCGCTGAAACAAAATTCCACCACTTTTTAAGAAAAATATCAAGTATTATTAAAAGTTATCCATGTGTCACATTTACAAATAATAAAAAATTCAGTGATAGTAGATTTTGCTAGAGTCTTCCATAATCATAATTATAATGCTGTATTAAGGCTTCCCTGGTGGTGCAGACAGTAAAGAATCCACTTTCAATGCAGGAAAGTCAAGTTCAGTCCCGGGTTGGGAAGATTCCCTGGAGAAGGGAATGGCAACCCTCTCCAGTATTCTTGCCTGGAGAATTTCATGGACAGAGGAGCCTGGCGGGCTACAATCCATGGGGTCACAAATACACCACTAAGTAACTAACACTTTCACTCTCATTAAGTGCTGAGAACAAAAGTAGGCAAACATATTTCCTTACTCAGTCCTTTAAGTAGAAATATATATATTTTTATTTTTTAGATACAAGAATATATAATATAGACAGATATAGATGTATAGATACATTTTACATGTATTATATTTTTTTAGATTGTATATTTGCATAAATATATATTTATGTATTTTACACATATGTAGATTTTTGAGTAGCTTTAAATTTGTTAGATCTACAAAATTGTTTAAAAGTGAAATTTACTTTTAAAAACCTACCCTATATATATTCTACCACATATATAATTTTTCAGCTTTCTAACATCTTATATGTGTATATATTATATATAACATGTATAATGTTAGAAAGCTGGAAAACTCTTTTAATCAGGACAAAGTCACAAAATAAACCTATTTACATGCCTCAGGGAATGCAGTTTAATGGACTGTTTAGAATAGCATGAGGTTAATTAGATTAGGATTCTTAGAAAAGTGAGACTTAAAGTGAATTAGTGTGTTATATTGATGAAAAGGAGAGGGTCTTATAAGCCACTAAGAGTGACTCCATACCAGGCAGGAGGCACTTTCCTTTGACTGCTCTCTGCACTCACACCCCACCTCCATCCGTCAGCTGGCTCTGTTCTCATTACCTCCATTGCCACCTCTCAGGTCAAACCCCTCTGTGTTTTACCCTCTATCCCTATGACCTCCTGCCTGCTCTCACCTTTGCCACACCTCGGTCTACTCTCATTACAGCAACCAGAACAAGTCTGTTAACATACATGTTGCTGTCATGTCAAACTTCCAAGACTGTGGCCTCCAAGATGCTGCACCCTTGATCTTGGCACTGACTACCCTCTGCATAACTTGTTTGCCCACCCGCTCAGTTTCAGCCATACTGGGCATGTTGTATTCCACAAAGATATCAGGCCCAGTGCACTTACCATTCCTCTAACGTATCTACAAGCATGGCCATCTCCATCAACTCCTTCAAGGACTTTTTCAGATGTTCTCTTCTCACCAAGACCTTCCTTGAGAATCATACCTAAAACTGTTTACTCACTTTAGTCTTCATCTCCCCTTGCTTGATATAACTTTCTTCATAGCACTGATCATTCCTTAATATGACATGTGAGTTACCTGGGGGCTTCCCTGGTGGCTCAGATGGTAAAGAATCTGCCTGCAATGCAGGAGGCCTGGGTTCGATCCCTGGGTCAGGAAGATCCCCTGGAGAAGGGAATGACTACCCACTACAGTATTCTTGCCTTATCCATTTACTTTACTATCTGTCCTATGCAACTAGAATGCAGATTACATGAGTTCAGGGGATTTTTGCCTGTTTTGTTCACTATGGTATCAGCAGAATTTAAATAGCGCCTGTCACAGCAGTAGGGCCTCAATAAATATTTATTGGATTAAATAAATGTATTTATTTGTGCTGGAGAAGCAAGGAAATTAGAAGAAATGGCTAAAATGAGACCTATAAGAGGTTAGTTAAGTAGATTTCCAGTTGAAAAATACTGAGAGCTTGTATTAAGATATAGTTATAGAATGGTATACTGACATTAAAATATTATAAACCAAGCTAAAAGTTAAGTATAGATTCTAAAATAAATAATGCTAAGTCATTTATTTATGGAAAATAATATGATCCTGTTTCTTCTATTACAACACAAATAAATGATTTACAAAATCTAGACATTAATGAAAGATCAGAAATTTTTGAACTGTTATGAGAAAAACTATTAAACTAATGAACATGAAAAAGCAGAGACATTACTTTGCCAACAAAGGTCCGTCTAGTCAAGGCTATGGTTTTTCCAGTGGTCGTGTATGGATTTGAGAGTTGGACTATAAAGAAAGCTGAGCACCGAAGAATTGATTCTTTTGAACTGTGGTGCTAGAGAAGACTCTTACGAGTCCCTTGGACTGTGAGGCGATCCAACCAGTCCATCCTAAAGGATATCAGTCCTGGGTGTTCATTGGAAGGACTGATGTTGAAGCTGAAGCGCCAATATTTTGGCCACCTCATGCGAAGAGTTGACTCATTGGAAAAGAGCCTGAGCTGGGAGGGATTGGGGGCAGGAGGAGAAGGGGATGACAGAGGATAAGATGGCTGGATGGCATCACTGACTCAATGGACATGAGTTTGGGTAAACTCCGGGAGTTGGTGATGGACAGGGAGGCCTGGCGTGCTGAGATTCATGGGGTTGCAAAGAGTTGGACACGACTGAGTTACTGAACTGAACTGAATGAACAAACAAATATTTCCAGGGGTTGATAAACACTGTCTACTGCTAATTACTTGTTTTGTACTTTTTAAAAAGGCTACTCATGTGTGGAACAAAAAAATAGAACAAATTAATCATAGACTCAGAATGATTCAGTATGTACAGTTTACAAATTAATTAGCTTTCTCTTAATCTTTTCAATTAAAAAAGTGTTAAAGCGTTAGTTTATTGCTTATTTCAGTGTTAAAATGCTGGTTAATTATAAAACATTATTAGTGGCTAATATTAAAATTCCACTTACAAGCATGGGGGGAACAAAATGCATTTAAGGTTGATTTTCAAATCTAGCTTTTATAAGTCTGCTTGGGTTAAAGAAAAACTGCTAAAGTGCTTTACCATATTCTGATGATATGTATGTGTGTAAGTTTTTCATTTGACTTACATATGGATGTGTATACAAATAAAAAGTTATACAATGTATATGTATATATATATACAATATATGTATATATATACATACATATATGCAGGGCTTCCCTGGTGGCTTAGAGGTAAAGAATCCACCTGCCAATACAAGAGACACGGGTTCAATCCCTGGGTTGGGAAGATCCCCTGGATAAGAAAATGGCTACCCACTTCAGTATTCTTGCCTGGGAAATCCCATGGAAAGAGGAGCCTGGCGGGCTGCAATCAATCCATGGGGGTCGCAAAGAGTTGTATATGACTGAAGGACTAAACAACAACAACAGCAACAATGTATATATACAAATACTTAGTAGCATTAATTCTGTTTATAAAATCATAAAATAGTATGAGAGCTGTACAACTATGTATGAAAATTAAGAACTATGCACAAAAATCTATTTATGATGTTACAAACTCTGAGCTTTCAGTGGCGAGTGTCTTCTTCTTTCTTCTCTATGTCAGATAGCCCACAGATATCTTCTATTCACACAAGGTCAAGATGCGATGCATTTGGTTAAGGTTTGGAATCAATCCTGCTGAAATATAACTTTCAAGGAGAAAATTATGAACTAGGACCTGAAAGTATTCACAAAGAGTTGTTTCTTAATGCTTCAGAGGCAGCCTTAACTATAGAAGGGCAGTGAAAACCCTCCCACTTTTAAATACTTTCCTGAGTGGGCATGAAGAACTCCTTTGTCACGTGTTTGTGTACTGAACCAGTGGTGTGTACATGGAGAACAGAACTTAAATACAAATGCCATGGCCAGTGGCAGATGTGAGCAGCTGAGAAGTCGTATTCAAACAGGACATAAGAGATCAACTAATGGATGTCAGGAGAATTATTTCTAAAAACACTCAATAAGTAGTTAGTTCTAGAGTGGCAAAATAAGTATAGAAAACAAGTGTAAGCCTACTATAGAAAATTACCGTAAAAAAGGAAAGCAAACAAAAACTAAGGTTTCTTTGCACACATGTCAATAAGAGTACGGCATGGAATAAGACTCAGCTATCAATGTATTTTGCATTGGCTTTGCTTTGTTAAAAATTTAATCAGGTCCCAGAAACTTAGATTTCAGGTCCTAAAAAGGGATTTAATGTGGTGGCTCAGATGGTAAAGAATGTGCCTGCAGTGAAGGAGACCTGGGTTCAATATCTGGGTCAGGAAGAGCCCCTGGAGAAGGGAATGGCAACCCACTCCAATATACTTGCCTGGAGAATTTCGTGGACAGAGGAGCCTGGTGGGCTATAGTCCATGGTGTCACAAATAGTCAGACACGACTTAGAAATTAACACTTTCACTTAAATGGAATTAGGAAGATAGGGCTTTTGTGGGGGGATTTGAGGAAGTTATCTTTTTAAAAAGAGATAGTCTGTCTTCAGAAAAATGTTATTTCAAGGTGGGATATGTAATGTGGGAAAAATGGAAAGAATAAAAAAGGAAAAAGAGTCATCCATTGCCTCACTCTCTAAAAATAACCACTATTATCTGTTGTGACACACTTTCTATTTCTTTTTTTTTTTCCGAGTCCATATATATGTCAATTCATTAAAAGCAAATTTCATTTTTGGTAGCTACCATTAAAATTAAGCACACAGAATGGAAAGATATTCAAAAATAACTATTTTATAGCTTCAGTATATCACAATTGAAAAGGAATGAAAATACATTGAACATAAAGAAAATTAAACCTTTTGGATAAAAAGAACTAGTAAGGTAGATTTTAGTTTCACATGATGGCCAGGAGAAGAAGTCAGAAAGAAAAAGAAGAGAATGTGAGGAGAGAGAGAAAGAAAAAATGGGTGAGAGCAGGCAGGTGGCAGAGCCTTCAGCGGAGGGTAAAGGACAAGGAAACAGTCGGATGCCAACATCACTCCCTGGTCTCAGCCCAGACGTCGGCGACCCACTCTGGCCTCCCTCTCACCGTGCCTTTAGCTTTTGCAGTCCAGCACACAAGCATAGCAAGAACACCTCTGTGAAAAGGCCAATGGTTTTCTGTGCCAGACACTTTGCTTCGGGTCTTCCAGTGGGCAGAGTTGTGTGGGTTGCTCTCTCTGCTGTTTTTATAAAAGTCATGAATGCCAAAATGCCCAGCACTCAACAGAGGAAGCCAACCTTGTCTCTAGGCTTCGATGCTGTGCTTTAATCTCATTATCAGAGCCTTCATCTTCGACTTCTCTTAAAGGAGACCTTATATTAAAAAGGGAAGGGTTCAATATTTTTAATGCTGCTGTAACAAATTACCACAAACTCAGGGGCATAAAAGAACACAAATTCATTTTTTTATAGTTTGGCGGGTTAGGAGTCTGAAATGGATCCCATTGGATTAAAAACCAAGGGGTCAATAAGTCTGCATGTTTTTTTTTTTCCTGAAGCCTCTGAGAATCTTTTCTCTTGTGTTTTGTTGCTTCCAGAGGCCACTTGTATTCCTGGGATTACCACCCCTTCCTCTGTCTTCAAAGCCAGCAGGGGCCGGCTCAGTCTTTCTTACCTCCGATTATTCTAATACTGCCTGCCTGCCTCCCTCTTTCATTTGTAGGAACTCTTGTTTTTATATTAGTGGCATCCAGATAACTCAAGATAACTTTTCACCTCAAGATCCTTAACTTTATTACATCTGCCAAATCCCAGGAAAGGTATGACGATTGTAGATTCCTGGGATTCTGAGGGAACATCCTTGGGGGAGGCATTATTGCACCTACAAAAAATATAAACTCATGAAACAGTATTTTCTTGCTATGTAGCATAAGCAGAAATTATAAAGCATAATAACCATCCAAGAATCATCAAGGTTTTAGAAGGACCCTTCAGTTCAGTTCGGTTCAGTCACTCAGTTGTGTCCAACTCTTTGCGACCCCATGAATCACAGCACACCAGGCCTCCCTGTCCATCACCAACTCCTCCATTGAGTCGGTGATGCCATCCAGCCATCTCATCGTCTGTCGTCCCCTTTTCCTCCTGCCCCCAATCCCTCCCAGCATCGGAGTCTTTTCCAATGAGTCAACATTTCCCATGAGGTGGCCAACGTACTGGAGTTTCAGCTTTAGCATCATTCCTTCCAAAGAAATCCCAGGGCCGATCTCCTTTAGAATGGACTGGTTGGATCTCCTTGCAGTCCAAGGGACTCTCAAGAGTCTTCTCCAACACCACAGTTCAAAAGCATCAATTCTTTGGCGCTCAGCTTTCTTCACAGTCCAACTCTCACATCCATACATGATTACTGGAAAAACCATAGCCTTGACTAGATGGACCTCTGTTGGCAAAGTAATGTCTCTGCTTTTGAATATACTATCTAGGTTGGTCATAACTATCCTTCCAAGGGGTAAGCATCTTTTAATTTCATGACTGCAATCACCATCTGCAGTGATTTTGGAGCCAAAAAAAAATAAAGTCTGACACTGTTTCCACTGTTTCCCCATCTATTTCCCATGAAGTGATGGGACCAGATGTCATGATCTTCGTTTTCTGAATGTTGAGCTTTAAGCCAACTTTTTCACTTTCCTCTTTCACTTTCCTCAAAAGGCTTTTTAGTTCCTCTTCACCTTCTGCTATAAGGGTGGTGTCATCTGCATATCTCAGGTTATTGATATTTCTCCCGGCAATCTTGATTCCAGCTTGTGCTTCTTCCAGCCAGCATTTCTCATGATGTACTCTGCATAGAAGTTAAATAAGCAGGATGGCAATATACAGCCTTGACGTACTCCTTTTCCTATTTGGAACCAGTCTGTTGTTCCATGTCCAATTCTGACTGTTGCTTCCTGACCTGCATATAGGTTTCTTAGCAGGCAGGTCAGGTGGTCTGGTATTCCCATCTCTTTCAGAATTTTCCACAGTTGATTGTGATCCACACAGTCAAAGGCTTTGGCATAGTCAATAAAGCAGAAATAGATGTTTTTTATGGAACTCTCTTGCTTTTTCCATGATCCAGCAGATGTTGGCAATTTGATCTCTGGTTCCTCTGCCTTTTCTAAAACCAGCTTGAACATTTGGAATTTCACGTTTCACATATTGCTGAAGCCTGGCTTGGAGAATTATGAACATTACTTTACTAGCGTGTGAGATGAGTGCAATTTTGTGGTAGTTTGAGCATTCTTTGGCATTGCCTTTCTTTGGGATTGGAATAAAAACGGACCTTTTCCAGTCCTGTGGCCACTGCTGAGGTTTCCAAATTTGCTGGCATATTGAGTGCAGCACTTTCACAGCATCATCTTTCAGGATTTGAAATAGCTCAACTGGAATTCCATCACTTCCACTAGCTTTGTTCATAGTGATGCTTTCTAAGGCCCGCTTGACTTCACATTCCAGGATGTCTGGCTCTAGATGAGTGATCACACCATTGTGATTATCCGGGTCATGAAGATCTTTTTTGTACAGTTCTTCTGTGTATTCTTGCCACCTCTTCTTAATATCTTCTGCTTCTGTTAGGTCCATACTATTTCTGTCCTTTATCGAGCCCATCATTGCATGAAATGTTCTCTTGGTATCTCTAATTTTCTTGAAGAGATCTTTAGTCTTTCCCATTCTGTTCTTTTCCTCTATTTCTTTCATTGATCACTGAGGAAGTCTTTCTTATCTCTTCTTGCTATTCTTTGGAACTCTGCATTCAGATGCTTATATCTTTCCTTTTCTCCTTTGCTTTTTGCTTCTCTTCTCTTCACAGCTATTTGTAAGGCCTCCCCAGACAGCCATTTTTCTTTTTTGCATTTCTTTTCCATGGGGATGGTCTTGATCCCTGTCTCCTGTACAATATCATGAACCTCATTCCATAGTTCATCAGACACGCTATCTATCAGATCTAGACCCTTAAATCTATTTCTCACTCCACTATATAATCATAAGGGATTTGATTCAGGTCACACCTGAATGGTCTAGTGGTTTTCCCTACTTTCTTCAATATAAGCCTGAATTTGGTAATGAGTTCATGATCTGAGCCACAGTCAGCTCCCAGTCTTGTTTTTGCTGACTGTATAGAGCTTCTCCATCTTTGGCTGCAAAGAATATAATCAATCTGATTTCGGTGTTGCCCACCTGTTGATGTCCATGTGTAGAGTCTTCTCTTGTGTTGTTGGAAGAGGGTGTTTGCTATGACCAGTGTATTCTCTTGGCAAAAGTCTGTTAGCCTTTGCCCTGCTTCATTCTGTACTCCAAGGCCAAATTTTCCTGTTATTCCAGGTGTTTCTTGACTTCCTACTTTTGTATTCCAGTCCCCTGTAATGAAAAAGACATCTTTTTTTGGTGTTCTAAAAGTTCTTGTAGGTCTTCATAGAACCGTTAAACTTCAGCTTCTTCAGCATTACCGGTTAGGGCATAGACTTGGATTACTATGATATTGAATGGTTTGCCTTGGAAATGAACAGAGATCATTCTTAGGTCAACATTTTTCCTGCTGGAGGGAGATTTTCTTCCATATCTTAAGATTTGTCACTAATATTTTAGCACGTGTTTTGTGTTTTAGTTTGAAATATGTTTATTTTTTATTCTTTATTTCCTTATCACTTGCTTCCTCTCCTCACTGCTTTCGTAGAATTCAATGACTGTATTTTGGGACAAAATGTTAGGAGTATGGGAAGCCTGAGTGTGAAAACTCAATTTTCTCATAAACTCAAACACATGGCAGTCAGTATGACATTGGAAGATATGTCTAGAATGTTAGTGTATGTCCATAGCATTTCAGATCGAGGACTCTAAAGGTCTAGGGATGCCATAGGAACAGCTTAGTGTGTTAGCTAGCTCCCTGTACAACATTAAATCAGGTAGAACCAGAGAGGGGTCCCACCTTAAGTTAGTGTACTCAGTCAAGTGATTGTATTCACCCCACTTGCGCTTTAAACACCACCCTTTGAAGGAAGATATAGCATACCCATGTTGCCATCTCCCAGGTTTCTTTCTTCCATCACCAACTTCATACTTTGGCTATTGGATGAATGACATGCGAAGGCGATTTCCTGTAGGTTGCAAGGACATGGGCACTGATATTTAACTAACATACAGGAGGAAATCCAGAATGAAACGAAGGACCTGCATTGACTGGATGTCAGTGTTTCCATCTGTTCTGAAGACAAAGTAATTTTAGCTTACTGTGGCATAAAACCCATCAAGAGCATTTGATATCATGAAGAATTATAAGCTTCCTACAAGATTTTGTTTTTAACTTCCAGAAAATTCTGATTCACTAGCCTACTAATTTGTTCTACTAAAGTGTTTCCTGTCCCTAAATAGTCCCTGAAGAGCCATGCTCAGCCCCTTTCTACTCTGTTGGTAGAATTCCGAAAGAAGGAATGGTCAGGAACTGGCCACTACGCTGTCTGAGCTCTTTGACTGGCATTTCTGGCAGATTTGACAGCACCTAACAGGAGACAGAGTATATCAAGGAGTGAGTGTGTGTGAAAGTTGCTCAGTCGTGTCCGACTCTTTGTGACCCCATAGACAGTATAGTCCATGGGATTCACCAGGCCAGAATATGGGAGTGAGTAGCCTTTCCCTTCTCCAGGGGATCTTCCCAACCCAGGGATTGAACCCAGGTCTCCCACATTACAGGCGAATTCTTTACCAGCTGAGCTATCAGGGAAGAGTTCATCCTTATTCATTTGTAGCATAATTTTTAAATACATTCTTCAGTTAGTTCAGTTCAATCGCTCAGTCGTGTCTGACTCTTTGGGACCCCATATATCGAAGTATGCCAGGCCTCCCTGTCCATCACCAACTCTCTTGCTGCTGCTAAGTTGCTTCAGTCATGTCTGACTCTGTGTGACCCCATAGACAGCAGCCCACCAGGCTCCCCTGTCCCTGGGATTCTCCAGGCAAGAACACTAGAGTGGGTTGCCATTTCCTTCTCCAATGCATGAAAGTGAAAAATGAAAGTGAAGTCGCTCAGTCATGTCCGACTCTTTGCAACACCCTGAATTGCAGCAGGCCAGGCCTCCCTGTCCATAACCAACTCTTTATATGTATGTAAATTGAGAATCAGGGTCAAAGTAATAGAGAACACATCCTATCCTATGCAGATGATTTGTGTGTGTGTGTGTGTGTGTGTGAGAGAGAGAGAGAGAGAGAATAGAAAGACAGAGAAACAGAGAAAGAGAGGAAACAATACAGACCAATGCACATAGACCTTGAAAGATTTCCCAAGTGGATTAAAAAGTGTATTTGAAAGAAGAAGTAAGGTGTTCTCACCCTAGGAGAACTAGGGTGCCTGGTGTGTCTGGCGAGGGTGGAGGACTGGCAAGGGTGAGGTTGGGTGGGTAGGCAGAAGCTGGTGATACAAACTTGGGTATCTTAAACTAAGGCTTTGATCTTTGTCCAAGAAGGTCTTGATTTCATGGGGTAGCACTTCCTAAAATGGGCTTCCCTGATGGCTCAGATGGTAAAGAATCTGCCTGCCATGCGGGAGACATGGATTCCATCCCTGGGTCAGGAAGGTCCCCTGGAGAAGGGAACGGCAACCCACTGCAGTATTCTCGCCTGGAGAATTCCATGGACAGAGGATCCTGGCAAGCTATAGTCCATGGATGGGGTTGCAAAGAGTCAGACACAACTGACTAACATTTTCACTTTCCTAATGTAACAAGGCTGTGCATGGGGAGAAGAAGAGAAATTCTCGTGACCAAGCTAGGTCAGTAAACATGTTCTTTATCTGTATCAGTTTAAGAATTCTTTCATATTTCAACATGTACCTTGTTTCCCCAAATTATTTTACAACAGAAACCTTTTCTTACAGAACTGGGGGTTACAAAATCTTAAGGGACCAGTGTTCCACAGATCATGCTTTAGAAATTGTTTTTGGAAAGTTTTACAGAGGTACCTACATCTTTAACATGGTTTTTCATCTAGTTCACAGTGTGACTTTGGGCAAATAACTTCATTTATTTGGGCTCTTTTTTTTTCTACTTGCAAACTAAGTTAGGAGAAAATTAAATAGTGTCTGTGCTTCCTTCTAGCACTAATATTCTAGCAGCCAGGGGAAAATATCCTATAATCAGCCTGTCTGGAATATAGATATCAAGCTTGAGGTAAAGCTTCACTCATAAGGATTAAATCAGTGACAAGTGATATATATATATATACACATACACACACACAATCAACTTGAAATACTTTAATAATGACTTAGTGCACATTGCTTGGAGGAATGGTTTTTAACAAGGTCATAATTTTTAAGGCTAATGTTCATTTTTGCCTTGAACATTAGTAAGAATTAGAACCTGGAGTATATAGGTCAATGCATTCTGAGAGGTATTTCTGTGTGTGCTCGCCAAATCAATTAGCCTTTTAAATGAAAGTGAAAACCTCTTTGAGTTCAGACAAAGTAGATGAAACCAGTCTAACTGGTGAAGATGGAAGAATCTCATGCCTGCAATTAATATTTTTCACCAGTATGTCATGGTGGTAAGAGATAGAATAAAGACATTTCCAAAAAGCTCATGTGGGTTTTTTGGACTTTTTTGATCCGTACTTCTATTTATTCTCTTAAAATATATGCCATAAATTTTTTTCTTGTCATTTAGGCACCATCAATTATTGAACCAATTCAGCACTACACTTCTGAGTCCCATGAATTATGCAAGCTGGGTATTTCTTTTCACATTTTATAGCTCAGAAATCCAAGGTTCAGAAATTTTAGAGATCATGTTCAGGTCTTAAAAGTAAAAAGGTACAAAATTGGAAGTGCAGTTTAAGTCTTTTCTGTATTCTCTGCATTTGTATGAAGTCGATTACCTAAAATATAATCACGTGTATAACATTTATCACAAAGAACTGTATATATACTGTATAAAATTCTCCCAATAATGAAAACTCTCAATGAATTTTTAAAATGTGTTCTGAGTGTCATTATGAGGGCTTCTCCAGTGGCTCAGTTCTAAATAATCTGCCTTCAATGCAGGAGACTTGGGTTCAATCCTTGGGTCAAGAAGATCCCCTGGAGAAGGAAATGGCAGCACACTCCAGTATTCTTGCTTGGAGAATCCCATGGACAGAGAAGCCTGCCAGGCTACAGTCTATAGAGTTGCAAAGAGTTGGATACAACCAAGCAACTAAACAGCAACAACAAGGGTCTTTGTAGGTCTAGAGCAGAGCCCAAATTATGTAGCAAAATTCACTATAATGGCCTGAGTCTTCTCACTTACTTTTTGGTGTCAGGTGAGACTAGATAGGAACATTGGTGAATCACAAGTGTTAGCCATATAGCAATACAGTCCCCTTATGAAGCCGTTTCACCACAGAAAATGGCTCTTGTCATAGTTTGGGTTTTACCCCACGCAGTTCTTCAAACTTTGGACTTGGCTGGAGGTAGTTTATTTGGGAGATTATCCTGCAAAGCCCAAGTGAGTGGAGATGATGAGATAAGAGAGAGAGAGAGAGGGTGATGAAAGACACTAAGATAAGTGAGTGACCGCAGTCATCACTGGGGCTCAATCCCCTGGAGAGTCTCAGAGAAATCCTGGGGCACTGGGGCGTTTATTCACTAACTCTGCCCCTCACTGGTTCAGGATGGACTCGCTCAGTGAGAGAATTCTGAATCTCATACCCTTCTTGATTGATGCAGCCTAGCTGGCTCCTTTTGAGCCCAGGAATGTCTGCAGAGAGAGGCAGGTGCTTGAGGCAGAAGCTTGTCAATATAGTTGAAGTAGTAATAAACCTCAGTGACATGTGAACTTGGAGATATGTTGAAAGGACAAAAGAAAAATAAAGCTGGACTTCCTTGTTTATAGGCCTCACAGCTGAAAGGCAAACTGTATTAGCCAAGATCATTTTGGTTGCCAGTGATATAACACCCTGTGTGCTGAGGCCGCTTGTATGGCTCTCGAAGGATGCAAGAGTGAATTGTGACACACGAGGGCAGAGAAGGGCCCAGAAAGGATGCCGGTCAGTAAAGACTCATTCCGTCTCTAATTCGACTTCCCTCAGGGTACCAGCATCTCATTCTCCTTCATACACATTCGTGTGTGCACACATACACACACACACACACACACACACACACACACACACCAGCTTTTGTGCATCTTACATGCTCCCAAGCTCACAAAGGAAGGAAAGATGACCTTTGACTGTTAGTAACAATTCTGTATTCCTGGTGAAGGAACTAGGACTGATGCACACGAATGGGGGTAGGTAGATGTAAGGTGTTTAAATCCTGCAAGAATGGGCTTGGTAGAGAGCTGGAGAGTTAACCCCATGTGCAAATCCACTAGGATATTGACTAGAACAGATCAGTGTTCCACCAAACAACCAAATGGAGGGAAAAGAAGGGATAGCATCTGTGCTTTTTTAAATGACACACTGTGTGTGTGTGTGTGTGTGTGTGTGTGTGTGTGCATGGTAAGTTGCTTCAGTCATGTCTGACTCTTTGAGACCCTTTGGACTATAGCCCACTAGGCTCCTCTGTCCATTGGATTCTCCAGGAAAGAATGCTTGAATGGGTTGCCATACATTCTTCCAGGGAATCTTCTCGACCCAGGGATCGAACTTGCATCTCTTATGTCTCCTGAAGTGGCAGGTGGGTTCTTTACTACTAGCGCTATTTGGGAAGCTCAATACTCACTGGATGAGCCCAAAACATACCATATAACTCAGTAGCTGTCTGGAAGCTATTAGATAAGCAGAAAGACAGAGCCAGGTCATAGTTCTGAAACTGCCTTTTAGGGTGGAAGTGGAGTAAAGTTTAAGAAAGTTATGTTAATCTTAAAACAGAAAAGAACTATGTCCATTTCAGAATCAAACAGTGCAGAAAAATGTGAATACCTTAGCATTTTCTACACTATACTACTGATATTTTCTAAATTCTGAGTTTAATGGCACCAAATCATGAAAAGGAGTACTGGAAAATATGGACAGATTTTATCCATGTGATTCTCAGTGACAGCTTCAGCTTTTTCTTTCCTGATGAAAATAAAAGTTAGCAAATATATTTGACTAATATTTATAAATGCTCTAGTGGTAAACTTTGGTTTTTAAAGTGAACCCTATTACGGTAAGACAGGATCCTGCCTCCATTCCTTGGTTCCTCCCTTCATCCCCCCCCCATTGTTCACTCATTCATTCATTCACGTTACCATATTACAGGCACTGTACCACATATTCTCAGCTGTTGACATCAGACACAAGGTCTCTGCCCTCTTGGTTGTAGTCAAGAGGCTACAGAAGAACCCTGTGGCTTTTTCAGAGAACTATTCCCATTGCAGCCTATTCCCTGAAAAGGGTAATAATGGTACTTTAAATTGAGCTCACTTAATTTAATGCTATCGCTTTCTTACAAAGCAAGATCCAGGAAATCAAGGAAGTCAAGTTTTAATCAAGAATCAAAGTATATTTGTATAGTTATTGTGTGTTAGGGCTATAGGATTGTATAAAATAAAAATGTAATGCCAACATAATTTTATTATTAGAGTTTTCAAAGAAGACATAAGTTTATCTGTTGTCAACAGAGCTCAAAATGATGTACGCAGGATAAAATTTTTTCCGACTATTTCCGTAAGGTTCCATTATGTTGCTGAACACAGAAAAATTATTTAAATCACTAAGAAATGTAGGACTTACCTGGAGGTGAAAAGGCCCCTGTCTGATAACAGTTTAGCTATCTCCCTGCCTATTAGTGTTAACATGCTTATTCAAGAAAGGTCCCAAATGTTATTCACAATGTTCAGTGTATAATTAATGATGATGGGGGTGGTGATGATGGTGGTGGTGATAATAATACTACTCCATTTTTGTACAAAGTACTAGGATTCCTAAACCAGTTTCTCAAATTCAAATTTGTTTCTTGTAAAAATTTCAAGAAACAAGAAGGGGCCACTCTTATTTTACAGATGTGGATACTTAGGCTGAAAGAGTTTAAATGATACATCCAAGATCATACAGGTAATACTGACAAAACCATGCCCATAATCCAGTTCAGTTGGGAATACTGTTTTGTCTTGTTGTTGTTCCTAAGTCGTATGCACCTCTTTGCAAGCCCATGGACGGCAGCATGCCAGGCTCCTCTGTCCTTCAGTTTCTCCAGGAGTTTGCTCAAACCTGTGTCCATAGTCAGTGACGCCATCCAACCATCTCATCTTCTGTTGCCCCCTTCTCCTCCTGTCCTCAATCTTTGCCAGCATCCGGGTGTTTTCCAAGGAGTTGGCTCTTCACATCAGGTAGCCAAATTATTGGAGATTCAGCTTCAGTCTTTCCAATGAATATTCAGGGTTGATTTCCTTTAGGATTGACTAGTTTGATCTCCTTGCAGTCCAAGGGACTCTCGAGTCTTCTCCAGCACCACAGTTTGAGAACAGTCTTTGTGGTCCAACTGCCACATCCATTTCACGACTGCTGGGAAAACCATAGCTTTGAGTGTGATGCTACCTGTCAGCAGTGCTGTCTCTGCCTTTGAATATGCTATCTAAGTTTGTCAGAGCTTTTCTTCCAAGGAGCAAGCGTCTTTTAATTTTATGGCTGCAGTCACCATCTGTTATTTTGTCTTAGTTTGATCTTAAGAGAGGACTATGGGCAGTTATTGTACCAAATGATTTTCGCTCTCATTCTAAGCTCAAAAACAACAGTGTTAAATAGCCCCATGCCTAAAATTCTGAAAGGTTACCAAATGTCATGAAAACAATTAATAACTTGATTATTTCTACATAATCGCCCTCCCTTTGTAATCAAAGCCTTTGGAGTAAACTCTTTGCAGAACTGACTTCCGTAAACTGTGAAAATGAGAAATAAGAATGAGCAGAACAGAAAAATACCCGCTGTACATGTCCTTAGTGAAACATACATAAGATAGTTTAAAATTTATTACATTGAATTAAAGATTTTAAAGTCTGATGACAAATCAAAAAGAAGTTCACACAGTTAATCTTCATGTTTAAAGGAATATATTAAATTGTCACTTTTTAAAAAATCAGTTATCCTTTACCCCATTCTGTTGGTGATAACCAGGCAGAGCAAGCACCACTGAATGGCTAATAAAGTGTCTAACTACAGTCACAGTTACAATTACTGGTAGTAATAGTTGTTCTGGTGGTAATAGTTGTACTGATAATAACAGTTTATATTTACTATATATACAATTACAAAATAAGTATTAATTATTAATACTAATTTAACCAAAACTACCATGAGAACTAAAAAGCCTCTTGATGAAAGTGAAAGAGAAGAATGAAAAAGTTGGCTCATCATTCAGAAAACTAATATCATGCCATCTGGTACCGTTCAGTCCAGTTCAATTCAGTCGCTCAGTCATGTCCGACTCTTTGTGACCCCATGAATCACAGCACGCCAGGCCTCCCATCCATCACCAACTCCCAGAGGTCACTCAGACTCACGCCCATCGAGTCAGTGATGCCATCCAGCCATCTCATCCTCTGTCGTCCCCTTCTCCTCCTGCCCCCAATCCCTCCCAACATCAGAGTCTTTTCCAGTGAGTCAACTCTTTGCATGAGGTGGCCAAAGTCCTTCCAAAGAAATCTCAGGGCTGATCTCCTTCAGAATAGACTGGTTGGATCTCCTTGCAGTCCAAGGGATTCTCAAGAGTCTTCTCCAACACCACAGTTCAAAAGCATAAATTCTTTGGCACTCAGCCTTCTTCACAGTCCAACTCTCACTTCCATATTTGACTACTGGAAAAACCATAGCCTTGACTAGATGGACCTTAGTCGGCAAAGTAATGTCTCTACTTTTGAATATGCTATCTAGGTTGGTCGTAACTTTTCTTCCAAGGAGTAAGTGTCTTTTAATTTCATGGCTGCAGTCACCATCTGCAGTGATTTTGGAGCCCCCCAAAATAAAGTCTGACACTGTTTCCACTGTTTCCCCATCTATTTCCCATGAAGTGATGGGACCGGATGCCATGAATTTCGTTTTCTGAATGTTGAGCTTTAAGCCAACTTTTTCGCTCTCCTCTTTCACTTTCATCAAGAGGCTTTTTAGCTCCTCTTCACTTTCTGCCATAAGGGTGGTGTCATCTGCATATCTGAGGTTATTAGTATTTCTCCCAGCAATCTTGATTCCAGCTTGTGTTTCTTCTAGTCCAGCATTTCTCATGATGTACTCTGCATAGAAGTTAAATAAGCAGGGTGACAATATACATCATGGCAAATAGATGGGGAAACATTGGAAATAGTGACAGACTTTATGTTTTGGGGCTGCAAAATCACTGCAGATGGTGACTGCAGCCATGCAATTAAGATGCTTGCTCCTTGGAAGAAAGTTATGACCAACCCAGACAGCATATTAAAAAGCAGAGACATTATTTTGCCAACAAAGGTCCATCTAGTCAAACCTATGGTTTTTCCTGTAGTTGTGTATGGATGTGAGAGTTGGACTATACAGAAAGCTCAGTGCCAAAGGATTGATGTTTTTGAACTGTAGTGCTAGAGAAGACTCTTGAGAGTCTGTTGGACTGCAAGGAGATCCAACCAGTCCATCTTAAAAGAAATCAGTCCTGAATATTCATGCTGAAGCTGAAACTCCAATACTTTGGCCACCTGATGCATAGAACTGACTCATTTGGAAAGACCCTGATTCTGGGAAAGATTGAAGGTGAGTGGAAAAGGGGACAACAGAGGAGGAGATGGTTGGATCGTATCACCAACTCAATGGACATGAGTTTGATTAAGCTCTGGGAGTTGGTGACAGACAGGGAGGCCTGGCATGCTGCAATCCATGGGGTTGCAAAAAGTCAGACACGACTGAGCAATTGAAATGAACTAAACTGAACTATAGAACTCTGAATGCTTAGAATCTTCTGTGAATGCTGGAATTTTGCCATCATGCTGCCTGTCTGCACAGTACAGTTTTGGTTGTCAGTAATTACAATCCTGTTTAGATATTTTGGGGCAGTAGTGGAAAGTGATAGGGAATAATAGCTTTTGCTACTTAAAAGAGGAAGTTAGAAGCTGTGTTTAGAAGATGTGACTGAACGACTGAACTGAACTGTGAAAAGTGAATGTGTTAGTTGCTCAGTCATGTCCAACTCTTTGCAATCCTATAGACACTGCCAGGCTCCTCTGTCCATGGGATTTTCCATGCAAGAATACTGGAGTGGGTAGCCCTTCCCTTTTGCAGGGGATCTTTCCAACCAAGGAATTGAACCCATGTGTCCTGCATTGCAGGAAGATTATTTACCATCTGAGCCACCAGGGAAGCCCAAAGCTACCATAACTAGCATTATACCATTTCATTTTTATCATCACTTATAGGTGAAGAAATGGAGGTTCAGAGAACTTAATAACTTTGCCATTTTAAGTCAGCTTTTTGGTGGTTTAAAGAGATCAGTGTTGCCTTTAACTTTCTTATGCAATTACCCATCAACTTGGAGCCTCAGCCTGATTTGTAGGCATCTTACAGAAAAGGTAGTCCTCAACAGGACTGTTTCTGAAGCTGAAGCTCCAGTACTTTGGCCCCCTGATTCAAAGAGTTGACTCATTAGAAAAGACCCTGATGCTGGAAAAGGCAGAAAGCAAAGGAAAAGGGGGTGGCAGAGGACAACATGGTTAGGTAGCATTCCTGACTCAATGACTGTAAATTTGAGCAAGATCTGGGAGATAATGAAGGACAGTGGAGCCCAGAGTCCTGCAGTCTGTGGGTTTGCAAAGAGTCGGACACAACTTAATGACTGAACGACAACAACGATCCTCAACAGGAGTGATTTTAACCCCCAGGAGACGTGGCCATATCTGGAGACATTTGTGACTGTCTCATTTGGAAGGGGGAATGCTGCTGGCCTGTAGGGAGTGGAAGCCACTGATGCTGATAACATCCTACAAACCACAGAACAGCCCTACAAGAAAGAATTTTTCAGCCCAAATTGTCGGTGGTGCTGAGTTGAGAAACCCTGGTATAAGCCTATAAGACTGACTAATGATGGGAGATGTTTTATTTAAATCACTTGGTATGATACCATTTAGAATGTTATTTGTTAAGAAGATAGAGCTCAATTTCCTCTGGCCCAAGCCTCCTTAGGGTAAGGAGGAAGGAGCCTGTAGTACCCTTTCAAAGAACAAAGCCAGAGCAATCATACTATTCTGAATGCCAAAGAGATTGTCAGGCTGATGGTCTTGTGAAGTGACTGACACTTTTGTCAGCTCCCAAGAAAATTACTGAAACTTGAGTCTTTTGCAGGTATGCAAAATCGGTAGATTTTATAAAAATTGGACCTTTATTTCAAAGATTTGACTTTTAGAGTTTGAAATACAGACAAGTTGTTTCCACGTGGAAAAAGAACTAGGAATCCAGATTTCAAAAGGGAGTGATAGCAAGTGATAATTTAATCTGACACTCACAGCTGAGGTGAAGCACATTTGTGATAAGAATTTAGCACGGTTATCCTCGCTCTGAAAATATACTGAGTGCCTCTTCATGATGCCTTCAGCTACTCTCCTCTCACTTATACTAAGTTGGGTTTTCAAAAATTTCAGAATACAGACTATGAGCATGCATTTCTCCTTAGTCACATAAACTTGAGTGGCGCTAGTGATTCATCAACAGAAGTCTCAGTGGGCACCAGGAAGACTGGGGCCTGGGGCCTCTGTACCCGCTCAGCATCTCCGCCCTCCCCAGCCATCTCTCAGCACCCAGTCCAAACAGTTCCAACATCCGGCATTTAGTAAATATCCGGGGGGATATTCAATACTGAACTACAGCTTGACCTACGGGGGCAGCAGAGAATGAGATGCTTCGTTCGTTTGTTCAGTTGCTCAGTTGTGTCCGCCAGGCCTCCCTGTCCATCACCATCTCCCGGAGCTCACTCACACTCATGTCCATCGAGTCGGTGATGCCTTCCAGCCATCTCATCCTCCGTCGTCCCCTTCTCCTCCTGCCCCCAATCCCTCCCAGCATCAGAGGCTTTTCCAATGAGTCAGCTCTTCGCATGAGGTGGCCAAAGTACTGGAGTTTCAGCTTTAGCATCATTCCCTCCAAAGAACACCCAGGGCTGATCTCCTCCAGAACGGACTGGTCGGATGTTAGATAGCATCGATGACTCAGTGGGCATAAACGTGAGCAAACTGGAAGACAGTGGAGGACAGAGGCGCTGAGTGTGCTGCAGTCAGTGGGGCTGCAAGAATCCGACGTGACAGCAACTGAACAGCAGCAACAACAGCGTGATAAAGATCTGCTGACAATAGGTGGCCAGCGGCTCTGTTAACATCGACTAGTTAAAAGTAGAGATTATCGTTACCATCTTTCTAAATTCCATATACATGTGTTAGTATACTACATTGGTGTTTTTCTTTCTGGCTTACTTCACTCTGTATAATCGGCTCCAGTTTCATCCATCTCATTAGAACTGATTCACATGTATTCTCTTTAATGGCTGAGTAATACTCCATTGTGTATATGTACCACAGCTTTCTTATCCATTCATCTACTGATGGACATCTAGGTTGCTTCCATGTCCTGGCTATTATAAACAGTGCTGCGATGAACATTGGGGTACATGTGTCTCTTTCAATTCTGGTTTCCTCGGTGTGTATGCCCAGCAGTGGGATTGCTGGGTCATAAGGCAGTTCTGTTTGCAGTTTTTAAAGGAATCTCCACACTGTTCTCCATAGTGGCTGTACTAGTTTGCATTCACACCGACAGTGTAAGAGGGTTCCCTTTTCTCCACACGAGTCATGTTGATGTATGGCAAAAGCAATACAATATTGTAAAGTAATTAACCTCCAATTAAAATAAATAAATTTATATTTTAAAAAAAGGAGAAATCAAATATCACAGTGGAAAACTAATTATTACAGGAAAAAAGAGTTGAAAGACTGAACTTAAGTTTCTAGTAACTGGCTAATTTCTGTAGGCCATGCCAACTACCTTAAGGTTTTCATTTCCTCCCCTGTAAAAATGGGGAGCTGGAGAGGACAATCTGGAAGTCTGAGATTCCCTCCACTTTTAATCTTCCACCATTTTTAAAGGGAAGAAGAAATAAAAATGTTCCTCAGATCCAAAATAACTTCTGTGAAATTATTATTCATTTTTTGAATAGTCTCTCACGCATGAATAAAGAGTTTAATCTGCCCCTAAAATTCTGATATTATGAATGTGTAGCGAAGGTAAACATTTTTGAAATAGCTTACTGAGCTTTGGTCCTTTGTGTCTCTGTGTAGGACTTTCTCCTAAGTTATCCCAAAGCATCCATTTGTGGGTAGGGAGTGGGGAGGGGAGGACTGAGACACTCTGAATAAGAATGCAAATAGAAAGTAAAGGTTAATAATATTCACCTTCCCTCTGAAAAAGTAGGCTTTCCTAATCTCCAACAATGTCCTTTCGCGTGCTTAAAAACAGGCCTTTCCAAGAAATAAAGGGTTTTCTAAATTCCTTTATATTCCCATTTACTATATCAAGAGACAGTCTCATAGCCTTGATCATAGCATTTCACATAAAGGGGAGTTTAGCCAGATAGGAAGACAAAGATCCATGCAAACCCCTCCTAGCAGCGGTAGGGACAGGTGTCTCAAACTCTGAATATTTAAACTTTTGACTCAATCAGACAGGCACTGGACTTTCTAGGTAGCTTTTTAAATTACTACATTTTACTCTGTTCAAATGGTTAGACTAACACTTCATGTTTTTTCCAGTACTTTAAAAATAAATTCCTTCTTTGAAATTTCTTTCCAATTTATCTTTCATCTGCTTAAGTTCATATATATTTTCTTTTATTTTCTCTCTCAACAAGTGTTACTGAACATCTACCATGCACAGGGTCCTGGGAATGTAGAAGTGAGACTATGTAAATAATGTCCCTACCCTCATGGAAACCCATCCTAGTTGGAGAGACCCAAGTGTTAGACCATAAAGAAGACTGCACGCTGAAGAATTGTGGTGCCGGAGAAGACTCTTGAGAGTCCCTTGGACTGCAGGGAGATCAAACCAGAAAACCCAATAGGAAATTAACCCTGAATATTTATTGGAAGGAATGAAACTGAAGTTCCAATACTTTGGCTACCTGATGCAAAGAGCAGACTTATTTGAAAAGAGTGATACTGGGAAAGATTGAAGGCAGGAGAAGAGAGGGATGACAGTGGATGAGATGATTGAATAGCATCCCTCAAACTCAATGGACATGAGTTTGAGAAAACTCTAGGAGACAGTGGATGACAGGGGAGGCTGGCATGCTGCAGTCCATAGAGTTGCATAGTCAGAAATAACAATGACTGAACAAAAAAAGAGAGTCCTTTGTGGAAACAAAAAGAACAGGATACCACTCCCTGGTCCCCATGCTCAGGGTCACCCAACAGGACTGTGGTCTCTAACTTCAGTTCAGTCGCTCAGTTGTGTGTGACTCTTTGTGACCCCATTGACTGCAGCACACCAGCCTTCCCTGTCCATCACCAACTCCAAGTTTGAGCTTGCTCAAACTCATGTCCATCCAGTCATTGATGACATCCAACCATCATATTCTCTGTCATCCTCTTCTCTTCCTGCCTTCAATCTTTCCCAGCATCAGGGTCTTTTCCAAGGAGTCAGTTCTTCACATCAGGTGGCCAAAGTATTGGAGTTTCAGTTTCAACATCAGTCCATCCAATGAATATCCAGGACTGATTTCCTTTATGATGGGCTGGATTGATCTCCTTGCAGTCCAAGGGACTGTTAAGAGTTTTCTCCAACACCACAGTTCAAAAGCATCAATTCTTCAGTGCTAAACTTTCTTTATAACCATAACTTTGACTAGAGGGACCTTTGTCAGCAAAGTAATGTCTTCTGCACTCAGCTTTCTTTATAGTCTAGCTCTCATATCCATACATGACTACTGGAAGAATCATAGCTTGGACTATATGGAGATTTGTTGGCAAAGTAATGTCTCTGCTTTTGAATATGCTGTTTACGTTAGTCATAGCTTCCCCTCCAAGCAGCAAGTGTCTTTCAGTTTCATGGCTGCAGTCACCATCTGCAGTGATTTTGAAGCCAAAAAAAAAAAAAAAAATCTCTCACTGTTTCATTGTTTCCCCATCTATTTGCCATGAAGTGATGGGACCGGATGCCATGATCTTTGTCTTTTGAATGTTGAATTTTAAGCCAACTTTTTCACTCTCCTCTTTCACATTCATCAAGAGGCTCTTTAGTTCTTCGCTTTCAGCCATAAGATGTCATCTGTGTATCTGAGGGCATTGATATTTCTCCCAGCAATCTTGATTCCAGCTTGTGCTTCATCCAGCCGGGTATTTCCCATGTCATTCTCTGCATATAAGTTAAATAAGCAGGATGACAATATGCAGCCTTGATGTACTCCTTTCCCAATTTAGAACCAGTCTATTTTTCTGTGTCCAGTTCTAACTGTTGCATCTTTACCTGCATACAGGTTTGTCAGAGGCAGGTAAGTAGGTCTGGTATTCCCATCTCTTGAAGAATTTTCTGCAGTTTTCTGTGATCTACACAGTCAAAGATTTTGGCATAATCAATGATGTAGAAGTAGATGTTTTTCTCGTATTCTCTTGCTTTTTCTATGAGCCAACAGATGTTGGAAATTTGACCTCTGGTTCCTCTGCCTTTTCTAAATCCAACTTAAAATCTGGGAGTTCACGGTTCTCGTGCTGTTGAAGCCTGGCTTGGAGAATTTTGAGCATTACTTTGCTAACCTGTAAGATGAGTGCAAAACTGTGCAAACTGGGTGCTAATTTGAGCATTCTTCGGCATTGCCTTTCTTTGGGATTGGAATGACAACTGACCTTTTCCAGTCCTGTGGTCACTGCTGACTTTTCCAAATTTGCTGACATATTGAGTGTGGCACTTTCACAGCATCAATTTTAGGATTTGAAATAATTCGACTGGAATTCTATCACCTCCACTAGCTTTGTTCATAGTGATGCTTCCTAAGGCCCACTTGACTTTGCACTCCAGGATGTCTGGCTCTAGGTGAAATTGATCACACCATTGTGGTTATCTGGGTCATGAAGATCTTTTTGGTATAGTTCTTCTGTGTATTCTCATCACCCCTTCTTAATATCTTCTGCTTCTGTTAGGTCCATACCATTTCTGTCCTTTATTGTACCCATCTTTGCATGAAATATTCACTTGGTATCTCTAATTTTCTTGAAGAGATCTCTAATCTTTCCCATTCTTTTGTTTTCCTCTATTTCTTTGCACTGATCACTGAGGATGACTTTCTTATCTCTCCTTAGTATTCTCTGGAACTCTGCATTCAAATGGATATATCTTTCCTTTTCTCCTTTGCCTTTAGCTTCTCTTCTCAGCTCTTTGTAAGTCCTCCTCAGACAACCATTCTGCCTTTTTGCATTTCTTTTTCTTGGGGATGGTCTTGATCACTGCCTCCTGTAAAATGTCATAAACCTCCATCCATTGTTCTTCAGGCAATCTGTCTATGAGATCTAATCCCTTGAATCTGTTGTCACTTCCATTGTATAATGGTAAGGAATTTAATTTAAAATCCAGCCATTTAGCTTTCAGTTCAGTTCAGTTGCTCAGTCGTGTCTGACTCCTTGCAACCCCATGAACTGCAGCACACCAGGCCTCCCTGTCCATCACGAACTCCCGGAGTTCACCCAAACTCATGCCATCCAACCATCTCATCCTCTCTTGTCCCCTTCTTCTCCTGCCCTCAATCTCTCCCAGCATCAGAGTCTTTTCCAATGAGTCAGCTCTTCGCATCAGGTGGCCAAAGTTTTGGAATTTCTGCTTCAACATCAGTCCTTCCAATGAACACCCGGGACTGATCTCCTTTAGGATGGACTGGTTGTACCTCCTTGCAGTCCAAGGGACTCTCAAGAGTCTTCTCCAACACCACAGTTCAAAAGCATCAATTCTTTAATGCTCAGCTTTCTTTATAATCCAACTCTCACATCCATACATGACCAGTGGAAAAACCATAACCTTGACTAAGATGGACCTTTGTTGGCAAAGTAATGTCTCTCCTTTTTAATATGCTGTCTAGGTTGGTCATAACTTTCCTTCCAAGGAGTAAGCGTCTTTTAATTGCATGGCTGCAATCACCATCTGCAGTGATTTTGGAGCCCAGAAAAATAAAGTCAGCCACTGTTTCCACTGTTTCCCCATCTATCTGCCATGAAGTGATAGGACCGGATGCCATGATCTTCGTTTTCTGAATGTTGAGCTTTAAGCCAACTTTTTCACTCTCCTCTTTCATTTTCATCAAGAGGCTGTTTAGTTCCTCTTCCCTTTCTGCCATAAGGGTGGTGTCATCTGCATATCTGAGGTTATTGATATTTCTCCCGGCAATCTTGATTCCAGCTTGTGCTTCCTCCAGCCCAGTGTTTCTCATGATGTACTCTGCAAATTCAACCAATTTCCTGCACACCTTGTTTCATTATAAACCCAGCCCACACTGAGTGTTCCCTTCTCTGACCTTTCACAGCACAGTTTAGCACTTTTAATCATAGACACCCAGACTTTGAAGAAGCATACAGATCTTCTACTGCAGCCTTGAAAGCCATGTGGAATGCGCAGTTTAGCTTTTTTAATAGGTGGCCTCAAATGGTTACACTCTCTACTAATATTTTTCAAATAAGTAAATTTAAAAAGATACAAATATCTATGTACTAATATACATATGTATATTTATATACATTCATAGGCTTCCTTGATGGCTCAGATGGTAAAGAATCCTCCTGCAATGCAGGAGACCTAGGTTCAAACCCTGGGTTGGGAAGATCCCCCGGAGGAGGGCATGGCAACCCACTCCAGTATTCTTGCCTGGAGAATCCTCATCGACACAGGAGTCTGGCAAACTGCAGTCTATGGGTCGCAAAGAGTCAGACATGACTGAGCGACTAAGCACACACAACATGTACATTGGTATGTCACAAAAAGTTGGATGAGACTGAGTAACTTGCAAAACATATAATAAGTCCTTATAACTTTCATAAAATCATAAAAGAAAATATTTAAAAATGAAATATAAACTAATGACAAATCTAATTCATTTTTGACGATCAAAATTTATTGTGATGATGGTGTTTCATTAAAGCGAAGTGTTGATTCTCATGTGAATGTGGTACTGACTACCATCAAGCAGCTTCTTCAGGAAATGCTATCATGCGTCTTTACGTAGGTATCAAATCGACCTCTGCCGTTCTTAAAGGCAGCTATAAGCTGTTGTGGGCCTTCCCCTGGTGGCTCATTGGTAGAGTCTGCCTGCAATGCAGGAGACTAAAGTTCAGTCCCTGAGTTGGGAAGATCCCCTGCAGAAGGAAATGGCAGCCCACTGCAGTATTCTTGCCTGGGAAATTCCCTCAACAGAGGAGCCTGGAGGGCTATAGTCCACGGGGTCACAAAAGAGTCAGACACGACTGAGCAACTAAACAACAACATAAATTGTGGTAGCTCTGCACTAAAAACATCTGCAGTACACAGACCATTTGGGCCCTACACAGGGTAGCGATCTAGGTCATGTGTGATTTTTTTTTTTCTCTTAAAGATAAAACTTATAAACTTTCAGCATTTTCACAGAAACATATGTGCCTCTTATATTTTCAGTTTTCCATGCATCCAGAGGCCCATGTCATATAGCTTTAGGCTATAGAAGTTTATGCTATGACTCAGCAAATGGATACTATATAAAATAGACTGCCTGTAAGGACTGTATTTAACATTTCTTCTCTTTTCCTCGTAACTAGTACCTAACATAGCAGGTAAGATATGCCAGATGTTAACAGATTTCTTGGGTCTTTTTTTTTCTTTTTCTTTCATCATTTCTTCTGATATTAATTCCAGAAGTTCATTCACAGGCCTCCATAAATCTCTCAGAAAAGTGAGTTAGTGATTATTCCTTGATTCTGATTTTCTGGATGAATATTTACAAGAGTCCCACAAGACCTTTCAACAGACAACTCCTCAAAATGAGAAAGTCCAATTTTAAGACCAAAAAAAGGCTGAAAAATGATCAGCATAAGAAAGTTAAAATCAAGGTAACCTAAAGGTCAAGTGATAGTTGGAGTATGATAAATGAAACGTGGTTGTTGACTGAGGAAGGTTTCCTTTTGCTAACAGTCATGAGGAGGACACATCTTTTTCACTCTTTCCAATTGTCTCCTTTGGTGACAGTAGCCCTGTTAGTAACTCGGTAAAAAAGAAATTGCTTCCCTATCTTTGAACTTTTCATACAGAAATCTGTATTCTTAAGCTTTCAGGAGAAAATCGAGTGAAAAACATTCCATAATTCTCAGCTGAAAGAATTGATATCACCTGCCTGCCAGTTTCCCCTCTCCCCACCCTGGATATTTTAACTCCTTTGGACTTCCCTTGTGGCTCAGCTGATAAAGAATCTGCCTGCAATGTGGGTCAAGACCTGGGTTTGATCCCTGGGTTGATCTGAGTTGATCTCCAGGGGAAGATCCCCTGGAGAAGGGAAAGGCTACCCACTCCAGTAATCTGGCCTAGAGAATTCCATGGAGTGTATAGTCCATTGGGTCGCAAAGAGTTGAACACGACTGAGCAACTTTTCACTATCTATCTTTCACTACTTAGTTTCTCAACTAAAGCTTTATAGATAATGGTGTGTGTGGGGGGAGGGGAGGGATTGTTTCGGTTGTTGTTGCCATTGTTGTGATTTGCCCTTGGTGAACAGCTGTCTTCCTTCTCACTTGGTAGATTGATAGTAGACCATAGCCAAAGAAGATTGCTCATTGAGCTGTTTCCTTTCATCTGGGTGGTCATCTCTTTATCCTCCCTCCCCTCTCACAACTCTCCTTCTGAGTCTGGGTCTTAATAGTGTTGAGACTCTAATAATTAGGCCTTTGTCCTATGCCATACTAGTATGCTTTGGGGGTACCTAGGAAGCCACTAGCATTTAAATGTTCCTTTTAGTCTGTACACCCCAAACCCTAAAATTTACTAGTGACAAGCAAGAGTACTTTGCTTTCCAAAAGCACAGCCTTTAAAAAAGATCCAAAGAAAGTTGTCTGGGGCTATTCACATCCTAATGTGAATTAGTTCATCAGAACTCATATCTCTGTGACCAACACTAGGAAAGACTGAATGAAAAGCTAATTAGAGGTTTATTGGGGGTTGGGGTATTAATCTGGGAGGAAGGTTTTAGAGGAAATGATAGCAACTGAGCAGGAGTGCCCTGTAGTATATCGTGGGACAGTAGGAGGTAACTGAGAACTAGTTTGCACGTTTACTTGGGATTAGTCCTGACCACGAGTAATTGATATTCAAAGCAATTAGGAACCCGTTACATTTTCATGAGGATTAAATATTAAGCTAATTTTAAAATCATGCAATTAAATTAAAAAAAAGTCTGCATCATTTGGGGTCATCAAAGGGAAGAATTCGGATCAGTGGTGATATAGTGGTCCAGTTTCAACTTAGTGTTAGATGAAGTTTGGAACAGTTAGAACTCTTTAAAGTTAATATGTTTTCTTCCAAGACAGTGAGCTGTCTCTCAGTAGAACTGCTAATACAGTGGCTGAATGATGTCAACTG
Organism: Capra hircus; assembly: GCF_001704415.2. Classification (NCBI taxonomy): domain Eukaryota; kingdom Metazoa; phylum Chordata; class Mammalia; order Artiodactyla; family Bovidae; genus Capra; species Capra hircus. Next base: position 9,793,919 of record NC_030811.1, on the reverse strand, counting down.
TGGGCTTAATATTGGTTTTAGGTTTTATTCTAGGATGTTCCTTCTGATTTAAGCATGATTATATATATGTATGAAAGTGAAAGTGTTAGTCATGTCTGACTCTTTGCAACCCTATGGACTGTAGCCCACAAGCCTCCTCTGTCCATGAGATTTTCCAGGTAAGAATACTGGAGTCGGTTGCCATGACCTCCTCCAGGAGATCTTCCCAACCCAGGGATCAAACCCACATTTCTTATGTCTCCTGCATTGAGAGGTGGGTTCTTTATGACTGGTGCCACCCGGGAAGCATATACATGTCAAACAGGAGAAGTGGGGTACAGAGGATGAGATATTTGAATGGCATCTACAGTTCAATGGACATGAGTTTAAGCAAACTGCAGGACACAGTGGAGTACGTGGAAGCCTGGTGTACTGCAGTCGAGGGAGTCACAAAGAGTCAGACATGACTTCGCAATTAAAAACAACAACACACCATAACAAATGTAAGCTAAATTCCCATCTATAATTAGCGCCTTATAAGACTTTCATTTCTAGAGTGACGGTACTCAGGACCATAACAGTTAAAACAGTAACAGTTAGTTCTAATGCAAAGCTTGATAAGTACAAGACTGTAAATGTTCACAACTCACAGAACTCTTGTTATCGTTGTTGTCCAGTTGCTAAGTTGTGTTCACCTTTGTGACCCCAAGGAATGCAGCCCACCAGGCTCCCCTGTCTTCCACTATCTCCAAGAGTTTGCTCAAATTCATGTCTATTGAGTCAATGATGCTATCCAACCATCTCATCCTTTGCTGCTCCCTTCTCCTTTTGCTTTCAGTCTTTCCCAGAATCAGTGTCTTTTCCAGGGAATTGGCTCTTTGCATCAGGTGACCAAAGTATTGGAGCTTCAGCTTCAGTATCAGTCCTTCCAATGAATATTTAGGGTTAATTTCCTTTGGGATTGACTGGTTGGATCTCTTTGCTGTCCAAGGGACTCTCAAGAATTCTGTCCAGCACCACAATTCAAGAGCATTGATTCTTCCATACTCAGCCTTCCTTATGGTCCAACTCTCTTATCCGTACATGACTACTGGAAAAATCATAGCTTAAACTATACGGACCTTTGTTCGCATAGTACTATCTCTGGTTTTTTAATATGCTGTCTAGATTTTTCATAGCTTTTCTTCCAAGGAGCAAGTGCCTTTTAATTTCATGGCTGTAGTCACTGTCCACAGTGATTTGGGAGCCCAAGAAAATAAAATCTGTCACTGCTTCCACTTTTTCCCCTTCTATTTGCCATGAAGTGATGGGACCAGATGCCATGATCTTCGTTTTTTTAATGTTGAGTTTCTAGCCAGCTTTTTCACTTTTTTCTTTCACCCTTATCAAGAAGCCTCTTTACTTCCTCTTCTGCCGTTAGAGTGCTATCATCTGCATATCTGAGGTTGTTAATAAACAATCTCCCTTCTACAGACTGGGCTTCCCTCATAGCTCAGTTGGTAAAGAATCTGCCTTCAATGAAGGAGTCCCAGATTTGATCCCTGGTTTGGGAAGATCCCCTGGAGAAGGACATGTATTCTTGCCTGGAGAATCCCATGGACAAAGGAGCCTGGCAGGCTACAGTCCATGGGGTCACAAGAGTTGGACAGGACCTAGCATCTAAACTACTACTAACTACAGATACAAGGGATTCCCTACTAGCTCAGTCAGTAAAGAATCTGCCTGCAATGCCGGAGACCTGGGTTCAATTCCTGGGTCAGGAAGAACCTCTGGAGAAGGAAATGGCAACCCATTCCAATATTCTTGCCTGGGAAATCCCATGGACAGAGGAGCCTGGTGGGCTACAGTCCATAGAGTTGCAAAGAGTCGGACATGACTTAGGAAGTAAACCCCCTTCTGTAGACAGGGGAACTGAGCTGTTGTAGGTTAAGAGCTGTGCTAAGCTTGTGAAAGTGTTAGTTGCTCAGTTGTGTAGACTCTTTGTGACCCCATGGATGTAGTGCGCCAGGCTCCTCTGTCTATGGTATTCTTCAGGATTGTGTAGCCATTCCCTTCTTCAGGGGATTCTCCTGACCCAGGGATAGAACCTTGGTCTCCTGCATTGCAGGCAGATTCTTTGCTATCTGAGCAACCAGGGAAGCACCTGTACTAAGTTTACAGAGTGCATAAATAAGGAAGGCAGCCAAGAGTCAAACTATTCTAGGATCAGAGGATGGGTTTAACTATGACACTACCCATTAACTAGCACCTTGTTGAGGAACAACCAGCATAATCTCAGAACGTTACCAGATGGCTAAATGAACTGAGATTCTGGAACACTGAACTGTGCTGTGTTTACCGCAGTCTTCACAGATCTTTATGTTTTTACAGACCACAAGAGTAAATCAGTGTCAGAACAGCCTTAAAAGCCAACTGTGTGTGTTTTGTCACTAAGTCATGTCCAAATCTTTAGACACTCCATGGACTATGGCCCGTTAGGCTCCTCTGTCCACGGGATTCTCCAGGCAAGAACACTAGAGAGGGATGCCATTTCCTTTTCCAAGGGATCTTCCTTGCTTTATGACTCCAGCCTAGTGATGATATCAGCTTCCAGCTGCAGGCAAGTAGAGACAGAGAGTCCTAAACCGGGTCAAAGACTCTATTTCTTTGCATAGGACTGGCCATGTATTAGGAAACAATCGTAAGCTACAGAACCACAGAATTATAGGTTTAGAATGGACGAGGTCTCTGGGGAATGTGTCTCCCTTCTCATCACAGAAATGAGGATACTGATTTCTGCTGAGAGGATTTTGTTTCAAAACTTTAACATGGCCTTGTAGGTGGTCTCTATGTCCAGTCTTCCTATCACAGCCAAAGGGAATTCTTAATACAACTTGATCATCTCATCCTGCTTTTTAAACTCCTCAGGTACCCCTCAGACTCAGTCAAAGTCCTGGAGGTGAAGGCACCAGTTCTTTGAAAACCTGGTCCCCTGACTGACTCTAGTCTCAACTTCTCCTGCTTGCTTGCCTTGAACTCTTGACTCCAGTCACTCAGAGGGCCCTTCAGGGCTCCACCTCCGCTTCCCAGAGCATCATACTCTGGCGTCTGAGCCTTTGAACATCCTGTTTCTTTGCTTTCACAGTGCTTTCCCTGGCCTCTCCTGGCTGCGTCTACTTTATCCTTCAGAAAGTAACTTAATTCCCCCTAGGGGAATATGACTTCTAATGGTCAGATTTGTTGTTTCATTGTTCAGACACCCGGTATAAACCAACATGGCTGCATTGTTTCCCAACCTGTAACACATAAAGAATAATTTTATTTCTGTGTGTCTGGACAAGAAGTACAGTTTAAAATTGGACAATAGCAGGATGACATCCCAAGTCATACAGCAAAGATCCGTAGTTTATAAAAAGGGAAACCAACAAGTCAATGAAACAAAGTTTTCTGGTATCATTTGGTGTGACTCTCTTGTGTTGTTACTACATAATCCAGTGACTGATGTACGTAATTATGAAACTTGAGTCAGCAAGAAATGGCACTTATATTTAATGTAGTGTGATTAAGGAGGCAGAAAACTGTGCAATAACTTTTAGAATGATTTTCACTGATAATATTTAAAATAAAATGAGTTTCAGTGCTTAAAGGAAGGAACAAAGCTTATCAGTTCCTTTATATTAAAGATCCAGATATGCTAGAGTTTGTATGATAAGAAGAAATGTGATAATAGGTAGTCAGGAAACACAAGTTCTGGTCTAGTAATTGATGCTAAATAAATGAGTGATTTTTGTGAATAAGACATTATCATATTTGATTCTCAAAGCTGGTGTAATATTGTGTCTAAAAACAGGGGTCATGGGCTCAAGTACAATCCCAGCTTCGTTGCTTTTAAGCTGTGTAGCCTTCAGTTATTTTACTGTCTCTAGGTCTCAGTTTGCTTATCTGTAAAATGGAAATAATAATATGTACTAATAGTGCATACCTCATAGGCTTACTGTGAAAAACAAATGGCCTACTGCTTACAAGCACTCAGCAGAGAATACAGTTTTTCATAAGGACTCAAGTAGCCATTGTTGCTGTATAATTACTTATAAATATGTTGATAAAATTATAAATATTATAATTATTCACAATGAAGGAGATAGATTAGAGGACTCAAGGCTTCTCAGACACTAAAACTCTATGGTTCTATGGTTGGATCATTCCCAAATGATGTCAGATAAATAAGGTTTCATTGTATATTGGGCAAGAAACCAATATGGCCAATTTTCAATTGTACAAAATAAAGTAAGGTGAGCAGAGCATGAATTATTCAAAACGTTGGTTACACTCAGCATATTTCTATTTGATCTTGGAATGTGTATAATGCTTTAAAAGAATATTTTTTATCCTTCTTATATTGTGTTTAATGATTAAGATGAGTTTGGCCTTTCTGTGTTCACCAAAGGGAAAGAAATAGAACAATATTAGATGATTTATATATGGTATTTCACTTGATCACTAGCAATTTAGATGAAGTCATCTGGCAACTCACTGGGTAACAGAAAAATCAAACATATTGAGTGTAGCACTTTAACAGCATCATCTTGTAGGGTTTGAAATAGCTCAGCTGGAATTCCATCACCTCCCCACTAGCTTTGCTCTTAGTGATGCTTCCTAAGGCCCACTTGACTTTGCACTCCAGGAGGTCTGGCTCAAGGTGAGCAATCACACCATCGTGGTTATGCAGGATACTAATACCTTTTCTGTATAGTTCTTCCATGTACTCTGGCCACCTCTTCTTAGTATTGTCTGCTTCTGCTACGTCCATATCATTTCTGTCCTTTATTGTGCCCATCTTTGCATGAAATATTCCCTTATTATCTCTAATTTTCTTGAAGAGATCTCCAGTCTTTTCCTGTTCTATTGTTTAATTCCCATTATATATATGCATTATTATATTGGAAAAGACCCTGATGCTGGGAGGGATCGGGGCAGGAGGAGAAGGGACGACAGAGGATGATTGGCTGGATGGCATCACCGACTCGATGCACATGAGTTTGGGGGAACTCCGGGAGTTGGTGATGGACAGGGAGGCCTGGCGTGCTGTGATTCATGGGGTCGCAAAGAGTCGGACACGACTGAGCAACTGAACTGAACTGAACTGAATATATGATATGTGTTTTTCTGTTTCTGACTTATTTTATTCTGTACAACAGTCTCTAGCTCCTTAATGCTCATATTTTTAAATGGCTTATTTTTCTGTCAAATCCAAATGACTTTATTTGTCATTTAACATCAGTAGTTTTGCCTTATTCATTAAACTGGGTAAAGTATATTAAAGATTTTTATAGTAAAGCATTTTAAAGCTGTAAAGTAGTATAAAATATAATTATCTTTTTATTATTTTAATTACCAGGATAACTTTACTCAAAATGACTGACGTTTCCAAAAAGATGAGCACTTTCTAATCAGAGCCAGATATGACTTTTTGTTGATGTTTTGTTTACCTAAAAGCAGTTCCTCATTACATTTCTGTTTTCTCAACACACATACATGCACATACACATAGATAAATAACAAAAATCTTATTTATTTTTTCTATCTATTTTTCCTTCAGAAGGCTTTTCAACATTGAAATATACTCCTTTTACTTTTCTCTAAGCTGTCCTTCAGCAATTAAAACAAAATACCCCTTTTTCCAAGATTAGATTAGTATAAACAATTTAGCATAATGTAAGAGCGGGGAGTCTGGGGAAGTCCCTGGCAGTCCAGTTGTTAGGACTTGTTGCTCTCGCTGCAGGAGCCTGGGTTTGAGCCCTGGTCTGGGAGCGAAGATCCTGCAAGGTGCACAACATGGCCAAAAATAAAATAGAAGAAGAAGAAGAGCAGGGAATTTGCAAGCAGAACCCCTGTGTTCCAGTTATGGTTCTGACTTTTTCTAGATGAACAATCTTGGGCAAACTAACTAATCCTTCCGTGCAGATGAGAGAGACAGAACACCAAGGACAAGCCCTAAGTGAATAACTCACTCTAGAGTCCAGGAGAAGAAAAGGGACAGTGCAGGACACAGGAAAGGAGCGGCCAGAGGGGCAGCAGCGGGAAGACAAGGGCAGGGGCGCGAACGTAAGAGAACGAGCCGCCGTGAGCGCGTGGCCAGCAGCGACCAAGCCTCCCTAAATCACAGAACACAGGACTTAGGACAAGTCAGTGCGGACATCCTGGAAATTCTTGAAAGTGAAATGGAAATGATAACTTTCAATCTTTCTGGTGTTTAGGTTTAAGTGGTGAAGACGCAGAAGTTCCCTTATAGTTGGGACTAAAGAGCAACATGTATATTTTTCTTTGTTTTTCTTTCCCATTACCCAAGATAGTGGAGACAGATTAAATAGTGCATATTATCAGACATAGAAGATGGAACCAATGGAAAAAGAGAGAAGGAAACCCAAGGAAACAGTCATCTTAAATTGCCTGTGGACTCTTGGAATAGCAGGAAAGACGGGTTCTCTCCCTGGCAAACTCCTGTCATTCTTTGCCACTCAGTTTAAAGTGGCTTCACAGATGAAATCTTCTGACTGTGCTAAACCAAGTCATCCAATCCCTTACCTAAACATCCAAAGTGAAGTGAAGTGAAAGTTGTTCAGTCGTGTCCAACACTTTGTGACCCCATGGACTATACAGTCCATGGAATTCTCTAGGCCAGAATACTGGCGTGAGTAGCCTTTCCCATCTCCAGAGAATCTTCCCAACCTAGGAATTGAACCCAGGCCTCCTGCATTGCAGGTGGATTCTTTACCAGTTGAACCCCAAGGGAAGCCCACCCTGTCTGAGCATTTTGTTTCTATCTTTTTTATAACAGAAAATTATATAATATTTTATCTTACAACATGTCATCCCCAAATATTAGATAACAGATTGCTCGGAGCCAGGATCTAAGATTCATTCATTTTTACAAATTTCTAGTATAAGACATAGCATTAGAACAAGTACTATATTAATAGCTATTAATAAATAGGTTGATTAATTAGCAATAAGAAAGGGGAAAGGGCCTGATTAGTGCAGAGTTATATTGAAGGAGGGGAATATAGGCATTAACACATCTTGAGTCACTGTTTTTAGTCTCAAAAATGGGAGTGAAAAGGTTGAAATGGGACCAGGGTATTAAATGGATGGAGCAGGAAGCCATGGAGACAGCCTCTGTAGGATCTAAGTAAGTCCTTGATATGGCTGGTGGCTCAGAAGGTAAAGAATCTGCCTGCAGTGTGGGGGATCTGGGTCCTGATTTTCTTGACTGAAGAATTCCATGGACAGAGGAGCCTGGCAGGCCACAGCCCATGGGGTCGCAAAGAGCTGGACTTGACGGAGCAGTTTTCACTTTCACTTTTGAGCTCCACTGTAGAGACCTATTAAAATGAGGAAGCATGAGTTAGTAGCATGCCCTCTTGGTTTTATAGTTTTTCTTCCCTCCTTATAGTCTTCTATAACCTAAAGGTAATGATGAAGAAAATAACAAGTGCAGCTTGTCCAGATGGAGTGTTTAAAAGAAAGGACAACGTGATGTTCTGTGAAGTTAAAGAGTAACAACAACAAATATTGACCTAACCGAGGAATAAGGCACTTGTAATGGTACAGAGACAAAGGGTTGTAGAAAGTCCTGTAGCTAGTATTACAAAGGTGTGGATGGAAAGTAGTGCCTTGGAGACAGTGCAAAGAATGGAGAAATTTGGGAAGGATCAAACACAGCAGAAATGGAGAGAGAGAGAGTTCCAGTTCCACTTCAGTTCCGTTCAGTCACTCAGTCGCGTCCGATCTTTGCGACCCCATGAATCGCAGCACGCCAGGCCTCCCGTCCACCACCATCTCCTGGAATTCACTCAGACACGCCCCTTGAGTCCGTGATGCCATCCAGCCATCTCATCCTCGGTTGCCCCCTTCTCCGCCTGCCCCCAATCCCTCCCAGCATCAGAGTCTTTTCCAATGAGTCAACGCTTCGAATGAGGTGGCCAAAGTACTGGAGTTTCAGGTTTAGCATCATTCCTTCCAAAGAAATCCCAGGGTTGATCTCCTTCAGAATGGACTGGTTGGATCTCCTTGCAGTCCAAGGGACTCTCAAGAGTCTTCTCCAACACCACAGTTCAAAAGCATCAATTCTTCGGTGCTCAGCCTTCTTCACAGCACAACTCTCACATCCATACTTGACCACAGGAAAAACCATAGCCTTGACTAGACCGACCTTTGTCGGCAAAGTAACGTCTCTGCTTTTGAATATACTGTCTAGGTTGGTCATAACTTTTCTTTTGAGGAGTAAGCGTCTTTTAGTTTCATGGCTGCAGTCACCATCTGCAGTGATTTGGGAGCCCCCAGAAATAAAGTCTGACACTGTTTCTTCTGTTTCCCCATCTATTTCCCATGAAGTGATGGGACCGGATGCCATGATCTTTGTTTTCTGAATGTTGAGCTTTAAGCCAACTTTTTCGCTCTCCTCTTTCACTTTCATCAAGAGGCTTTTTAGCTCCTCTTCACTTTCTGCCATAAGGGTGCTGTCATCTGCATATCTGAGGTTATTGATATTTCTCCCAGCAATCATGATTCCACCTTGCGTTTCTTCCAGTCCAGCGTTTCTCATGATGTACTCTGCATATAAGTTAAATAAGCAGGGTAACAATATGCAGCCTTGACGTACTCCTTTTCCTATTTGGAACCAGTCTGTTGTTCCATGTCCAGTTCTAACTGTTGCTTCCTGACCTGCATACAGATTTCTCAAGAGGCAGGTCAGGTGGTCTGGTATTCCCATCTCTTTCAGAATTTTCCACAGTTGATTGTGATTCACACAGTCAAAGGCTTTGGCATAGTCAATAAAGCAGAAATAGATGTTTTTCTGGAACTCTCTTGCTTTTTCCATGATCCAGCGGATGTTGGCAATTTGATCTCTGGTCCTCTGCCTTTTCTAAAACCAGCTTGAACATCAGGGAGTTCACAGTTCACGTATTGCTGAAGCCTGGCTTGGAGAATTTTGAGCATTACTTTACTAGCATGTGAGATGAGTGCAATTGTGCAGTAGTTTGAGCATTCTTTGGCATTCCTTTTCTTTGGGATTGGAATGAAAACTGACCTTTTCCAGTCCTGTGGCCACTGCTGAGTTTTCCAAATATGCTGGCATATTGAGTGCAGCACTTTCACAGCATCATCTTTCAGGATTTGAAACAGCTCAACTGGAATTCCATCACCTCCACTGGCTTTGTTCGTAGTGATGCATCCAAGGCCCCCCTGACTTCACTTTCCGAGATGTCTGGCTCTAGGTTAATGATCACACCATCATGATTATCTGGGTCGTGAAGATCTTTTTTGTACAGCTCCTGGTCTTGTTTTGTTGACTGTATAGAGCTTCTCCATCTTTGGCTGCAAAGAATATAATCAATCTGATTTTGGTCTTGATCATCTGGTGATGTCCATGTGTAGAGTCTTCTCTTGTGCTGTTGGAAGAGGGTGTTTGCTATGACCAGTGCATTTTCTTGGCAAAACTCTATTAGTGTTTGCTCTGCTTCATTCTGCATTCCAAGGCCAAATTTGCCTGTTACTCCAGGTGTTTCTTGACTTCCTACTTTTGCATTCCAGTCCCCTATAATGAAAAGGACATCTTTTTTGGTGTTAGTTCTAAAAGGTCTTGTAGGTCTTCATAAAACTGTTCAACTTCAGCTTTTTCAGTGTTACTGGTTGGGGCATAGACTTGGATAACTGTGATATTGAATGGTTTGCCTTGGAGATGAACAGAGATCATTCTGTCGTTTTTGAGATTGAATCCAAGTACTGCATTTTGGACTCTTTTGTTGACCATGATGGCTACTCCATTTCTTCTGAGGGATTCCTGCCTGCAGTAGTAGATATAATGGTCATCTGAGGTAAATTCACCCATTCCAGTCCATTTTAGTTCGCTGATTCCTAGAATGTTGACGTTCACCCTTGCCATCTCTTGTTTGACCACTTCCAATTTGCCTTGATTCATGGACCTGACATTCCAGGTTCCTATGCAATATTGCTCTTTACAGCATCGGATCTTGCTTCTATCATCAGTCACATCCACAACTGGGTATTGGTTTTGCTTTGTCTCTATCCCTTCATTCTTTCTGGAGTTATTTCTCCATTGATTTCCTATAGCATATTGGGCACCTACTGACCTGGGGAGTTCCTCTTTTGGTATCCTATCATTTTGCCTTTTCATACTATTCATGGGGTTCTCAAGGCAAGAATACTGAAGTGGCTTGCCATTCCCTTCTCCAGTGGACCACACTCTGTCAGTCTTCTCCACCATGACCCGCCCGTCTTGGGTTTCCCCCTCAGGCATGGCTTGGTTTCATTGAGTTAGACAAGGCTGTGGTCCTAGTGTGATTAGATTGACTAGTTTTCTGTTAGGATGGTTTCAGTGTGTCTGCCCTCTGACGCCCTCTTGCAACACCTACTATCTTACTTGGGTTTCTCCTACCTTGAGAGTTGATTTTATTCTGATTTCCAAAAATTTTTTGAAGGACTTGTCAGGTAAGAAAACTATAAACTTTTATTTTATTAAGAGGAAGTAAAAACTTGATTTTTTTTTTTCCCTTCTAAATTACCCTTTTCCCTTGGGACTTGGACAGGTGAAAGAACCCATTAGAGTACAATAATGAACAACATCCCATACAGAAATTACATTCATGGAAAGATCATGACATAATATTAGCATGCAGGCTATCTGCTTTTAAACCCATACTCTCTCTACCCACCGCTATTTGCTGTATGTCAATTATGAGACAATAGTTCCTCAGGGAAATAATGTAGTTTACTCAGGGCATTCATTCAAACTTAAAAAAAAAAAAATCCAAAGAGATAAAAAAAATATCAAGTTAATATTCAAGTGTTAATGAGGACTTGGGTATTGTAAAGCTTACATTGTGCTAATTAAAAATAATTACATGGTCCTAGAATTAGGAAGCTTTCACAAGGAAAGTTCTCAAGGCCACTGTGCCTCTCTGGATTTCCAGTCTGGCTGTGTACAAACCTCAGTAGTTACCTTAACAGGAATAATTAGATCCTAGAAAGACAAGTTTCTCCAACCAAATCTGCTAGAGTCTAATTGAGATCAGCAAGTCACTGTCACTGTTTCCAATGAGAAATGTCTTTTTCCAAAAGAGACACTTATTTTTGAAAGACAGATCAAGATCACAGGTGGTACAATGATTAAAAAGGGTCAGAATAAGGAGGGCTCCAGACACCATTCTGTTCTGAGTACCACCAACCCAAATATGACCCAGGCCCCTGTCAAGGGCTTACAACTACCATTTTGTTTGTTTCTGCTATATCCATGTTTTCCGTTAAAAATACTTGTTTTTAAATTCAGGAGTAGAGTGTTCAGTAAACCAACCTCCCTTTTCAGGACTTCTGACACCTAGTTCCTATTGTTGTTTTTGTTCAATTGCTAAGTCTTGTCTGATCTTTGCGACTCCATGGACTGCAGCACGCCACGCTCCTCTGTTCTCCACTATCCCTGGAGTTTGCTCAAACTTATGTCCACTGAGTCTGTGATGCTATCCAGCCATTTCATCCTCTGTCATCCCCGTCTCCTCCTCCCTTCAATATTTCCCAGCATCAGGGTCTTTTCCAATAAGTCGGCTATTTGCATTAGGTGGCCCAAGTATCGGAGCTTCAGCATCAATTCTTCCTACGAATAGTCACAGTTGATCTTTAGGATGGACTGGTTGGATCTCCTTGTAGTCCAAGGAACTCTCAAGAGTCTTCTCCAGCACCACAGTTTGAAAGCATCAGTTCTTTGGCATTCAGCCTTCTTTACGGTCCAACTCTTACATCCACATAGCAAGTTTGTAATAAGTTCTGGGTCACCTCCAATATTAGAGAGCAGGAAAGTGAGGCTATTCATAAACTATCAATACTCAAAATGTCATGTTATAGCATTTATTAGTAAATGAACCATAAAGTTATTTTATGCTTCTTTCCAGTTTTATATCAAATCATTAGAAGTGAACTTTTCCCTTTCTGTGCAATTAGGAAAAGACTACTTATGATGTTCCAAAGGTGACCTTTATGTATGTGTTCATTTTTGACTTGCGATTAACTTCCTAACTTGGTTCATCCTTGGCCACTTCAAATAATCAGTATGCTCTAGAAGGAAAGGGATGCATCCCACATGCTTAATTGCTTCTCTCAAAACATGGGACATAGAAGAGCTTTTGGAGAGCCTTTCTCAGCTCATCAGCATCACAGAGATTAGAGAGCTGTTGCTTTGTAGTGTTCAGAGCACCCAGCCTAAGAGCTTGCACAGAGTGGGCCAAAAGCAACTATTTTATCAGGCGGATATTCATTATTAAAATGGTGGTTTAGGAACATGGTGGAGAGTCCTCCCCATCATCCATAAGAACCTTGGAGGAGCTCAGAAGTGGGAATGGAGATGTTAGTTTGGTCAGTTGGCAACTGTATGTCTGTGTTAGATACCTAGAGATACTGTAACAAAGTAACAAGCAGAACAAGTAAGGGAAATGTATCACCTCACAGTTTTGAGTCTATAAATCTGCAGATTGTTCTTCCTACAGGCTGTGAGAGAGAATCTGTTATATGTTTCTCTTGTAGTTCCTGGGAGCCTCAAGTACTCCTTGGTTATGGTTAGCATTATCCCTTTGTCTTTTTTTTTTTTTTTTTGACTGGTTTGGGTCTTATTTGCGGTATGTGGGATCTTTAGTTGCCACATGTGGGATATAGCTCCCACTCCAGGGACTGAACCTGGGCACCCTGCATTGGGAGTGTGGAGTCTTAGCCACTGGACAACCAGGGAAGTCCCCATCTCTGTGTCTTCATATTGTCTTCCTGTTATAGGTATCTGTCTGTGTGTCCCAGTTTCCCCTTTTTAATGGGGTACCAGCCCCCTTAGATTAGGGGCCACCCTAATGAGTTCATTTTAACTTCAGTTCAGTTCAATTCAGTCGCGTCTGATTCTTTATGACCGCATGGACTGCAGCATGCCAGGCTTGCCTGTCCATCAGCAACTCCCAGAGCTTACTCAAACTCATGTACATTGAGTCCATGATGCCATCCAACCATCTCAGCCTCTGTCGTCCCCTTCTCCTCCTGCCTTCAATCTTTCCCAGCATCAGGGTCTTTTCCAATTAGTCAATTCTTTGCATCAGGTGGCCAAAGTATTGGAGTTTCAGCTTCAGCATCAGTCCTTCCAATGAATATTCAGGACTGATTTCTTAACTTAATCACCTCCAAAAATCTTATTTCCAAATAAAGTTTAGAACTTCAACACCTCCTGGGGGATAAATTTCAACCCACAGAAGTGCCCTTCTTGAATCAGTGTTTATGTAAGAAATGAAACCACGGCACAAATCACAGATTTTCTCTTTTTTTTCAGGGGCCTTAGGTTTCAGTCATATGTGCATGTATGATTAGTTTCCGTGTCCTCTTGCAATAGTCTCCTTATGCTCACGCTCACTAACTTCATTGGTGTCTGGCTCTTTGCAACCCCATGGACCCCAGCCCACCAGGCTCCTCTGTCTATAGGATTTTCATGGCAAGAATACTGGAGTGGGTTGCCATGCCCTCTTTCAGAGGATCTTTTGGACCCAGGTTGCAATCCTGCTTCTCCTGTGTCTCCTTTGTCTCCTGCATTGCAGGTGGATTCTTTTAACACTGAGACACTGGGTAAGCGCATAATAGTCTCCTAGTTGGTATTAACTTTCCTGACCTGCCCAAGGTGGCTCAGTGGTAAAGAATCTGCCTGCAATGCAGAAGTTGCAGGAGACCTGGGTTCAATCCCTGGGTCAAGGAAATCCCCTAGAGAAAGCCATGGCAACCCATTCCAGTATTCTTGCCTGCAGAAACCCATGGACAGAGGAGGCTTGTGGGCTACAGTCCGTAAGGTCTCAAGAGCTGGACACAGTTGCAGTGACCGAGCATGCAACGTGTCCACACAAGTGTCAGGAGATACTTCTTAAACATGAAACTGATGATGTTACTACATTATTTTAAATTCTTTAGCCTATGCTTACAGAGTAAATGCCAACTCCTTAGTCTTAGAGTCAAGACTGTTACTGCCACAAATGGAAGATAATAGTATACACTTAAGAGCTGCGAAAGCATTTTTAAAGGGGAAATCTTAATAGAGTTGATAACAAAATATTATACATCCAAAACTACGTATTCGAGGTGATAAGGCAAAAACCAAGGAAGACAAAAACAATAATGCAGATTTTAATTTGCATGTATATCTTAGCTGATCTAAGTTAATAGAAAAATGCTGACAATAAATAAGTGGGCAAAAGGCATAACTATACACTTCAAAGAAGATTTTTAAATCTTTCCAATGTATATGTGAAAGTAAATTTTCAAATCAAACAGTAATGAAAAGTGTTTTGTTTGGTTTTTTTTTTTTTTTTTTTTTGGCCAAGTAAGAAACTTTTCTTTTTCTTTTATTTTAAATCAATCTAGCTAGTGCTGGTAAAGACGCATCAACAGGCACAGTTGTTGTTTATGTATTATCAAGACTCTGAAATTGACCGTCAGATTTAGAGCTTATTCCCCGGTGGCCAATAGTGAGCAGAGTAATGAGTCTGTAACAAGCACTGGTAAAACCTGGGCATTATGTATCCTGGATTCTGATATTTACATTGGCATCTCATACACTTGAAGAAAGTCTAGAAAAGAGATAGGAGAGGGGCCTGGCATTCCAGAGAATGAAACATAAGTTTCCCCAAATATACTTACGGAGCTAGGGAAACAGAAGTTTCTTTTTTTTTTAATTATTTGTGATTTTTTTCAGGCTTAATCCAAGGAGTATAAATTTTCTTTATAACCAGAAAATACACCATTAAAAATAAATGTGAATCTATCTCACATTTCCTAACAAAAATTCCCTCACTTTTACTTAGCAATCTCTATCAACTTTTTCTATATTTTTTTACCTTTCATGGTTTAAATTCCTACAATAATGTGTTCACCCCCCATCCCGTTCCACCAACTAATTCCTTTTCTTATAATTCAGTTTCTACAAATGCTACCACCAAGAAATATTAAAAGGTTCACCCAAATCTGCTCATTAAATGTATTAGCATTTCCCTGACCTGACTCCCATTCCGATTTTCTACAACAATTCATACTATTGAGACTTATCCTTTTCCTTGGGGGTGACTCCTTGTTTGTACCCTATCTTTACCCTAAACATTCCTTACGTCATGCTTTATTTCCTAATGCTTTAGACCTATTTCATATCTTTGCTCTTAAGCTCTGCTTTTCTCTCTACTGATGTGTTGACATCTTTCACTCATCAACAACACTGGGAGTACATTAGGTACATAATAAGAATTTTTCTTTATATAGAACAATCGCAGTATTTTTATATAATTGTGATAGACAGGATAATCCTCTCTCCACCAAACGTGTCTATTTCCTAAACTGTGCAACCTGTGAATATATTACTTTATATGACAAAGAGACTATGATTAAGTAAAGACCTTCTCGTGAAGAGAGTTCCCCAGATTATCTGGGTGGGCCATATTTCTTTAAAATAGAGGTGACAATAGAATGGACTTTTGGACTCTGTGGGAGAGGGAGAGGGTGGGGTGATTTGGGAGAATGGCATTGAAACATGTATACTATCATGTAAGAAACGAAGTGCCAGTCTATGTTCGATACAGGATACAGGATACTTGGGGCTGGTGCATGGGGATGATCCAGAGAGATGATATGGGGTGGGAGGTGGGAGGGGGATTCAGGATTGGGAGCTCGTATACACCCGTGGTGGATTCACGTCAATGTATGGCAAAACCAATACAGTATTGTAAAGTAAAATAAAGTAAAAAAAAAAAAAAAAAAAAAAACTTAAAAAAAATAAATAAATAATAAAATAGAGGTGACAATCATGCAGAGAATCAGAGCAAGCATGAGACCCCACTTTCTTTCGACTCCACTAACCACAGCTGACTTTGCAGATGAAGAAATAGGAAAATGAACCAAGGAATGCAGGTAGACTCTGGAAGCTGGGAAAAGCAAGAAAGTGGATTCTCCCTTAGAGGTTTTCAGAAGGAACACAGCCCTGTTTAGCTCCGTGAAACCTACTTGGAACATCTGACCTCCAGAATTATAACAGATTTGTTTCAACCCACTAAGCATTTGGTTATTGTTGCAGCCGCCCTATGAAACTGATACAGTAGTGCTTTGTCATTTTGCAGGACAGCTATTATGATGTCACACAGACAATATTCAATATTTAATGAAAATGAATAAGTACTTAGGATTTGTCACTTTCTGGATTTTTATAAGCTATGAAATTCAATATGATGTGTTCAACGGTCATATTTCGGAACACCTGAGATTTATTTAAGAATATGTAGAATAATATGAGAACTTTTGTCTGGGAGTAGGCGTTGAAACAGAAAAATTACTCGTCCAATAAATCAAGGAGCTTGATGAGTCTGTTTATTTTGCCATCAGTCCAATTGCCTTTCTGTTCTCCTGCAGTCTACTAGAAAAGCTCGATCATTGACGACAGCTCAGATCCTCTCTTTCTTCAGTGCTTGCTGACTTAGCCCCTTCGGTGCTATCATCTCCCTGGGGCTTGATATGTACAAACTGTGCAACCCAGATAGGACTCCACTGAGTACAGAGCTAACTGGCTGAGGCATGCAAGCTAAATACGAAATACTTCTGCGCCTTAAAATATCCATGCACTCAATGCTTTTTAGTTTACAAAGTGTGTGATTTCACTTGATATTTATGCTAAGTTGGTGGAGGAGGTACTATTGCTTTCATTTTATGGTTGAGAAAATGAAAAGTTAAGGGGAGTGTCTAGGTAGTAAATGACAGAAAGGAGATTTGAACAGAAATCTCTTAATTTCTAAGTGAGGAACAGAATGAATATAATTTTACTCTGTACATCTGTTCTTGCCATTTTGTCTCAGTGTTATTATTCCATGTATGTATTTTGCAAGTGTATTTTTAATGATATTATAACTTTTGCACATTATAGTGTGGAAAGCATTGAAAAGTATGAAGTTTTAAATCATCCATAATCTCACTGTTGAAAGACAACCCCTGTTACCGAATGAGTAATACTCGATGGTAACAGAAGTAACAACAGTATTTTGGAAATAGAAATATTTCTTTCCAAATATTTTTCTGCACATCCATCCAAGTATATTTCTTTTGACATGTATTTTTATTTAGAGTTTATTTAGAGTTCTATTTTTATTATTCTCAGCACAGTGAGGGGGCAGCCTAGCCTTATGTTATTTAAAATTGTACTGTATTGCCTTGCAGTGACCTGTTTTTCCTGTTTATATTAAAATATAAATTAAGAATTAGTCCACCCTTCTTGAGTTAATTTTTATTTTTTTGTTATTAGAGCCATGCTTCTCAAAATACAGTCAGGACCAGCAGTATGAGCATCACTTGGGATCTTGTTAGAACTGCAAATTCTCTACCGAGTCAGAATCTTTGGGGTGAGGCCCAGGAATCCTTGTCTTAACAAGCTCTCCAGGTGATTTTTCACACATGATAAAGTTTGGACTAAAGTTTTGCTTTTCTATTGGTGTTGATGAGGCAAAAGCAGCCAGTAAACCTGTTTTAGGTTAGAGACAGCAGAATAATTGTCACACTTCGAAGAAAAATAAAGAGCTTCTTGCTTATCCAAATTTCCCTCATCCACATGCTTTCAACTGTGTGCTCAAAATGCTTGTATGCTTACACAGAAGTGTTAGTAGCTCCCTATACTTACTATCATCCAAGCGTGCTTTCATATGGATAGACTTCTTCTGGCAAGCCAACTATTCATTTGTCGAAATCAGAACAGGATGAAGCGTAGGTACATTTTAAGTTTCATTCCAATAGTCTTTCTTAACTAGATTATTAATAGCTTAATATAGAGTAAAAAGGAAAAGCACATTTTCTAGACCCTGTCCTCATGACAGTTTACAATCTTATTATGAAGTAAAATTTTCATATATGTTTTAATTAACAACAGTCAATCAGGTCTTACGTTGACTATAATTAAGCATTATTGTTCGTGAGATGAGCCCTGGACTGTACAGAAAGCAGAATGTACTGATTAGAGAACGTCTCCTTAAGAAAGGGAAAAGGTGAGTGGTGCCTAAATAATAATTATTGTGTTAACAATAAATACTCCACCTATTAATTAATACAGGGGCTTCCCCGATGGCTCAGTGGTAAAGAATCAGCCTGTCAATGCTGGAGATGTGAATTCAGTCCCTGGGTCGGGAAGATCCCCTGGCGAGAGGAATGGCAACCCACTCCAGTATTCTTGCCTGGAAAATCCCATGGCCAGAGGAGCCTGTCAGGCTACAGTCCATGGGGTCGCAGAGTCGGACATGACTGAGCACCCGTAACCATTAATTAATATACCTATGATACCTGTTTCCTGGTGGTGGTGGTTTATTTGCTAAGTCATGTTCGATTCTTGCGACTCAATGGACTGCAGTCTGCCAGACTCCTCTGGCCATGGGATTCTCCAGGCAAGAATAATGGAGTGGGTTGCCATTTCCTTCTCCAACCTATTTCCTTCTCCAACCTATTTCCTAGACAAGGCTAAATGAGATTAAATACCTTTGCCAAGGTTGTATAATTAGTGCTTAGTGGAGTCAGAATTTAAACTTAGATGTGTTTGACTGGAGCCCTGTTTCTTAACACTTGTTCCTTCATAGTTAACTCTGACTGAGAAGTTTCATAGATTGAGAAAAAGGCCTGTAGAAAACCACAGGCAATCCCAGAAAGGGTAAACATAGGTTAAATAAGTTCCTTTGTCAGATTCGCCTGAGCAGAGAGCAAGGTTGATGTCAGCAAGTTGCTGAAACCTAATGAGATCTGTAAGGATTTTGGAAGGTTTTGCATGCTTAGATGGGGATCTGGGACACACTGTCAGAGATGAGAAGAACTATTACACATTTAACTTAAAGTAATGTTTTAGGACAAGACCAACATTGGATTGGGTAGGGAGTGAAGCATAACTGGCTGGGGAGTGAAGAGAGATTTGGGTAGAGCAGTCAGGTAATAAGATGATTGCTATAAACCAGATATCAGATGATAAGGAAGATGACAGGGGAAGCTGGAAAACAAAGAGGACAGTTTTTAATGGTAGATTGGCTGGACGGGCTAATTGGAAAACCTAAGAATGTAAACCTTTCGTTCTAGGTGATTCTGAACTGTACATAATAATTGCAATAATCTGAAGGAAGATTTTCCAAAGTTAATAAGGCAGTTGGTTTCAGAGATTGTGAGTTGAAGGCATTCTTTCTTTCTTTCCGACTATGTCCACCTCCTGATCTTAAACATGTGATCAGTTCCGTCTACTTTATCCTGTCTTATTTGTTTTATCCTTTCCCATAATAGCTCTGGCCATCTCACCATAGCCCTTTGGCAAGTATTGAGCTTCCCAGGTGGCTCAGTGGGAAAGAGTCCATTTGCCAATGCAGGAGATGCAGGTTGATCCCTGGGTTGGGGAGATCCCCTGGAGGAGGAAATGGCAGCCCACTCCAGTATTCTTGTCTGGAAGATTCCATGGATGGAGGAGCCTGGTGGGCTGCAGTCCATGGCATCACAAAGAATCAGACATGACTGAGCATGCATGCAAATGGCAAGTACAGCCTATCTGCTCTCATTACCTTCCGAATCACTTCCCTAAGATCTGTTGTGTTTTGCTGCAAGGAACCTTCTTTCTCAAACCTGTCTCAAAGTATATCACCTTTCTGCTGAAAGTTTAAAAAATACTTCTTCACTGTCTTTTATTGCCTTACTTTACTTGGTATGGCATTCAGAATTAGAGCAACCATAGTTTATTAGAGGGATTCCCTGGTGGCTCAGATGGTAAAGTGTCTCCCTGCAATGCGGGAGACCCGGGTTCAATTCCTGAGTCAGGAAGATCCCCTGGAGAAGGAAATGGCAATCCATTCCAGCACTCTTGCCTGGAAAATCCCATGGACGGAGGAACCTGATATACTACAGTCCATGGGGTCACAGAGAGTGGGACACAACTAAGCGACTTCATGGGGTCACAAAGAATCGGACACGACTGAGCAACTTCACTTTCACTTTCACGGTTTATTATCTAAATTTGATAATTGGGAGGCGGAAAGTGGCATATTAATAATCGCATGCCCAGTCGCTCAGTCATGTCTGACTCCTTACGATCCCTCGAGCATGGCCCACCAGGCTCCTCTGTCCATGTAATTTTCCAGGCAAGAACACTGGAGTGGGCTGCCATTTCCTTCTCCAGGGGATCTTCCAGACCCAGGGATCAAACCCTCATCTTCTGCATTGGCTGGTGTGTTCTTTACCGCTGACCACTGGGACAAAAGTGTGTGGCTGTGCTTAGCACTCTAGCCACGTTTTCTTCCAGTTGCACTTCATGAATGAGCAGTGGCTGAGTACTGAGTGAACAGCCCCTGTTCCAAAGGTCCCCGAACTGTGCTGTTCACAGCTGTACTTGTTCTCCCTAATCTACTGCTCAACACACCATGTGGGCTCAATGACTGTTTGCAGAAGGAAGAAAGCAAGTGGAAAGCAAGCCCTGAGTAAATCAAAGCATTTCAGAACTGTTGTAGTGTGCTGTGTTTGCTGAAATGAAATAGAATTTAAGGTCTAGCATCTTTGGGAAGAGGAAGCATGGAGAGCCAAATCGAGGCCCCAAGAACCTGGGAGAGGGAAGTAGAAAGAGGCAGCCCCAGAGTCAGACCTTTGCTTTATAACTTAGGAAAGGGAAGATGCTGGGAGTGTTGAATTCCAGAGCACTTTTTCCAAAAGACTCCACTTATCAATATATAGATTTTTACCAATAGTAATGATCTCGAGTGGCCTTGGCCAGCAATGGCTCAGAGAGGGGCTTGGGTTCCCAACCTGAAGCCGGGTCGCGATGGTAAGAGCACCAGATCCTAGCCACTAGACCAGTCGTCAGTGACAAGGGCCCTGGCCCTTTGGCTTTGCAAAAAAGAATTTCCACAAAGACAGAAAACAGTGAAGCAAGTAAAGTGTTTATTAAGAGGAAAAGAGTACAATATGTGTGGATATAGACACTCAGGCAGACTCAGAAGGAGAATCCTTGCAAGTCTGAGTCATTTATATGGGGCATTTATTCCAGGTTTCCCTTGGCCAATCATTTTGATTTGCCTGGTTCACAGTCTGTATTTGCTATATCTCAGGACCCTTCTGGAGAAGGCAATGGCACCCCACTCCAGTACTCTTGCCCTGCAAATCCCATGGACGGAGGAGCCTGGTAGGCTGCAGTCCACGGGGTTGCTAGAAGTAGGACACGACTGAGCGACTTCACTTTCACTTTTCACTTTCATGCATTGGAGAAGGAAATGGCAATGGAGAATCCCAGGGACGGGGGAACCTGGTGGGCTGCTGTCTCTGGGGTTGCACAGAGTTGGACACAACTAAAGGGACTTAGCAGCAGCAGTAGCAGTAGCAGGACCCTTCCATGTGTGTGCATGCATCTCTTAGCCAAGGTGGATCACACCGCAAAGGCACATGGGTTAATCACCCCTTGGCTTTACTCCCACTTTGACCTCTAAGGAGCCTTTCTGCACAGGTGTGGTCAGGGAAGTCTCATGACTTCAGGAATGAGAAATATGTGGTCTGGGCAGGGCCCAACCTCCTCGCTTAATTGCCCTGCTAGGAATTTCTTCCATAGGGGATGAATCTCCAATGCTTTACCCTGTGTTGGGGTGAGGGGCCATCTACCTCCTGTCTCAGTAGTTCTTAGTTAAATACAGTCAAATCCCTCATAAAGTCAGTGTAGAGCTATTTTAAAAAAGTTTTCACAATAGTGTTTTAGAAGTGCCAGCTATAAAGGAGGAATGTATTCTGCACTACTGAAATCAGGTGCATTCTCTGTGAGAAAAGAAAATGTGCTAGGACCAAGGGAACAAAAAGGAACATGATGAAAACCTACAACCTAATTATATAAATGTCTTTTTTTTTTTTTACAGAAACTAGATTTAATGTAATTAAAACACTTGTAACAAAATGAAGCATTTCTTTCCTTTTTTTCCTGAAATAAAGGAAGGTTAGCAATCACATGCTGTTTGTAGGAAATTTATACTAAATATGCAAAAATGTGTCTGTGTGTTTGTCTGTCTGTGTGTGGGCAGGGGTGGGGTGGCGAGGAGCAGATTTTCTCTGATCTCTTAGCTGATAGACCGACAATGCACTCAATATTCATGACCTTTCAGTTAAGTCCCTTGCAGTAAGGAGATATCTGTAAATAAGTATAAACTAAATATTTTTCAATGCTCACGAGCACCTGTTTTAAGCAAACATTACATTTATTCAACAATTTATTGAGTTGTTTTAGATCTTTCCCCAACTATAAAGCCGTAGCAGGAATTTAATGTCTATGTTAGTTAGGTCAGAAAGAATGCTTGTGGACCAAAAATCAAATTGTGAGTTTACTTGTAGAACAAAGAGGGCTCATTCTAACTTGAGGATATGCTCCTAATCAGCAGTTTGGTAGCATTTGGTCTGTAACTGGGGCACGGATCTCGGGAGGCCCTTTTTTGGGTGCTGAGCTCACGCAGGATATTTCTTTCCAGCCATCTATGAGCCTTCCTGTGAAGCATACAAACACCTGGGCCAGACCTCAAATTACTACTGGATAGATCCTGACGGCAGTGGACCGCTGGGGCCTCTGAAGGTTTACTGCAACATGACAGGTAACTGTGCCCTATTTATGTTTCATGAAGATTGCTTTTCCATATGTTGAGAATGAAGAGCACCACTGATGTTTGTTTCTCCTGTGCTGTGTTCTTGTCAATACATGAATGAAGCTAAATACTGCTGGGTTTGTTAGGCTAAACGGTGAAGTGTAGTTTGATACTGAGTTTTTGTTTTGTCTTGTTTTTTTAAGTCTACCTTCTGACTTGAACAGTTAATAATTAGCATTAAAAAATCAGCATGTGGAGGAAAAAGTATAAAGTGAAACTGAAAGGTTGAAGTCCACAGAAAGAACTAGCCCATGAAGAAGCCGCCACAAGAACCTAGACTGGGGAAGGTTGGTGTCACCTCTCAAACTGCTCACATTGCACATGGGAGAGGAAGCTCAGAGGCCACTCCAGGCCCTCCTCTACAGCAGAGGGATTCAGTTATACACATATGCATCCTTTTCATATTCGGTGATGCCGGCTCAATGGACGTGAGCTTTAGCAAACTCTGGGAGTTGGTGATGGACAAAGAAGCCTGGTGTGCTGCAGCCTATGGGGTCGCAAAGAGTCTGACAGGACTGAGCGACTGAACTGAACTGAGCTGAACACCGTAGGACCTTGTTTCTCCATTCTTTAAATTCCAGCTTGCATCTGCTAATCCCAAACTCCCAAATCATCCCACCCGCAACCAACCTCCTCCTGCTTGGGAGCCACAAGTCTGTGCTCCACGTCTGTGAGCCTCTTTCTGTCTTGTAGCTAAGTTCATTTGTGCCATATTTTAGATTCTACATACAAGTGATATACGGACTTATTTCACTTAGTATGATAATCGTTAGGCCTGTCCATGTTGCTGCAAACAACATTCTTTCATTCTTTTTCTGTGGCTGAGTAATATACTATTCTGTGTGTGTATTGTATCTTCTTCATCCATTCATCTGTTAATGGGCATTTAGCTTGCTTCCATGTCTTGGCTATTGCGAATAGTGCTGCTATGAACATAGAGATGCATGTATCTTTTTGAATTATGGTTTTGTCCAGAGATATGCCCAGGAATTGGATTGCTGGATCATATGGCAACTCTATTTTTAGCTTTTTGAGGAACCTCTATATTGTTTCCCATAATGACCACACTACTTTACATTCCCACCAACAATAGAGAAGGTTTTCCTTTTCTGCACACCCTCTCCAGCATTTGTTATTTGTAGATTTTTTAATGATGGCCATTCTGACCAATGTGAGGTGGTCTCTGTATTATTTCTTAAACTATATGTAAAATCTATACTATCTAAAAGATAAAATGCAATTAAAATATGTAATGGACACAAAAACAAGGAAAAAAATGTGAATTTCTTCATAGACTTTATGAAAAGGAAAAAGAATATTTAATTGTACCTCTAGGATCCTTTTTCTATGTTTTGCCATTCATATACCTACTATTTTGTCAGAAATTGTGTCATGTGAGAATAAATTGATATCGTAAATGCCTTCATGGTGTTCACAACTTATAATAAAAACAAGCGCTAAAAAAAGTAAACAAATATAAGTAATTTTTCTGCAGAGAAAAAGTAATGAAGTTGTGAAGAATGATTTATTTTGGATAGAGCATTTAAAAAAAGAAAAACCTCCCTAGGAAGCAACATTTTAGCCAAAATGTAGCATGTGGATGAAGACAAGACACTCAAAAAGATGAGGAAGGAAGAGAAGCCCTGAAAATTTACATTCCAAGGTATGAAAAAAGCCATGTTCTTCTAAGGAACTAAAACCCAAGTGACTGAAGCACAATAAGACTGTAGGGGCCCAAAATGAAGTCGAGGAGACAGGCAGGAGCAGAGCAGATCAAGAAGTAAGGATGGTGGTACTGGGGGGAAGAAAATATTTTTATTTTCTTAATTATATTTCAGTGTAGTGGGTGGGAAGCTATGGGAAGGTTTTAAACAGGGGAATGAGTAAATTAGTAAAAGTAAATGTCGCTCAGTCATGTCCGACTCTTTGTGAGCCCATGGACTGTAGCCTACCAGGTTCCTCCATCCATGGGATTTTCCAGGCAAGAATACTGGAGTGGGTTGCCATTTCCTTCTCTGGGAGATCTTTCCAACCCAGGGATCGATCCCAGGTCTCCTGTGTTGTAGGCAGACGCTTTACTATCTGAGCCACCGGAGAATGAGTGGGCCTCACTTAAAACTACTGAGGCAGAGGGTAGATGGGCCCCCAAGGGTAAAGCAATTGGAGATTCATTCTCTATTGACAGAAACTCCAAAACAAGAATAGCAGGACAGTTGAAGGAGGAGGACGGGCATGTTCGGACCACATATCTCTCATTTCCGAAGTCAGGAGCCCTCCCCCACCACACATGCACAGAAAAGGCTCCTTGCAGGCCAAAGGGGAGTGATGTCAAGGGGTGTTCTACCCAGGTACCTCTTTGGTACAGTCCAACTTGGCTAACAGATATGTGCGCATACATGGGAGGATCCTGAGATACACAAAATATGGATTATGGACCAGGCAAATCAAGATGATTGGCCAAAGGATAACCAGAAGAAATGACCCATAAAAGTGACTCAAACTGCCATGAGGGTGTGACTCAGCAACTCTCTGACTGTGAACCCAAGCCTGGCTCCAAGCTGTTGCAAGCCGAGGCCACCCTAGATCAATACCAAGATCAATACCACTTTGAGTACCACGAATGGCAGGCTGAAAGCACCGCAACCAGTTCTGAAGCTGTAGTAAAGGTCCAGGGAAGAAAAGATGCTTCTCTGGACTTGGGTGGTGATAGTTTAAGTGATGAATAAGAGATGCATTTCAGATGTATTTTGAAGATAGTACTGTCAGCAAAGACCCCGATGCTGGGAAAGATTGAAGGCAAAAGAAGAGGGAGGAAGAGGATAAGATGGTTAGAAAGCAACACTGACTGAATGGACACGAATAGTGAAGGACTTGTGAAGGGTGGGAGAAGGATGGTTAAAGAGAGTTATCAAGAATAACTCCTGAATATATGGATTAAGTAACTCAGTGAATTATAGTGCCATTTTGGAGACATGCAAAATAAAGGAAAGAACAGATTTAGAGGAATTTCAAGAATCCAGTTTTGACCTATTTAAATATGAAGTGCTGTATGCCATCTCAGTTGACATGCAAATTTTGCAGTTGAATAAGCCCTGAAAAGATGTTTGGGCTAGAGATAAAAATGTGCTAATTGTTAGCATATGAATATATGAGACATGATAATATCACTTAGAGGATTATAAACTGGGAAAAGGCCTCCTAGGAATGTAATCCTAGGAACTCAGTAGACAGATCAGATTTCTAGTGATGAAATATTCTTTGTGTCAAAAATGTAATAAGTGGAGGAAAAGTGTCTAAGAGAATTCTGGGGACAAATGGATCATCCATGTGGATGTTGAATTGACTGTTTGGATCCTAAAATTTATAAAATAGATTGGGAGGATGGAGAATGACTTTCAATCAGTGGAAATGTATATAATGACTGAGAAAGGCCCCATGGTCCTTCTGTTGCAGGAAGGGGGACCCCTTCCAGGGCCCGAAACTGGGCTCTTGTCTAACACTCGGAAATGAATTGTCCGCGGAGACACATGTGCTGACAAAGCAAGAGATCTTATTGGGAAAGGGCACCGGGTGGAGAGCAGGAGGGGAAGGGGACCCAGGAGAACTGCTCTGCCGCGTGGCTCGCAATGTCGGGTTTTATGGTGATGGGATTAGTTTCCGGGTGGTCTTTGGCCAGTCATTCTAATTCAGATTCTTTCCTGGTGGTGCACGCATCGCTCAACCAAGATAGATGCTAGCGAGAGGGATTCTAGGAAGTGGACGGGCACAAGGTGTCTCCTCTTGACCTTTCCCGAACTCTTCCGATTGGTGGTGGCTTATAAGTTCCGTATTCCTTATCAGGATCTCCTGTCATAAAACAACTCATGCAAATGGTTACTATGGTGCCTGGCCAGGGTGGGCGGTCT
This sequence comes from Capra hircus, assembly GCF_001704415.2. NCBI lineage: Eukaryota > Metazoa > Chordata > Mammalia > Artiodactyla > Bovidae > Capra > Capra hircus. The sequence continues at coordinate 9,767,323 of NC_030811.1, read as the reverse complement.
CAATCAGTGGGCTTCCCCTCACAACTCCCTCCTGAGAGACTTCATACTCAAGATACTTCTTGGGAATTGGAGCAGAGGTCTCTTTCTTCTGTGACTTCTTCCTGCTGTGCATGGGTGTAGCCCTGCCTAGCAGAGCAGAAGTCTCTCTCTACCTGATCTAAGTTGGGGTGTTCCACATCTGAAACCAGCTTCCACCCTTGTAGTAACAGCAATTTAGTTTGAAACTGCTGGAGTCTGCTGGAAATAAACTTTGAAAGGATTTGGAGTATACAGGGGCCAAATAGGAGGCCTAATAAGATAGTTATCACTGGACCCATGAACGGTAGGAGCCAAGAAGGGAAAGAAAGAGAATTCCATACACTTGTTGAACTCAAATCCTGGATCTTTGTGGCCTGTTCCAAAAGCCCCTTGATATCTTCCTGGACATGCCCAGATTGGTTGTAATAAAAACAGCATTCTTCCTTTAGATAGAGACAAGTGCCCCCCTGTCCTGCAGTCAGTAAATCTGGGGCCCAACGATTTTGTAGGACCATTGTGGCTAGGGAGTCTAACTGGGATTGTAGGCGTTGAAGGGTCCTCACCGATTTTTCTATGGATACAGCAGTGTCGGTAGAAAGCTGCTGAAATTTATGTAAAGAAGTTCCCCCCATGGCAGCTCCTGTCAAACCAGTGGTCAGTCCTAATGCCAGGAAAAGAGGGGGTATTACCGCATGATGTATCCTCTGATTGATATATATTGGTAAAGGCAAGGAGGTATTACTCCAGGCCAGATCTATGTGGTTTTAACATACCCTAGGGAGCAAGTTCCTAACCAAAAAGGTGGTAGGGATAAATAAGCTTTATCCCCACATATGAAATAGACACCATGACTGGGTTTAACCTGGGCAGCAAAACGGGTTTGCCAAAGAGGAGCAGGATTTCCATCTGCCTTACAACTGGAACATGGCATAATGGAACAGGGGCAGTCTCTTAGTATCTGGGAGGAGACTGTCACTCCACTTGCTGCAAAACCGGCAGCAGTGAGGGCATTTAGGAAGGGATTCAAGTGTTGTGAGGCATCCTGAGTTCTGTCCTCAAGGTAGAGAGTGTTTTGTTTAGGCTCCCACCATAGGGTTAGGTTTTCAGGGGTGGGTACCCCTACAAGGGAATAACAGGGGTCAGGGTTGCCTGCCCGATTTAGAAACCAGGATGACTGGGTGTGGTTCTTTGGTCGTCCAGAACAGAACATGGATTTTCAAGACTGGTTAATAAATAGCATTTGAGGAGAGCCTCATGTTTGGGGATAGGTATAGTGTGTCAGTTCTGCCAGAACCTCTAGTTTCAAGACTTTGGGCTAAATCGTAATACCCTAGTGAAATTTCTAGGTCCCGATTTTTCCCATCAGTTTCAACAGTGGAAGTCACTGTACGTTGTGAGTTGCCTAGATTTCCCACTGACACGCCTGTCAGGGAGTCGCTCTTTAGACAGATAGGGAAGGTCACGTGGGGAATGTTAGTCAAGAGAGAAAATAAGGGCTCAGGTGGGCTTGCAGATGTTATCGAGGGGGTAAATACAGACAGTTGTTGCTGATACCAAGGCATAAGTTTTTTTCCCCTTTTTCCCAAAAGGCCATACCCCCACCCTCCATGCACCCAAAAATGCTCTACCTCCTATGCCTTTCCTTAGTTCCAAAGAGAAAATTTAATCAGAGAAATGACAAAATGCGGAAACAAAAGAAAATAATCAAGCAAGACAAAATAAGAATAGTTTCAGTTCAGTTCAGTTCAGTCCAGTCTTTCAGTTGTGTCCAACTCTTTGTGACCCCATGGACTGCAGCACACCAGGCCTCCCTATCCATCACCAACTCCCAGAGTTTACCCAAACTCATGTCTATTGAGTCCATGATGCCATCCAACCACCTCATCCTCTGTCATCCCCTTCTCCTCCCGCTTTCAATCTTTCCCAGCATCAGGGTCTTTTCAAATGAGTCTGTTCTTCGCATCAGGTGGCCAAAGTATTGGAGTTTCAGCTTCAGCATCAGTCCTTCCAATGCATATTCAGGACTGATTTCCTTTAGGATAGACGCGTTGGATCTCCTTGCAGTCCAGGGACTCTCAAGAGTCTTCTCCAACACCACAGTTCAAAAGCACCAATTCTTCAGTGCTCAGCTTTCTTTATAGTTTAGCCTTAAAATAAAGCCAAGTACATTTAGTTATTTTTCATGAGCTATAGATAATATCCTGAGCCACCTCCTTGAGTTATTTTGCAGATACTAAAACCTCCACCAGATGGAAAAAGTTAACTACATGCTGACCAGCAGTATCTATATCCCAGACAATTTGTAACAAAAGGATGATAATTGAGATTCCCAAAACATCACTGTGTTACCTCACCATCAACCAGTCAGAGAACTGTGCAGGAGCTGGTCATACACCACACCCCCTAATGTTGCCTTTAAGTATTTCTTACCTGCAAGCCATTGAGGAATTCAGAATTTTTGAACATAAGCTGCCCGTACTCCTTTCTTGGTGCCTTGCAATAAACGCTGTACTTTCCTTCACTATAATCCAGTGTCAGTAGACTGACTTTGCTACATATTCAGTGAGTGGACACAAGTTTGGTTTAGTAACAAAACACTTGAAATTTGGTACTAAGGAAAAGGAAGCAACTGATGATCCTGTATTTTTAAAGAATGGCTTTGGCAACTGGGAATAGGATGTTCCAAAGGAGGCCCACACAATAAAAAAGGAAAACAAATCAGAAAGTCACTGTTATAATTCAGGAGTTGAAACTGAGGTTTAGGGTGGAGACCATCAGGTAAAGGAGAGGCTTGATTAGATAGATATTTAGAAAGTTGAGTTGACCAGAGTGTAGCTGGTGAGATTGGAGTTGAAAGTAATTCCCAAGTTTCTGCCTTGGGAAACCCATACAGTGGAGTACAGAAGAGCAGGTATGGGTCAAGAAACGATGGGACTCTACGTTGCCTTCAGCAGCTGTAAATCAGCCTGTTAGAGCTGTACTGTGGGGGTATACTTTTCAGATTCCCTGAAGACTTTGAGCCCTATGAATCTCTCTGTCTCAGTTTCCTTGTAAATAGAGTAGGAATTGGAATGAGTTGATCTCTACACTGCCTTCTATTCTTAAAAAAAAGAAAAATTCTATTATTGCTATGAAACATGAAGGAAAAGTATCACTATTCACATAATTGAGAGATAAAATCCTCTTGCCTCAAACAAGCTTGAATTTACTCATTTCTTGACCATGTTTGACATAAATCGGCACTCTTCATTTTTTATCATAAAGCATTTCTTCTACCATGCAATTCTCCTTTTGACTATCTGTACTTCACTGCTTCATCACTTGGAAATTAGGGGGTGCCCTAAATGACACATCTCAAGTGCTCAGTTGACACTAAGGAGAGAATGTATTCATTGAATCTTTTGTAGAAGAATCCATCATTCTGCCCAAGTCAAAGCCTTGTTTCCTTTTTAAGATCTTATGGTGCATTATAAAACATAGTCACTGGCACCCTCACCCTCCCTCTCAATTTCTATTCTCTCTCTTAAAATTTGGTGTCATAGAAATAATTTTTAATGAATGTATATTATCATATATTTATAATATTTCCCTCTTTCATTTGAATACTTTTCTAACACTTCAGCTTCTTATTTCTATTTTCTTAAGATACTTCTCAACATTTTCTAGATACCTTGAGTTTTTGTATTTAAAGCTTCATTTAGTTCTCTCTTCCCAGTGATTAATAATATCAATAGTAAATAAAGCCAGATCCAGCCATTATCCTTGGAAAATTACTGCTTATCCTGAAATAAAAAACTGTGCTTTCCTCAATATTCTATCCTCAAATTCATCTTTATAACTCTTTGCATTCATATTTAATTTTTTTAAAATTAAGTAAACATCTGTGCTGTTTGATGTGATGTTTAAAGCCCAAGTAAGGAATACCTCCTGCATTCTTCCTAGCACTACTTTTGTAGTTTTATCAAAAAACCATTAAGCTTGTTTACATAATTTGTGCTTTATAAAGCCGTGGGATTTAGCTGATCAAATTCTATTATCCTCTATAATGGTAAAAGCTGTTCATGTCTTTTTAATCTAATATTTATAGAGAGCTTGTTACTCAAGTTCCTAAGCACTTGCACTCAGTAATATAATTTTTTTTTTATCACGTGCCTCTCAGAAGTTTCTGTAGTGCAGTGTAGGGGGTGGGGGTGGCAATGGGCTGCTGGGGTGGGACTCTTGGGCTCTAGTAGAAAGAATCATGAACCTGCCCCACACTCCTTATTGCCATCACCCCCCACCTATCCCTCAGCAAAGCAAAGCAGTTCCTTCTCTATTTTCTGCTTTCAATAGCATCAATTTATTATATCATAGTTTTCATGGGTCAAGACTCTGGCACAGGTTAGCTAGGTTGACTGCTCAGGGTCTCACAGGCTGAAATGAAGGGGTCAGCAGGGCTGTGAGCTCATCTGAGGTTTGGCATCTTCTTCCACGTTTGTACAGGTTGTTGGAAGAATTCAGTTCCCTCTGGTTTTAAGACAGAGGGTCCCATTTTCTTGTTGGCCATTTGGCTGTGGCTTGCTCCTAGAGGATGCTCCCCGCCATGCATCCTTCTCATGTCAGGGCAAGGGGAGAATCTCTGACCTCTAGACTCCCTTTCAAGAGCGCACGTGATTAGGCTATGCCTCATAATCACCCAGTATAATACTCGTTGGATTAACTCACGTCAACTAGGGGGCTTACTGATACCAGCAAAATCTCTTCACCTTTTTTTGTTTGTTTGTTTGCTTTGTCTTTTGTACCAGCTAGTCATTTTATTTTATTGAGGGATAATTGCTTTACAATGTTGTGTTAGTTTCTGCTGTACAATGAAGTGAATCAGCAATATGTATACATATGTCCCCTCCCTCTTGAGCCCCCCTCCCCACCCCACTCATCTAGGTCATCACAGAGCATAGAGCACCTTTGCTGTATAGGGTAACATAGTCGCGATAGTGATAACCCTCGTATATATACACTTCTCACCCACATTCAAGGAATAGGATCAGGGAGTATACACCAGGACTTGGGAATGCTGGGGGAATACTTTGTATTCTTTTTTCCCGCTTTGTGTACTATTCATAATTCCAGCTACATAGAGTCTTACCTATTGAGTAACAGTGCCAAACTTAGTTTGTAAAAAATTAAAGTTAGTATTTATTACTTGTGGTTTTTATCATATTGTTCAAAATAGGAAAACTTGAAAATATAGACAAGCAAAAATAAAAATTGCTTACCAGCTGAGATTAGAATTACTAACAGGTTAGGTGATGTGTGATAAGATTTTATATTTTATGCTTATAGTTATATATATAGTATTGAGGGAAAACTAAATGCTGAGCACTATTCTAAGTGGATCAGACACACTGACTCATCTAATAATTCACAAAACAACACCATGGAATATGTACTATTACTCTTATTCCCATTTTTGGGTGAGGAGACTAAAGCTCACAGAAATTAAGTCCTAAGTTACACATGTAGTGGGTTATGGAGACAGACTTCCATGTGATCTGGAGCCAGAGTTCATAGCTGCTGTGTGTGTGCACGTGTGTGTGCACACATGATGTATGTGTGTGAATGCCTGAGTGTGTGTGTTACTCAGCCTCATGGCCAGATGTGTGCATACTCCTCATTTTGGATTCTGTAGTCTGATTTAAATGTGATTTCTGAAACGAGCATCTCTTATTCATGTCTTTTCATTATCATTAAAACTTCCTTACATAACTCTAATTCATTATCTGTGATAGGACAGCATTTCTGCCATAAACTATTTACTTCTTAATTGCCCCGCTGATGCCTTGGGGTTTTTAATCAGAGAACACATTTTAAATGAAATCAGTTTATAAGCCATTAAGCAATTATTATCAATTTTAGCTCTTAATTCAGCCAGGAGTATTTTACCTAATACAAATTTCTGAGAGCTTTTATAGAATAACTTTTGTATTTCTTGTATGCATGGGTTGATTATTCCTTAGGTTTTTAGCCTGACTTTTTTTTATTGTCATAGAGTTGCTGTGCATTGCTGTCTCAGTTTCTGCAGTACAGCAAAGTGAATCACCCGTACATATACATGAAAAGCCACTTTGTGCTCTGTGGTGACCTAAATGGGAAGGAGATCGAAAAAAGAGGAGATATATATGCCCGAGTTTTAGGATGATTTAAATCCTATTCCCAATGTCTAGTTACTTTTTCAGTGTAAAATGTTAAACTGAGGCTAGCAAAATCTGGCTTGAGAAGGTAATGAGATTGAATGGAACTGTGTTGGGTGTCATCAGTAATATTTAATATGATTGCAGCGCCTCATCCCCTGTTCTTGCAAGGAAACTGGCTAGAAGTGAAGACACACGCAGCTTTCTTCTTCTCTTCGAAAACTTTTTAGCATCGCAGGCCAGGCAGGACAAGGCCGCTGCCCCTTTTTGTTCCTGGAGTGTTGTGCGCTGTCTCTCTGATGTATCCACATTTTAAAGCATAAGCCTCAAAACACCGTCTTCTTCCATTTTATTCCCTCTACTCATTTTTATTTTTTCCCATCACAGGCACTTGCCCTCTTTCTGTCTCCTAACCGAGTCTGCTTCCTCTGCCGTTAACATTAACCCGCACGTAGAATAGTTCTCTGTCTTCTTTCACATCATCGCCTGTGCGTAGACTTCTCACAAGCTGTCTTTGTTATAAACCTTTGTAATCACTCAGCAACTCCTGCTTCATGCGCTCAGCTATTTCAGTTCCTCACAATCAGTGTAAATCTTTGAATTCAATTCTGTTCCTACAGCTTCAATTGAAAATCTAGGAACCAACTCAGTGATCAAACGCAGCCTGAAAGGAGAACTCGTCTCTGTAACTGATTACCCACCCGCCCAAGACTCCCATTCAGATTCACACTCCTGTTCCACGAGTGACTTCTACCTGCCAAGGCTCCTTTGAAATCTCTTCATTGTGTGTCAGTCACAGTGATAGGTTAATACTATAAGAGTCCTCAAGTGGTTTTCGAACTTTAAATCAAGGAAGGGAGAGGGGAGCTGCAGGAGGTCTGCTGAAGCCAGACAGGACCCAGGAAGGGAAGGCAGGGCACCACATGAAACCTAGACGGAGTGGTCTTAGATCTGGAACAGGCAGCTCAGCCACCTCTGAGCCTCCAAAATGGTACCCCGAATGCAAATGCCCCACCTTCAAACTTTTTTACACACCTGCCTAAACAGTATTTTAAACACACTGCATTTTTGGTGCTTTGAAAGTACTGTCTTGGTTATACAATTTCAAAACCTGCTCAGAAACGGAGAATGGCTTCACACCGTCTATGACGATGGACTACTGTTTGGCTTCCTCTGTCATCTGGGGTCTGAAACTCTAGTCTAGTCTACAGATATCCGCTTGTACATCTGGCAGGTGGAAAGTAAAAAAAAGCCTTTGTAAAATCCAGTTAAATCAGCTCAAAGTGCAAGAATAACCTCACACTTACTCACTAGGAATTCCTCCCTTCTGACTAAACTTAAAGCCACTATGCCTAAACTCCTGTCTTTCCAATCCCTAGGTTTTCCAGTTTGCTGAGTCACCTTTCATTCCTTCTCAGTAAATTAATTTTCATTTCGAAAGATTCTTGGCAATTTTAGCAAGAGACTCTCCTATAGCAACTAGTCTGTCTTTTTATCTTTCCTCTTAGTCTAATTGATGCAACTGAGAAACTTAAACAATAAACTATACCTAGGAGAAGGCGATGGCACCCCACTCCAGTACTCTTGCCTGGAAAATCCCATGGACGGAGGAGCCTGGTAGGCTGCAGTCCAGGGGGTCGCTGAGAGTTGGACACGACTCAGTGACTTCACTTTCACTTTTCACTTTCATGCATTGGAGAAGGAAATAGCAACCCACTCCAGTGTTCTTGCCTGGAGAATCCCAGGGATGGCGGAGCCTGGTGGGCTGCCGTCTGTGGGGTCGCACAGAGTTGGACACGACTGAAGCGACTTAGCAGCAGCAGCAGTATGACATGATGCCTAAACTGGCAAATATTGGAGTCCTGCTTCTGGGATTGATTTAAGCAGAAGCCCTAAATCTCATCATGCCCAGCGTAAGTGACGCCACATGACAGCATTTGTCTCATGTATGACAAGTGACAAAATAACTCTGAAAAAACGTATACCTGTGAATGAAGTCAGAAATCCTCTTGTGATATTTATGGACAGAGGAGGTCATTAGGGTTGAGCCTTCCCTCAGATCATCATTAATCTCATATCTTGTTTCTACTCATATGTTTGAACAAAGTCAGCATTGAAAAACAAGGCTGTGTAAGAACTTACTAGATCCTCATCGTGATCATCATTACAGGTATTCCTTTTTCTGGTGTATGTGTGCGTTCAGTCACTTCAGTTGTGTCCAACTCTTTGTGGCCCTCTGGGCTGTAGCCTACCAGGCTCCTCTGTCCACTGAATTTTCTAGGCAAGAATACTGGAGTGGGTTGTCATTTCCAGGAGATCTTCCCAATTCAGGGATCAAACTTGCATCTCTTGCCGCTCCTGCATTGGCAGGAGGATTCTTTACCACTGGAGCCTCACCTGGGAAGCCCTTTTTGATGTATAAATATGTATAATTTATTTTCTCTTCACTGGAACCATATTTGCCCCTTCCGTTTCTAAGCTCACTTGATCTACCTATAGGTGTCAGGGCTGAGAGATGGTAGCGTACTTTTGACCGGTGAACTAATGCGCTAGCTCAGAGGCCCCCAACCTTCTTGGCACCAGGGACCGGTTTCACGGAAGACAATTTTTCCACAAACGGTGTAGTGGGGAGGATTTGGGGATGATTCAGGTGCATTACATTGATTGTGCCCTTTATTTCTGCTATTATTACATCAGTGCCATCTCATCAGGGGTTAGATCTTGAATTTTATTAGTGCATGATCGCTGCAAGCCAAGGACAGAGTAGAATCCAACATATTGTGCTCTCAATGTTTAAAAGACTGTAAAATAATAGAGGATGTCTTGCTGATGTTTCCCATTGCTGCAATCCAAACTGCTTGCTCTCTCTATCTGGCATCCTATCATCATGAAATCTCCGCTCACCCGCCTGCGTTTATTCACCCAACAATTTCCTCCTCTCCCACTAGGTCAGACCTCCTGCTTCCTATTTCCTATGTCTTTTTCATGTTAATTTACACCTGCATTTGGGGGTAGCACATTCTCTGACAGTTTCTCAATCCTTTAATATAACCTATCCTTCTCGCTAGAAATTAGAACTTTCTTTTATTCCCCAATATTCTGAAATTTCACAACAGGCATTAGAATAGGTCTATTTTCATCCTTGGGCTAGGTGCTTACTTTCACACTGGCAACTCCTCAAATTTCTTTTTATTTTTCTATTCATGATTGATTTCTCTGTTTTCTTCTTTTAGAATGATTTTCATCCTGAAACGAAAGAGCTTCTTTTTGTTCTTTGGAATTTCCATTTTAATAGCATACTGTTCTTCATATCTGCAGACTCTTTATTGTATCTTAAGGATAATAACATTTTTTCCTTTCCCTCAGTTTTTTCTGAATTCCTTTATTCTGCTCATTTTCTCTCCTTTTTGTGTGTCCTGGAATCTCCTTAGTTACCTGCAGATTCCTAATAATTACTAGCTATGTGTTTATTGTTAAGAGTAAGAGGGTCTTGTTGATTTTGAACTTCATTCTTGGTTATAGCATCACGGACTCAATGGACATGAGTTTGAGCAAAATCTGGGAGATGGTGAAGGACAGGGAAGCCTGCCAAGCTGCAGTCCACGGGGTCGCAAAGAGTCAGACGTGACTTAGCGACTGAACAACAACTTGCTTAGCGTGGCCATGTGTCCTGTATGCTCAATATAATCCCATCTTAATTTTTTTTGCCCTGATATAGCTATAAATAACTCTCTCTTTTACTTTCAATACTGTCCTAGTTTGAATATGTCTATGCATTTATCATATATATTTATGAATGTATATGTATACATAAATATGCTCTGGGTCTACTGGAGTTTTAAGAGGGAAAAAGTTAGATGCCAGTCTTTATTCAACATCTTAACCAGGAATTCTCGTATTCATTTGTAATTCTCTGATTTAATGCCTTAGAACCAAACAGTTTTTTAAAACACGTTTTTAAATTAAAATATTTAAATTTTAATATCAATTAATATTTCCTTATTTGTTTAAAAGATGTCATCATTTTAAACTGTTTTTTGATGACTCTCTGTAAGAGGGAATGTGATAGACGCCTTCATCTATTATAGTATTCTATCCATTTCATCTGTTCCTCACCATAACCTGGGGAGGTATTAGTATTTCAATTTTGAAGCCAGGTGAACTGAGACACAAACAGGTTTTAAAATTTTCCAAGCAGCTAATGAGTGTTTAAACACCTTATCATCCATGGGTGCATCTATAATACAGTTTACAAAAAGCTGTTTGCATAAAGAATATAGGTTTGCATGAGACCAACAATGAGAGAATGAGAGGCTTCCTTATCTTTTAGTGGCATAAATGTATCACTTTTTAACTTTTTAATAACTTGAAACATTCTAGAAACCCTTGGTTCTTTTAACTAAAATAATATAAATTATTATTACTATTCTTATTTTAAAAATTTCTTCCCTTTTCCTGATTAACTAGCTAGCATCTAGGATGTGAGATGGGGTGTCTATATTGTTCACTCCTGAATCCAGCAGTGTCTGGTATATAGTTGGCACTAATAGATGCATTGTTCCAAACAGACCTGTGCCACTCTGGCTTTTTAGTAGATATAAGTAGCCACCATTAGTAAGAAATAGATGAATATGTCTGGGGTTTCCCAGGTAGCACTAGTGGTAAAGAACCAGCCCGCTAATGCAGGAGACTTCTTATCTCTTGATAAGAGTTTGATACCTGGTCAGGAAGATCCCTGGAGGAGGGGGTGGGAAACCACCCCAGTATTCTTGCTGGGAGAATCCCATGGACAGAGGACCCTGGTGGGTTAGAGTTCATAGGGTCACAAAGAATCAGACACGACTTAAGTGACTTAGCATGCATTCATGATTAGGTCTAAGTAACTTCTCCATCAGTCTCAGTTCTATGTAAGAAACAAGTGTGAGACAAAAGTCTGCCTCACCTACAATCAGAAGGCAATGTTTATTAGCAACAGGCTCAAAAGTTGCCCTTACAACCTGTTCTTTAAATTTGAAAGCCCAGGCTCTCTATCCCATGAGTGTTTCCAACTTTTCCTTGTGTGGATGCTTCTCTCACAGAAAATATGGAAAATTCTAGAAACAAGATTGAGTTTACTTTATAATCGGAATCAACCAGAATCCTCTGATTCAACTGATGAACTACTTAAGAACCCAATGTTGGTCCTATGAAAAGTAAATGATAAGGGGCTTTCTGGAAGAGGGTGACAGAGGATGAGATGGTTGGATAGCATCAACAATGGACATGAGTTTGAGCAAACTCCAGGAGACTGTGAAGAACAGGGACACCTGGCATGCTGCAGTCCGTGGCATCGCAAAGAGTTGGACAAAGCTTAGTGACTGATCAACAACAACAAAGGTCTCCCTGGATTCCTTTATCCTTCTGATGCAAGAGTCGGGAGGAGTCTCTATTTTAGCCAACCAATTTAGGTGAACCTCGGTAAGCTCACCAATAAAAACGCATCCCCCAAATCGTAACTAGAATTAAATTAATTTATGCTAATTAATAAGGCATGAAATACTAAGCAGTGATAAATGCAACATATACACTTGTATCCACTTCTGAAATCTTGATTTTTTTAAAAATGCTCACCAACCACCTATGACATGTGTGTTTCTGCTTTGAGCAATCCTATGCCAACTCTTGGGTATAAACTAATACACACGCAATTATATCAGACTATCTTTGTGGACCACAAAACATTTGAATAACCATCCAGGCCACCTACCAAAAATTTGTAAAAGAAACTTCTTTGACTTAAGCTGTAAATTTGGGAAAAAAAACTTGCCAAAGATGGTTACTTTAACATTGTTCATATACTGGCTAAATGTAAATAAAGCATAGCATCATGTCCTCAAAATAGTTATCATCAGTGATGGTCCTATGCTTATTCATCATAACCCTGGACCACTCCTTCTGGCTATTAACTGCAGTTCTAGGACAACATGAACACCATTTTCCTTTACATTTTGGTTTGTTCCTTCCTTGCTTCTTATGTCCTTATTTCCACAGCCTCCCCTACAACGTCCTCCTTTGGATAGAAGACAAGAGATTTGACATGACTTTAACATATTAATGTAATGTTACCTCTCCCAATGGTATTTCCATTACAAAGACAATAGCAAGCAGAATCAAAATATCAAGAAGGTATTTTCAAACAGAACATTTTCAAATGTTCTCTAAGTCATTCCTGCCTGTGCATACAGAAAACAATAGCCGAAATGATTGTTAAAGACCTTCCGTGTGAAGTTTTTGTTTGAGAGCTGGCAAGCCCTGTTTCTGTTAGTAATTGCTCTTACCTTTGCTTAAACATCTATTTTACATCAGGTCCCTATTAGTTCCTATATTCTATAAACAAACGCTAGAGGAAGATGAGATCAGAGACAAAAAAATCAAATTAAATAGTACATGGAAACAAAATGTAAAGGAACATACTGTGCAATAGAATAATTACTCTCCCAGGGAAGAGAATCATCTATTATCTATCATAGTTCCACCACCACTACTCTCTCCGACTTCTGTCTTCCCTTTGAAAATTCTAGATGCTATTTATTGAAAGATTCAGTATCCCCATATACAATATTCATTTTTAATACTTGGAATCCTAATCTCCATTCCTATGTGAAAGTGAAATACTGTGACTCTCATACAACATTTGACTACTTCCTCCACATGGCGACACATTGTGAGAGTTTCTGTGCATTTAGGGGTGCCATCACTTTATGGCAAATAGATGGGGAAACGATGGAAACAGTGACAGACTTTATATTTTTGGACTCCAAAATCACTGCAGATGGTGCCAACAAAGGTCCGTCTAGTCAAAGCTGTGGTTTTTCCAGTAGTCATGTATGAATGTGAGAGTTGGACTATAAAGAAAGCTGAGCACCAAAGAATTGATGCTTTTGAACTGTGGTGTTGGAGAAAACTCTTGAGAGTCACTTGGACTGCAAGGAGATCAAACCAATCAATCCTAAAGGAAATCAACCCTGAATATTCATTGGAAGGAATGATGCTGAAGCTGAAACACCAATACTTTGGCCACCTGATGCAAAGAACTGATTCCCTAGAAAAGACCCTGAAGCTGGAAAAGGTTGAAGGCAGGAGGAGAAGGAGACAACAGAGGATGAAATGGTTGGATGGCATCACTGACTCGAAGGAAATGAGTTTGAACAGGCTCCGGGAGTTGGTGATGGACAGGGAAGCCTGGCATGCTGCAGTCCATGGGGTCACAAGGAGTCAGACATGACTGAGTGGCTGAACTGAACTGAAGAATCCTGAATGCTTAGAGTCTTCTGTGAATTCAGGAATTTTGTCATTATGTTGCTTGTCTGCACAATACAGTTTTGGTTGTCGGTAATTACAATCCTGTTTAGATGTTTTTGGGCAGTTCAGTTCAGTTCAGTTCAGTCGCTCAGTCATGTCCGACTCTTTGCGACCCCATGAATCACAGCACACCAGGCCTCCCTGTCCATCACCAACTCCCGGAGTTCACCCAGACTCACGTCCATCAAGTCCGTGATGCCATCCAGCCATCTCATCCTCGGTCGTCCCCTTCTCCTGCCCCCAATCCCTCCCAGCATCAGAGTCTTTTCCAATGAGTCAACCCTTCGTATGAGGTGGCCAGAGTACTGGAGTTTCAGCTTTAGCATCATTCCTTCCAAAGAAATCCCAGGGCTGATCTCCTTCAGAATGGACTGGTTGGATCTCCTTGCAGTCCAAGGGACTCTCAAGAGTCTTCTCCAACACCACAGTTCAAAAGCATCAATTCTTCAGCACTCAGCCTTCTTCACAGTCCAACTCTCACATCCATACATGACTACTGGGAAAACCATAGCCTTGACTAGACAGACCTTAGTTGGCCAAGTAATGTCTCTGCTTTTGAATATGCTATCTAGGTTGGTCATAACTTTTCTTTCAAGGAGTAAGCATCTTTTAATTTCATGGCTTTTAATTTTGGGGCAGTAGTGGAAAGTAAAAGGGGATAATAGTTTTTGCTACTTAAAAGAGGAAGATAGAAGCTGTGTTTAGAAGAGATTTACTGTTAAAACCAGCAATATTTCTTTTTCCCATTTCAAACCCTGAGCAGAAACCTTATGAAAACATCTGGATGGAGTATTATGACCCCACTGAGCACCTGACTGTGTTGCAGTGCCATTAAAATGAATTTTTGGTGCCTGTTCAATCTGTCTTCAGCTTTCTAGACATGGCCTTATTTGTATTGATTGCTCTTCCTTTCATGGAAGCATAATACAGGAAAGAAAACAATATCCAAAGCGGTCAACTTGCTAAGGCTTTCATTTGCCTTATTCATATATTATGGTGTTTTTATAGACCTCAAATCTATTGAAGATGTTCCCAGAGGATATTAAACTTGTTTTAAACAAGGCATTAATTTTCTGTGTCATAGTAGGAAATTATTTAGTGTATAAATTACTCCTAAAATATAAAAAGCATTAAAATTGTATAAGCAATAGAAGTCTCAACTTTCCTTTACAAAAGAAATCATTTCTTTATATTGTAAAATTGTTTTCAACACAAATGTAATTCTTCCACTATTTACCTTTACTAAACTTGTTGCTGTGTGTGCTTAGTCCTGCCTGACTCTTTGTGACTCTGTAGGTTATAGACTGCCAGGTTCCTCTGTCCATGGAATTTTCCAGGCAAGAATACTGGACTGGGTTGCCATTTCCTCCTCCAGGGTATCTTCCCAACCCAGGGATCGAACCCAGGTCTCTTACATCTCCTGGCTGGTTCTTGGAAAACACTAATCATGTGACATTTACATTAAATTCAACTATATAGCTGAAGTTATTTAAGAATACTAATACATTTAGTAAATATGCAGGAAAAAATAAATTCTGAAACATTCTTACAAAGCAGTCTCTTTTCACATAATCTTCAAATTGACACATGGACTTCTCAGTTACTTTAGTATTTAGTAGATCGTTAATTGACATGATTCCAAATCTCTTTCTAATTCTGGTCATTTTTTCTTTTTCAGTTAATGAACTCTATGATTTGATTAGCAGCAACTTTAAGGATTTATTGTTTAGTTGCTAAGTTGTGTCCTACTCTTTGCAACCCCAGGAGCCCTCCAGGCTCCTCTGTCTATGGCATTTTTCAGGCATGAATACTGGAATGGGTTGCCATTTTCTTTTCCAACTTTAAGCGTAGTTATAATATAATGGAGTTCTATCAGATATTAACAGAGTAAGAATCACTTTCCCGTCTTATAAAATATCTGTATACTGTTCTATACTTTCCCCTAGGTAAAATTTTTAGAATTTTAATGTGTTTACCTAAAGTTTATATAGTTGTTTGTTTATTCACTTAACTAATATTTCTTGATACATATAATGTGCCAGGCACTAAGAGCACAATAGTAACCATATTAAATATGACATATGTTTGTGTGGATATTAAAATGTTATAAATATGTATACAGTTATTTTAAATAATCCAACAGAGTATTATATTTGTAATCAAGTCATTGTCATTAGACATTGAATTATTGAAATAAGAAGTTATAAAGTGCTGTTTATATCGATTTTTGAGAGATGTCATTTTAAATATAAATAATTTATTATCTTATAATAAAAGTCTATCTATAAATGAATCATGTATTATTTTAAGTCACCATTTCCCAAACTTTTCTGATTTGTATACCATCTTCATGAGTTTTGCAAAGCCCACAGACAACCAATTATTGGGTTGGTCAAAAAGTTCGTATGGAAAAAACCTAAATGAAGGTTTTGGCCAACCCAATACTTAACAAATACTTTTCTTTAAATCAACTCATTTTCTTTTAGTGTATTCTCATCAAAAACAATAATATATATAAAATTTTATCTTTAGCACATTTGATGTTTTTCTCCTCATAGATTGTTTAAACATTATTATTTTGCAGACATGCAAGCAATATAGTAGGGTAGAGTATTTCTCAAAGTTTCTGTGGTGCACACTCTTTGGGAAATTCTGGTTTAATTAAACCCTTGTACCTGTTTAATATTTCTTTTTGAGAAACGATTAGGTTGCATGCCCTTGGACCAAGAATTGTAACTAGCACAATTAATGAACTTTCAAAATCTACCTAAATTCAAGGAAGCATTCAGAAAGACAATTTTATTTTAAAATATATAACTTCATAGTAAATAATTAACTTGGATCTTATTCTGCTAACAGTTTATGCATGTTGACCCATGTGTCTTTTATTGTCCACGTCTGACCTTCCAACATCCTCTTCCTGTCCTTCCAGCTGTAATGCTGATTGAAATTGGGTGTGCTTGCTCATAGAATGAACCCAAATAATAAAACTTTGAACACTTCCTAAAAGCATTTTATATTGCTATCTCTTTTTCAATCAGCTTGCAAAATTATTTTGCTTATGTTATTTATATTACTTATTTATCCAATATCTTAGTCATTCATTACCCACATTTTGAGCATGTAAACAACAACAACAATTAGAAAGTGCTAATACTTAGCAAGGTCCATCTAGTCAGGGCTATGGTTTTTCCACTGGTCACATATGGGTGTGAGAGTTGGACTATAAAGAAAGCTGAGCGCCGAAGAATTGATGCTTTTGAACTGTGGTGTTGGAGAAGACTCTTGAGAGTCCCTTGGACTGCAAGGAGATCCAACCAATCCATCCTAAAGGAGATCAGTCCTCAATATTCACTGGGAGGACTGGTGCTGAAGCTGAACCTCCAATACTTTGGCCACCTGATGCGAAGAGCTGACTCATTTGAAAAGACCCTGATGCTGGGAAAGATTGAGGGCAGGAGGAGAAGGGGACGACAGAGGATGAGGTGGTTGGATGGCATCACCAACTCAATGGAGATGGGTTTGGGTGAACTCCGGGAGTTGGTGATGGACAGAGTGGCCTGGTGTGCTGCGGTCCATGGGGTCGCAAAGAGTCAGACGTGACTGAGCGACTGAACTGAACAGAGCTGAATACTTACCAAACCCTTACTGTGTGCTAGAATTGTGCTCCGTGTGCACTAACTCAAACGAGTTAGGTCGTTTTATTATTCCCTTTCATGTGTGAGGCAACTAAGGCAAAGTTAGTTAACTAGTTTAAATTCAGAATAGTTAAGTGAAATCTTGGAAACCAGGTTAGTGTGACTTTGGAGGCCACCGTCTTTGTCACTTCATTATAGCATCCAATTTTTTTCTGGTGCCATGCTAGAGGGATAAGACACTATATAAATACATAAGACTCAGATCATTCCTTTAATAAGTCTTCAGTTTACTTGGAAAGTGAGAAGTAAAAATATTATTCAGTAGATTCATATCTGAATAATGTTTGCCGGCTTTCACAATTTAAGGCTGCTTTTGTAAGAGAAAGATTCATAATCGTTGATAGACAAGTGATCCATTCTATGGAGATATTTTCAGTCAAAACACTCCACATTGCTTTTCACAATAGCAGAATCAGTGAAATGTTTGTAGTTTGACATTTTCATTTTTACTTCTGGAAATAAGGCAACCTAAGGCCCCTGGTCAACAGAGACAAAAGCCCTTAAAAGTCAAGTTACGGCAGGTCAAAGTGAGTAGAACTCTCCTGGCAAAGACATTATGACTTACATCTGGTGACTTTCCCTTATCATCCAAATCCACTGAATAATCATTCATTCTAATTCCAGGGCAGCTCAGTCATAACAATGTGTTCAGCTCAATTATCTGGGATAAAACAACAATGAAAAGGTTTCTAGAATATGAGTGCTATAAAAGCATACCTTATATATATATAGTAGTAACTTATTAAATATACATTCCTGATTGATTTCAAAATACATAATCACAAAGTACAGCTATTTAAACATGTAAATAATATAAGTTATGGAATATGACGTGAAAGTATGTGTGAGGCAACTAAGGCAAAGTTGGCTAGCTAGCCTAAATTCAAAATAGTCAAGTTTTGTGTATAAGAGATGAGCTAAGAGATTTTAGGAGGAAAAATAAGATAGAAACAATTTTGTAGCTTATGAGAAACTTAGAAGTTTATTGAAATTCTTTGCTAATAGACTTGGTACCTTCACAGAATTGTTATAATAGCTTCAATTTCCAAACAAGTGAGTGCATATAATTGCCAGCTAGCCATAATAATGAGAGCTGTGGTGCCACAAATTAGCTTTGTAGGCTCCATTCTTCATCCAAGCAGGTTTACCCTGGCACTTGTAGATTGCATGTTCTTATTGCAGGTGACATTGAGAGATTACATTAAGTTGGTTATCGATCATACTGTATGGGTTCACTTTGCTAAAATGTAATCTGTTTCTACAAATCTAAATTTGACAGACTATACCATTTTGATGCCGTTATAGTCTCAGCAAGAAGTTATAAGAGAGACTGGAGGTGGCTTGAGGCCCCAAGTTGTGGGTATTTCAAATGCAACCCACCGTGTTGTTTAGAAGTATCAAATTGAATGATACACATGAAAATGTTTTTATACATCAATATATATATATGAAATGACTATACTTTGAAAAGTACAACACAAGTGTCATTCAACGTCTAGTCTCTACAAGACTCTCTCTGAAGACTCGTACAATGAATAAGTCATTCTCTCCAGGGATTTAAGAGTGAAGGAAGCCTCTGTGACAATAGTGACTTTTATGTGATAATTATCACAATAGAAGAAAAAGAAAAGCTTATAATTCTTCCTTCTGGCCTCCCTTATTACTTGTATCAGCTTATTTTCATATTATCCATTATAGGGCATGAGTTGTTCTGGATACATTCTTTCTGATCTCAGCCTTACCCCACCCTAAGTCAGCCACAGGTACCAAAGTAACTGTCCATGAAGCTACCAATACTCGTGTGGACTTTATGCAAGACAATTTTCACTTCCATTTAACTACTGACTCTAATCCCCACAGCCTATTTAATCGCTATTGCTATTCCCTATCTTTTTGCTCAAAAAATTGGTATGTAGGCCAAAGAAAAAAAGGATGCTTTTGTGTGTTCCTGGAAATCGAACAAGCAGACACCCAGGTAGTCGCATAAGGGGATATTCATGACATTGGTTATTATTGGTATATTGGTTACAATTGGTATATTATTATTGTCTGGAGAGCTTCATTATTGAATAAGAGGTGGCAAAATCATAGAAGAATGACCAATATCTAAAACTCAGTAGATTGATGTTTAAAACTAAAACATCAATTCATTTAATTTCTAATGAGAAATAACTATGCTGAAACCTGATACTCAAAAACCTGATACTCAATAGATTTTGAGTTTTATCTTCTCCCTTATTGGCAATCCTACATAATCAGGCAATGTGGAGGCTTGGGCTCAATATGAAAAGGAATTACATAAATCACTTGACGCGATGACCTCAGGCTAAGCCTGTGGGCTGCATTATTTTACTTCTTTGTTGACTAAACTTCCCTCTCCATTTGATAACTTATGCTTCTAACAAGTCTTCCTTTCCCCAAGTTTCCAAGGTTGGACAAATGACGTTCTGACCATTTTTTTTCTTTACATATGTGCTCTGCTGTGCTCAGTTCACACAGTCATGCCCGACTCTCTGCGACCCCCTGAACTGTAGCCCCCCAGGCTCCTGTGCCCATAGGGATTCTCCAGGCAAGAATACTGGAGTGGGCTGCCATGTCCTCCTCCAGGGGATCTTCCCAACCCAGGGTCAAACCCAGGTCTGTCTCTTCTTTACTATTAAGTGATGTCAAACATTAAACTTAGGACTTCTAGATCTATAAATTAACCCATCTCTTAAAATTAATTTGCATTTTCCACTTGAACTCACTCTCAGTTCTTTAGTTTAACTCATTGAGGGGAATTTTGTCCCTCACATATTCACATTTTTAGGGCCCTCCTCAACAACGCCTTAAACGATTTATAGCATGTTCTCTGAGAGGGCGTGCTCTGCAAGACAATATTGTGAAATATGAAAAATTCTGTTTATTGTCAAAATCTCAGTGAAAACAATAGTTCATTGATTATTGAATTCACACCATTTTTCACAATTTCAGCGTCTCTGATGTCAGAACGTGTCTTACTGTTGACAGCTCTTGTCATTTCTCTCGGCCAAGAAGCAATTTTGACATGGGTTTTCTTTGCCTGGGTGCATATGGCAGTAGTGTTAAAACTTGCAAATTAGATTTCAGTGGCTTAGAAGCAAATTCTAGAGGCAATGGAAGAGCCCTCTCTTTTAAGAACTTTCCTATCACCAATGCTTTTATAGACACAGAGGACCATTCTGTGGGGACATTGGTGATTTGAGTTGTGAAGTGTTTCAGGAGATTTGGACCATTCTTGTAAAGAAAGTTGAGGGAAGCCTTAACCAATTCATTTCACAGTATTTTCCTTTTCATGTATGAACAAGGATAATATAATTAAATAAAATTAATTAGAGCTCTTATGCAATGTTTTAATTTTCCCTTCTTAGTGGAATATCTCATGATCAATGACCTTCTAAATTATGAAATGCAATATATATATTAATCAATATTCCCTCTCCATCTACATGTTGGCCATTTTGGATATCTTTATGCCAGAATCAACATCTTTTATGAGCTGGACAAAACTCCATTTCTTTACTTCCTGCTGAAGGAAGGTGGCAGGAGGTCATCATTCCTATTCTGAAAGGTATAATGGGTAAATTTAAGTGATATTTTCAAATTCTATCTAAATAGCAAATGGAAAATTAAAGCACATTATCCAGGAAGTATGATAAAGAGCTATTTAATTACTACATTACTGTATAGTCAAACCCATTATGCACATGGTCTGCATATGAAAAAATAGTAGAGAAATATAATTTGTTGTTAATGCAGTAGGGGAAGGGAAATGTCATGTTTAAATCTGGAAAAGGAATTTCCTGAAGAGTAGGTTGGCAGTATTGCTACTGTTTATGTGAAAAATCCAGGGCTTCTTGCCTCTTCCTCTCCCCTGAGGCAGATGTTCTCAGGAAAGGAATGTCTTAGCTTGAAGACACTACAGGAGGCAAGCAGCTTCCAGATGCCGCTTTGCTGGGGTGGGCTCCATAGGGAAGACTCATGGAACCCCTGGCTCACCAGCCCGGGAAACAAGGCTGCCCTTGATGGTGAGTGGTTCTGCAGGCCTGCAGGCAGGGGAGATATTGATCGCGTGACTCTCACTGAGAACCTCAGGGACACTTTGTGGGCCTCAAGCGTCTGCTAGCACTTCTCAGTGTCTTTGAATCTCTGTGCTGCCCGTGACCTTTGGCCTGCACTGTCCTGTTTGACAGAAACAGTGGCATAAAGGCAAAAGCAGTCCCAATAAGTCTCGTTCCTATGATTTGATTTGAGGTGACATCCCCAAAAATCACAGAGAGTTGGATACAACTGAGCGACTGAGCATGAACACATCCCAAATGACACTTGCAAGTCAGAAACATATATACTCACAGACTAGTGTGGTTTGGCTTATCCAATTAAAGATTTTAATGAAGGTGTATGATTTTAAGTTTATATCCATATATATTGAATCATTGTATATACTGATCTAATTATTTAAAGCAACATAATATATATTAAACTTATATATAGTGTATGAAGTATACTTATGTATTATACCATTAAATGGAATATATAATTATATATATAAACTTTTACATGTATAAAAACTTATTCACCAAAGTTATATATATAGATAGATATAAATAAAATATATTTAATATGGGTAATATATTGTGTATTATATTTACTTATTTAGGTATTTATATATATAAATATAATATCTAGCATTACTGTATAAGTAATATATAAGCTTACTGTATAATCTGTGTATAAGCAATGAGAAGAGATAATTTAAGCCCAAACTATCAGTTCAGTTCAGTCACTCAGTCATGTCCAACTTTTTACAACCCCATGGACTGCAGCATGCCAGGCCTCCCTGTCCATCACCAACTCCCGGAGTTCACTCAAACTCATGTCCATTGAGTCGGTGATGCCATCCAATCATCTCATCCTCTGTCGTCCCCTTTTCCTAATGCCTTCAATCTTTCCCAGCATTAGGGTCTTTTCCAGTGAGTCAACTTTTCTTCGCATCAACTGGCGAAAGTATTGGAATTTCTGCTTCAACATCAGTCCTTCCAATGAACATTCAGGACTGATTTCCTTTAGGATGGACTGGTTGGATCTTTTTGCAGTCCAAGGGACTCTCAAGCGTCTTCTCCAACACCACAGTTCAAAAGCATCAATTCTTCTGCACTCAGCTTTCTTTATAGTCCAACTCTCACATCCATACATGACCACTGGAAAAACCATAGCCTTGACTAGACGGACCTCTGTTGGCAAAGTAATGTCCAACCTATGCATGCTTATTATCTGCTGTCCTTAATTGGTTTAGACTGGAAATAATTGACCACTTATTTTAAATTATTTTCTATGAAATTTCTCTTTTGTTTTACTCCTCCAAACAATATATATGTAGAATGAAAGAAAAGGAGAGAGATGGAGTAAGGGAGAGAATGAGGTAGAAATATAAGTACCTATGACAGCATAATGTGTACATACGTGTGGCCACTGGGCTGGTCATGGAGTTGTGTAGCTTGTTCCCTGAACAAGGCAGCCGGACTAGTGAGTCAGAGCTGCAGTCAATTCCTGCTCCACTCAGAAACACGTGCCGGCTCATTGTCTGCATTTACAGAGTAAATGTGACCCTTCTTGAAGTCACATCCAGGCATCACAAAGGCCTGGCCCAAGTAGTAGAAGTACGCATTTCCCACCCAGGCAATGCAGAGTCTAGAGTTATACCTGTAGAAAGTTAAGCTGTTGTATTAACCATTACTATCTCCAAGCACATCATTTAAAATCCAATGACACTTCCATGTGAAGGAACTTAATTGGTTGTTTTTTGCTGTTTGGAGTAGGCACTGGTAGGATAAGAACCCAAAGGAATTTGGGCAGAGGAATCCCAAAGAAAGTGGTGAGAAAAAAGGCAAAAGGTGTTGCAAGCTGGCGTGCCTGCTTCCTCAGGGTCATCTGGGGATCTAGATGATGGCTATCTCTTCATTAAATATTCACTTTTCCTGTGCTTTACAGCATGTTGGGTCAACACTTGAGAATTAGCACTATGACTAAAACATTCATTGCGTCTTCTTTGTTCAGAAGTGATGTTGGAATAAAACCCAGGTCTAGAGCTCTTATGATAGTGACAATTTCAGCTAGTTTTGCAAGACAAATTTCGCACCTATGCCTTTGCAGCATGAAGTTGGCAAGCTTTTCTCACTGCGAACCTCATTAGCTGGTCACCACAGGCACTGGATGGAGACAAGAAAATCTCCAAACTTGATTTCTGCTTGCTGGCTTATGCCTACATTTTAGCGTATTTTAAATTTATCAATTTCATTTTTGAGCTTGATATAGATTTAACATTGTGTAACCCTAAAAATTACCTACACTCAGCTCTAACATAGACTACTACTGAAAATCAGACTTACAGAGTTGGAAGTACTCTGTTGAAGAACTCTTCATCTAAAAGCTACGGCAAAGATTTATTGCTACCTGGTGAAATCCTGCCAGTCCATTCTTCACTGCCCACCTCACTCCTAAAGATAAGACATCCTTGTAAAGACAAATATAAGACTCATAATGGTATTTCCCTGGGAACCTCGTGATAGAGAACTCAATATGTTAGAACACCATAGTATTTGTAATTATTTTAGATTTCTTTTTGTGTGTGTGTTTCTTCCCTATCATAGCATGAAATGAAAGGAGAAAATATCATTATTGGCAAGTGCACTATACCAGGAGCCAGAAATTCTAAACTATACTTCTCTGATTTCTGAATGACTATAAGACTACAGACAAACCAGTTTGCTTCTCTGGGCCTCTGTTTTCTTATTTATGAAATGAGACAATTGAACCACATCAAACTTAAGATCACTTCCAACCATAAATGTACCATAACACTACTATATGTGTGTTCAGTTACTAAGTCATGTCCAACTCTTTGCAACCTTGTGGACTGCAACACACAGGGCTTCCTTATCCTTCACTCTCTCAGCGTTTGGTCAAATTCATGTCTGTTGAGTCATGATAGAGTACTATCCAACCATCTCATCCTCTGTCATCCCCTTCTCCTCTTGCCCTCAATCTTTCCCAGCATCAGGGTCTTTTCTAATAAATCAGCTCTTTGCATCAGGTGGCCAAAGTATTGGAGCTTTAGCTTCAGCTCGGTGCTGTTACCAAAAGAGTATGGTGGGGTCCAGCTGCTTGCTGCTCAAAAGCCAATAAATAAGTCAGGTTGGTGGAAAGGAAAGATTGCTATAATTCAGAAGCCTGCAACTGGAGGGGGTAGTGGGGAAAGGGTGGCAGACATTTTTCCCCCTACACCGGCAACCAGTGGGGCAAGAGCTTTTATAGACAGAGATGTTGGGGTGAGGGGGTCTACGTGCAGAAAAATCACAGTCAGCCCTAATGGTTATCTTCAAATTGGTCATCAGTGGTCTGACTAGCATTATCTTGGTGGGTTTAGGTACAGTTAATCTTCAGTTCCAGGGTCCACTTGTTCTGATTTCTTTGCAACCAATTCTTGGAACTGTGAGAGCTCATGTCCTGGGTACAGTCTGGTCATCATGTAGTTAACTTCTCCACCTAGTGTTTTAGTATTTATAAGACAGCTCACAGGATGTGACTCAGAATTTTATCTATAGCCCTTGAGAAAGAAGTCAAAGTCCTTGACTATGGTTAATGACTACATTATTATTATTTAGTCTCCTTTGACTGTTTTTCTTTGTTTCTGCATTTCTCATTTCCCTGATTAAACTTATTCTTTCACTGCTTTTGAAGTTTTCCATGGAAAAAAAGGCACATAGGAAACATGGAGCCGGGGGGTGGGGGCATGAGAACCACAGAGTCCTGCTCTGTTTCTCTTCCAATGAATATTCAAGGGTGATTTCTTTTGGGATTAACTGGTTTGGTCTCCTTGCTGCCCAAGGAAATCTCAAGAGCCTTCTCCAGCTCCACAATTCAAAAGCACCAGTTCTTCGGCGCTCAGCCTTCTTTATGGTCCAACTCTCAGATCCATACATGACTATTGGAAAAACCATAACTTGGACTAGATGGACCTTTGTCAGCAAAGTGATTACTCCGCTTTTTAATATGCTGTCTAGTTTTGTCATAGCTTTCCTTCCATGGAACTATCATCTTTTAATTTCATGACGGCAGTCACCATCCACAGTGATTTTGGAGCCCAAGAAAATAAAATTTTTCACTGCTTCCACTTTTTCCCCTTCTTTTTGCCATGAAGTGATGGGACCAAATGCCATGATCTTGGTTTTTTGGAAGTTGAGTTTTAAGCCAGCTTTTTCACTCTCCTCTTTCACCTTCATTAAGAGGTTCTTTAGTTCCTCTTTCAGCCATTAGGGTGGTATCATCTGCATATCCAAGGTTGTTGATATTTCTCCCAGCAATCTTGATTTCAACTTATAATTCATCCAACCTGGCATTTCGAATGATGTAGTCTGGGGCTTCCCTGGTGGCTCAGTAGTAAAGAAACCACCTGCAATGCAGGAGACGTGGGAGATGCTGGTTTGATCCCCGGGTCAGGAAGATGCCCTGGAGGAGGGCATGGTATTTCCAGTATTTTTGCTAGGAAGTCCCATGGATGGAGGAACTGGGTGGGCTACAGTCCATAGGATTGCACAAAGTCAGACACAACTGACCACACACACACACTTTGCATAGAATTTAAATGAACAGGATGACCATATACAGCCTTGATGTAATCTCTTCACAATTTTGAACCAGTCCATTGTTCCATGTAAGGTTTTAACTGTTGCTTCTTGACTTACATACAGATTTCACAGGAGGCAGGCAAGGTGGTCTGGTATTCCCATCTCTTTCAGAATTTTCCACAGTTTGTTGTGATCCACACAGTCTAAGGCTTTAACATAATCAATGAAGCAGACTAGATTTATTTTTGGAATGTTCATGCTTTTTCCATGATCCAACAGATGTTGGCAGTTTGATCTCTAGTTCCTCTGCCTTTTCTAAATCCAGCTTGTACATCTGGAAGTTCCTGATTCACATACTACTGAAGCCTTGCTTGAAGGATTTTAAAAATTACCTTGTTAGAATGTGAAAGGAGCACAATTGTATGGTGGTCTGAACATTCTTTGGCATTGCCTTTCTTTGGGATTGGAATGAAAACTGACATTTTCCAATCCTGTGGCCACTGCTGACTTTTCCAAATTGGCTGGCGTATTGAGTGTGGCACTTTAACAGCATCGTCATTTAGGATTTGAAATAGCTCAACTGGAATTCCATCACCTCCACTAGCTTTGTTCATAGTGATGCTTCCTAAGGCCCACTTGACTTCACACTCTAGGATGTCTGGCTCTAGGTGAATTGTGGTTATCTGTGTTAACACCATTTTTGTTTAGTCTTCTGTCTTCTTAATTTTTTCTGCTTTTGTTAGGTCCATACTGTTTCTGTCCTTTACTGTGCCCATCCTTGCATAAATTGTTCCCTTTGTATCTCCGATTTCCTTGAAGAGATCTCTAGTCTTTCCCATTCTATTGTTTTCTTCTGTTTCTGTACATTGTTCATTTAACAAGGCTTTCTTCTCTCTTCTTGCTATTCTCTGGAATACTGTATCTAGTTGGGTATATCTTTCCCTTTCTCCCTTGCTTTTCACTTCTCTTTTTTCTCGGCTATTTGTAAGGTCTCCTCAGACGACCAATTTGTCTTCTTGCATTTCTTCCTCTGTGGGATGGCTTTGGTCAGTGCCTGCTGGATAATGTTGTGACCATCCATAGTTCTTCAGGCACTCTGGCTCTCAGACATAATCCCTTAAATTTATTCCTCACTTCGATTGTATAATCATAAGGGATTTGCTTTGGGTCAAGTCTGAATGGCCTAATGGTTATCCCTGCTTTCTTCTGTTTAAGCCTGAATTTTGTCATAAGGAGTTGATGATCTGAGCTACAGTCAACTCCCAGTCTTGTTTTTGCTGACTGTATAGAGCCTCTCCATCTTCAATGGCAAAGAATATAATCAATCTGATTTCAATATTAACCATTTGGTGATGTATAGAGTCATGTCTTTTGTTGTTGGAAAAGGGTGATTGCTATGACCAGTGTGTTCTCTTGACAACACTATCAACCTTTGCCCTGCTTCATGTTGAACTCCAAGGTCAATCTTGCCTGTTACTTAAGATATATCTTGACTTCCTACCTTTGCATTTCAATCCCCTATGATGAAAAGGACATCTTTTTTTTGGTGTTAGTTCTAGAAGGTGTTGTAGGTCCTCTCAGAACCAATGAACTTCAGCTTCTTTGGCATCAGTGGTTTGGACATAGTCATGGATTACTGAGGTGTTGAAACAAACTGGAAACAAACTGAGATTTTTCTATCATTTTTGAGATTGCACCCAAGTACTGCATTTTGGACTCTTTTATTGACTATAAGGTTTACTCCATTTCTTCTAAGGAATTATTGCACACAGTAGTAGATATAATGGTCATCTGAATTAAATTCTCCCATTCCCATCCATTCTAGTTCACTGATTCCTAAGATGTCAGTGTTCACTCTTGTCACCTCCTGCTTGACCACTTCCAATTTACCTTGCTTCACAGACCTAACATTCCAGGTTCCTATGCAGTATTGTTCTCAATAGCATCAGATTTTACTTTCACCACCAGACACATCCACAGCTGAGCATCGGTCCTGCTTTGGTCCAGTTACATCATTCTTATTGGTGCCAGTAGCAATCACCCTCTGCTCTTCCCCAGTAGCATATTGGACTCCTTCCAATTTGAGGTGCTCATCTTATAGCGTCATATCTTTTTGCCTTTCCATGCTGTTCATGGATTCTCTAGGCAAGAATATTAGAGTGGTTTGCTATTTCCTTCTCCAGTGAACCGCGTTTCGTCAGAACACTCCACCATGAGCCATCCGTTTTGGGTGGACCTGCATGGCATGGCTTATAGCATCGTTAGCTTACATAAGCCCCTTTTCCATGACCAGGCTATGATTCATGAAGAGTGATACAGTAATTAGAACCAAACTATTTATATATGCCATTCTGCTCTTTCCCTCACATCATCGCACCAGGCTACAGTGGAGGGACGGAAGAGCCAGCCTGGTGCCTGTAGAGAGACCTTCTGAGTCTCTGCAGACAGATGCCGTTTATGGGAGCTACCGTACCACATCCATAATTAATTCAAGCCTCACAACAAGTACTGGCAAGCAGCTGGTCTACAGACAGAGGCCTCATCTCTTATTCATGTTTGGGACATTTTTTACTGGTTCATTGCCCTATTTTAAAGCTTCTTTAATTATAGGGAGTACAAAAAGGATGTAGCAACCAGCAATTAAGTCAAGAGTACCACTCTGCTTTATAAGGGGGTAGGTTGATTACTTCACAGAGCGGGTAATTGGTTTTCGAAGCCCTAAGTGAATGTTCGGCCACCAAAACCTAGTATTTTAAAAGATCCATTTGTTTCTGTTTAACGTTTGCTTGTATAGTGAATTGAACACAACTATTCCTTCTGCCTTATTTTATGGAAACACAGACATTTAGAATTGAATAGCCCTTTAGAAATAATCGAGTCTTTACTCTTTATTTTGTTTAAGAAACTTAGTCCTAGGCTAGAACAAATTTGTACAATTTGTAAAAATAGCTGTTTCTTAAAAGTGTTAGCACTAGAACTCAAGTTTGGGGGAATTCTGCCCCTCTAACAGGACCTCGCGTCCAGAGCACTACTCATAGTCCTTGGTTTGGGTCACACTCCCACTGTGTGTGGCTGTTCAGTCAGGTCCAGCTCTTTGCAACCCCATGGACTATAGCCCGCCAGACTCCTCTGTCCATGGAATTTCCCAGGTGAAAACACTGGAGTGGGCTGCCGTTTCCTGCTCCAGGAGGTCTTCTGGGCCAGTGGATTGAACCCACATCTCTTACATACCCTGCATTGGCAGGCAGATTCTTTACCACTGAGCCAGCTGGGAAGCCCCATAATCTCATTATTCATCACTAACTATTCAACTTTTATTTAATATTAATATAATAAGGGGCTGCAAACTCGCCATCCTCCTGAAGATATATAATCTACTAAACTCACGGTCCTTCCCACCCCATCCTCCCACCAGGCAGAGACAATCATCAGTCTGAAGCCTCCATTTCCTTGATGCCCTTTCTGTAGTTTTCTTGCATGTAGATGTAGCTCTTGAAAAGCATGTATTTTTAGTTTAAGTTTATAGAAAATAAACAGTACCATGCTGTGTATAACTTACTATATTACTTTCATCTACATTGTGGTCTGTGCCAAGTATATTTTTCACTCTCCCATTAATAGGCTTTTGTACTGTCTGTAAGTTTCCTCTTGTGAACAGTGCTGCTTTGAATATTCTTGTCAATGTTGTTCTAAAGACTCAAGAATTTATAAGGAGTATATACTTAGCAAGAATTGCTAGGTAAGAGACTACACAAATATACAGCTTTGTACAGTAATAATAAACTGTATCCTGAAATGGGGAACCATTGTGGACTCCCACCATGAATTTGTAATATCTCATAGTCTCTCTCAGAGATCAGTAAGCTTTTTCTATAAAAGACTAGACAATAAGTATTTTATGGTTTGGAAGCCACATGCAGTCTCTATGGCAGTTATTCAACTCTGCTACTATAGGTGAGAGCAGTCAGGATAACATTTAAATAGCTCTGTTCCAAAAATACCTGCTTTATGAGCAGTGAAATTTGAATTTTATAAATTTTTCATATTTCAAAATTCTTGCTTTTTCTTCCATACTATTTTAAAGTTCCAAAAAACTCTTAGTTTGTAGGTTGTATTAAAAACAGGTGGCAGGCTGTTGATGGCCTCCCTTCTCCCTTCCTACCGTATTTCCTCTATTCTTTTTAAAATTTATTTTAAAACATTATAGATAACCTAGATTATGTCATTCACTGTTCCAAATACTGAGGATTCTGTCAGTGATTGAAATACATAAATAATGTCTGAGCTATAAGCTCAGATGGTAAAGAATCTGCCTACAAAGCAGCAGACTTGGGTTCGATTCCTGGGTTGGGAAGATCCCCTGGAGGAGGAAATGGCAACCCACTCTAGTATTCTTGCCTGAAGAATCCCATGGACAGAGAAGCCTGGTGAACTATAGAGCATGTGGTCACAAAGAATCAGACACGACGGAGCGACTAAACCACCTGCACCATGTACTATGAAAACAAATCAAGGGACGTGGATACTGGTGATAGGAGGTGATTTTTCAGACAGAATGGTCAGGTTCTCTTATCTAATAGTATGACATTCAAGCTGACCCCTTAGTTTGAATGAGGAATTGAGGTATGCAAGTATCATAGAAGAAACTATTTCAGTAGAGATACCAGCAAATCTATACACCACCCCAGCAAGCTTCACCTTTGTATTTCTGATGCCATGCTGGCCACTTTGCAAATCTGCCACAGTGCCTGCAACTCTCCATCTGCCAATTTTAATGTACAGTCTACTGCAGTCTTGAGTTTCCCAACTCGGTAAAAGGCATCTCTAATAACCTGTCACTCAAATCAAATCCCTTTGAATTTTCTTGCCTCTCTTCTCCCCCTTTAACACAAACATCTATCTAGTCAATAAGTACTTCTATTTCTGTTCCCTTACTATTTGTATTGGTCTACTAGGGCTGCCATAACAAACTACTACAGACTCAAAATATCAAACGTATTTCCTGACCACGATGGTGTGAGTTAGAAGTCAACTTCAAGAAGAAAATTGTGAAAACCATCAGCACATGGAAGCTAAATAATATGCCACTAAATATTGAAGAAGTCACAGAGGAAATCAAAACATACCTAGAAAAAAAAAATGAAGATAGAAACACAATCATCTGAAATCTATTAAATGAAGCAAAAACAGAACACAAGAAAAACTCAAAACAAGCAACCTAATTTTATACCTAAAGAAATGAGAAAAAGTAGACGGAGCAAAACCTAAAGTTAGTAGAAGGAAAGAAAGATCAGAGAGGAAATAAATGAAATAGAAACTAAAAAAGCAATAGAAAAGATCAATGAAACTAAGAGCTGGTTCTATAAAAAGATAAACAAAATAGATAAATCTTTAACTAGACCCAACAAGGAAAAAATGAGAGAGGGCACAAATAAATAAAATCAGAAATGAAAGAGAAGAATTTAATCAATGCCACAGAACTACAAAGGATCATAAGTGATTACTACAAATAATTACATGCCCATAAAGTGAAGAACCTAGAAGAAACAGCTGAATTTCTAGAAATGTGCCATCTCCCAAGAATAAACCAGGGAGAAATAGAAAATATCAATAAACCAATAATCAGTAATGAAATTGAATCAAAAATTTTAAAACTCCCAACAAAGTCCAAGTTTCAAGTCCAAGTCCATGGTTTCACAGATGAACTCTACCAAACATTTAAAGAAGACTTAACACCTATCCTCAAACTATTCTAAAAATACTGAAAAAGAAGGAATTCTTCTGAACTCATTCTACAAGGCCAGCATCACCCTGATACCAAAACCAAGCAAAGACACCACAAGGAAGGAAAATGACAAACCAATATAACTGATGAATATAAATGAGAAAACCCTCAACAAAATATTAGCAAATGAATTCAACAGAACTTTAAACATACACCACAATCAAGTGGAAATAATCCCAGAGATGCAAAGATTATTCAGTATCCACAAATTATTCAATGTAATACGCATTAACAAGTTGAAGAATAAAAATCATGTAACCATCTCAAAAGAGGCAGGTAAAGCTTTTGACAAAATTAGAATCCATTTATGGTTAAAAAAAAAAAACTCTCAACAAAGTGGATATGGCAAGAATAGACTTCAACATAAGAAAGGCTGTGTATGACAAGCCTACAGCGAGTATCATGCTCAATGGTGAAAATCTGACAATATTTCCTCTAAGGTCAGCAGCAGAATAAGAATACACACTCTCACCACTTTTATTCATCATAGTTTTAGAAGTTCTAGCCACAGCGATAAGACGATAACAAGAAACAAGAGGAATCCAAAATGAAAAGGAAGGAGTAGAACTGTAATTGTTTTTTGACGACATGATACTATTTATAGAAAATTCTAAAGATACCACCAAGAATCCATTAGCAATAATAAATGAATTCAGTAACGTTGCAGGATGCTGAATTAATATACAGAAATATGTTACATTTCTATTCACTAACAGTGAAGTATCAGAAAGAAAAAGAAAACAATCCCCCCTATACTTGCACTAGAATCAAGAACCTAGAAATAAAATTAATCAAGGAAGTGAAAGACCTGTATCCATACATCTGAAGATGTTGATGAAAGAAACAGAAGACAGCATACACAAATGGAAACATACACCGTCTCATGTACAGGAGGTACTTCTCAAGGCCATCTACAGGTTCAGTGCAGTCTCTACCGAAATACCAATAGCATTTTTCACAGAACTAGACCAAACAGATTCTAAAATTTATGTGGAAATACCAAAGACCTCAAATAGCCAGAACAATCGTGAAAGTGAAAATGAAGTCACTCAGTCATTTCGGACTCTTTGTGACCCCGTGGACTGTAGCCTACCAAGCTCCTCTGTCCATGGGATTCTCTAGGCAAGAATACTGGAGTGGGTTGCCATTTCCTTCTCCAGGGAATCTTCCCGACCTAGGGATCGAACCCAGGTTTCCCGCATTGGAGGCAGACGCTTTAACCTCTGAGCCACCAGGGAAGACCAGAACAATCTTAAGAGAGAAAAATAAAACAAGAGGTATCACAGTTCATGTTTTAAACTATCCTTTAAAGATACAGTAAGCAAACAATATGGTACTGGCACGAAAATGGACACACGGACTAATACAACAGGCTGGAGAACCCAGTAATAAGCCAAGCTCGTATGGTCAGTTAATACACAACAAAGGAGATAGGAGTATAGAGTGGGGGAAAGACAGCCTCTTCAATAAAGTGACGTTGGGAAAACTAGACAGCTCCATGCAAAAGACTCAAACTGGTCTACTTTCTCATGCTATATACAAAAATATATACAAAAATAAACTCAAAATGGATTAAAGACTTAAATGTACGACCTGAAACCATACAACTCCTAGAAGAAAACATAAACACTATGGTCTGACATTGGTTTTAGCAATATTTTTTGGATATATCTTCTCAGACAAAAGGACTTCCCTGGTGGCTCAGTGGTAAAGAATCTGCCAGCAATACAAGAGCTACAGGGAGCTGTGGGTTCAATCCCTGGGGAAATCCCCTGGAGAAGGGAATGGCAGCCCACTCCAGTATTCTTGCCTGGAGAATCCCATGGACAGCGGAGCCTGGTCAGCTACAATCCATGAGGCTGCAAAGAGTCGGACACGACTGAAGCAACTTAGCACTCTCAGGCAAAAGAACAAAAGCAAAATAAACAAATGGAACTGCATAAAACTTAAAAAACAAAAACAAAAAACTACAGCGAAACGAAAGAGCAGACTACTATATCTCTGATAGGGGTTAATAGCCAGGATTTCCAGTGAGATCATACAGCTCAATGTCCAAAAGCAAAACGAGGCACGAGAAATGAACCACCCAATTAAAAAACGTGCAGAGGATCTGAAAATATATTTTTTCCAAAGAAAACATACAGGTGACCGACAGACACATGATAAGTTACTCAACAACACTAGTCATCAGTTCAGTTCAGTTCAGTCGCTCAGTCGTGTCCGACTCTGTGCGACCCCATGAATCGCAGCACGCCAGGCCTCCCTGTCCATCACCAGCTCCCGGAGTTCACTCAGACTCACATCCATCGAGTCGGTGATGCCATCCAGCGATCTCATCCTCGGTCGTCCCCTTCTCCTCCTGCCCTCAATCCCTCCCAGCATCAGAGTCTTTTCCAATGAGTCAACTCTTCACAGGGAGAATGCAAATCAAAACCACAATGTGATACTATCTCTTACTTATCAGAATGACTACTATCAAAAAGGCAACAAACAGAAAGTGTTGAGGAGGATGTGTAAAAAAGGGAACCCTCATGCACTCTTGGTGGGGATATAATTTGATGCAATCATAATGGAAAAAAGTGCAGAGGTTTCTCAAAAAGTGAAAACTAGAAATACCATATGATCTAGCAATTCTGCTTCAGGATATGTCTCTGAAGAAAATGATAATACTAATTGGAAAAGATGTATATATACCCCTGTGGTCTTTGGAGCATTACTTACAGTAGCCAAGAGACGGAAGCAACCTAAGTGTCTATTAATAGATGAATGAATAAAGAAGATGCAGTACCTGTATACTCAATAAAATGTCAACCAGCCATAACAAAGAATGAAATTTTATGATTTGCTTCAACATGGATGGATCTAGCATATAATATGATAAGTGAAATAAAACAGAAAAATACAAAGACCATATGATTTCACTTATATGTGGAATCAAAAGTAACACATGACCAAATATAATGAAAACCAAACAGATTCATATGTAGAGAACAGATTGGTGATTGCCAGATAGGAGTGTTGGGAGATAAGTGCAATAGCTGAAAGAGATTAAGAAGTATAAACTTCCAGTTATAAAATAAGTCACAAAGATATAATATGTAGCATAAGGAATATAGTTACAATATTATAAAAACTGTATGGAGCTAGATGGGAAGTAGATTTATCATGGTGATCATTTTGTAATGTATTAAAGTATCAAATCAGTGTGTTGTACACCTTAAAGTAATATGATATTGTAAGTCAATTATACTTCAATTTAAAAAAAGAAATGGAAAGAAAGGGGGAAAGAAAAAAGTAAAAATAGTGACACCAGTCCCATTGAATTAGGACCCCACTAACAGCCTCATTTTATCTTAATCACCCCAGATTCTTAGATATTAAAGAATTAGTGCCTCCAGATCTGAATTTTGAAAGAAGATAATTCAACCTGTAGCAGTATATTTTATTTAGATCTTAATTTTAACATCTCCATTTTAATGACATATTCTTACTTAAGAAATAAAAATAAATTTCTATTTATTGATTTCCTTATTCTGCTTTATAGTCTAATGATTAACTCTCTCCAAAGGTAACAGAATAATTATGCAAAAATGAAAATTCAATTTTGTTTTATCCTGCTTGAATCCTTCATCGTTTCCCCAGTAGTTTTCAGAACAATGCCCACTACCATATTATGTGCACAAGGAAGGGTACCCATGTTCATTTCTAGTCCTCTCTCTTCCCAAGTAAACTCTCACCCACTCAGCTGCAGCAAAGTAAACCGCTTGCAGTTCAGGCCCTTTGCAAATTCTCTTTGCCTGAAATCCCACTTCTGCTCTAATCCAGTGTTTTTTACATAACTAATTAATATATCCCCAAAAGCACAGTTCAGTATCATCACCTCGGAAAAACGTTAGGAGACCACCATTCTCAATGTGTTCAAAGTTAGCTGTGTCTCCTCTGTGTTCTCATCATGGTCTGTTTCTACATCACCAAGACAATACAGTAGAATTGTTCCTGCCTTGGACCATTGGCATCTTCTGAGCAGGGACTATGTCTTGATTTATTCATGTATTTTTAGGGCCTGGGCTTCCCTCTTAGCTCAGTTGGTAAAGAATCTGCCTGCAATGCAGGAGACCCTGGTTCAAATCCTGGATTGGGAAGATCCCCTGGAGAAGGGATAGGCTGCCCACTCCAGTATTCTTGGGCTTCCCTTGTGGCTCAGCTGGTAAAGAATCCACCTCAATGCAGGAGACCTGGGTTCAGTCCCTGGGTTGGGAAGATCCTCTGGAGAAGGGAAAGGCTACCCACTCCCATATTCTGTCCTGGAGAATCCCATGGATGCACTAGGCCATGGAGTGGAAGAATCGGACACGACTGAGTGACTTTCACTTTAGTGCCTAGAGAAGTGCCTGCTCCTCTTAGGCGCTGAGTAAACATTTGATACATAAGTGAATGAATGAATGAATAAAAGAATAAGAGATTAGCTGGAAGGAATATTCTTGTATGTTTTCTCAATACTCTAATGCCAACATCATGAAAGTAATCAATTATAGTTAAAAATAGCTTCCCAGGTGGTGCTAGTGGTAAAGAAGCCTCCTACCAATTTAGGAGGTATAAGAGATGCAAGTTTGATCCCTGGGTCAGGAAGATCCCCTGGAGGAGGAAATGACAACACACTCCAGTCTTTTGCCTGGAGAATCCCATGCACAGGGGAACCTGGTGGGCTACAGTCCTCAGGGTTGCAAAGAGTCAGACTGAAGCGACTTAGCATGCATAGTTAAAAATAAAGTGGCATACAAGGTATGACCATACATAGATAAAAATGTTAAATTTCTATAGCGAAGGCACTGAAAATGAATACACCAATATTTTAAAATAGTGTTGTTTAAAAGTGATGAATCTTATTTACATTTTCTTACTTTTGTGCATTTCTCAAATGGCCTTAGTTCTACAAAATGTCCCATGATCCAACTCATGTTAACAAATTTACCCTTTTCCTAACATCCTCCTCTCCTTTACATTTCACTGTTTGGAAAACAAAAGGGGAGCGTCTGCAACAAATTATTCTGCCAAAAACCTGCATTTTCATGGGAACCAAAATAAAACATGTAACAAGCCTTGGAGGATACATGTCTCCAACCCACTGTGAAATTTCCATTAAAGCCTTCATAACTTCTCCAGGTCTTGGCCCTGAAGACAAATGAAGAGCATAATCTTTGATCAGGGGTTACTTCAACCTAAAATTATCTACTGTGATAGAAAAACTCTTCAGAATGGTCACACCTGCTGCTACAAAAGTGAGCATCCTCCACACAGCTCACATACTGCCTAGCTGCAGGATGCAAGACAAAGGGCTGGAAAAGAGATTAAACCTCATGCAAAACATTATTTTCATTAAAATTACATCATACAGAGTATTATCACCTAGATGATTTTATTTTTCTATAACTCTAACAAAAATGTTGCCCTTACGGCAACCTTGCAGAATAACTTTCACTTTGGAGAAATGCAAAAATGAATAGACATTATAATTTTCAGGAAGGAATAAAATAATAATGATACGGTTTCTGGGAGCCTTCCCTCTGATTTTCTTTCATGTGCTGATTATCTTCATGGCTAGATAATACAACTGTAGCATTTCAGAGATGGAAGGAATCTTACAGATCATCTCCTGTGGATAGCCTCATTTATGGTTGAAATTAAAGCCCAGAGCTGCTAAGGGACTTGGTAAATGTAGTCATTCCCTTTTCTCCCAGTGACCTTGGCAATGAATTTCATGATAAGTGACGTGTCTCTGTCATTAATTTCAGTTATTCCATTTGTCTGCAAGCTCTGCGGTCAGAAAGACTTGCGTTGCATATTCCTTTCACTGCATATCAGTGTGATCTTGCATAAATTATTTAGTCTGTGGAAATCTCCACTTCCTCAACTGTAAAGTACTAATTTCAAAGTACCTCGAGTGTAAAGTTATGTTAGGGTTAAATGAGAAACTGATTAGAAGGCTCTCCGGGTTCATAAATGATGCTGATGCCACCTGTTTTCAGTATTGTCCTCGTTTATTCCATGCGCGATTCCACTATTTGAGATCAGGCATTCTGAAAGATCCAAATTAGTAGTTGATGAAGATAGTCCCTTTAACACTCTTGCCTCAGACTGTTTGGTTTGTGTTCAGTTTTAATACCTCTGTTTCTTAGCAATTTTAAAGACTGACAAAGGAAGCTGCTGCTGCTGCTAAGTCGCTTCAGTCATGTCCGACTCTGTGCGACCCCATAGACGTCAGCCCACCAGGCTCCCCCGTCCCTGGGATTCTCCAGGCAAGAACACTGGAGTGGGTTGCCATTTCCTTCTCCAATGCATGAAAGGGAAAAGTGAAAGTGAAGTCACTCGGTCGTGTCCGACTCTTGGCGACCCCATGGACTGCAGCATACCAGGCTCCTCTGTCCATGGGATTTTCCAGGCAAGAGTACTGGAGTGGGGTGCCATTGCCTTCTCCAGGCAAAGGAAGAGGAGGGCCCTAAACTCCAACAATAGTTGACACAAGAAGTGCTGGTTTGAGACAAGCTCTTTTCTTTTTTCCTTTCTGTGTATTCTCCCATTTATTCTTCAAAATGACTTCACCAGGTTGGTAGGCACTGTGATAGTCCTCATTTTGCAGGGAGGAGACAGACACAGAGGGATTAGTGTAGACATGGTATAACCATCACCCACACCTTTCCCCTACTTCTCTGATGGCTCAGCGGTAAACAGTCCACCTGCAGTGTAGGGGACCTAAGAGATGCAGGTTTGATCCTTGGGTCAGGAAAATTCCCTGGAGAAGGAAATGGCAACCCACTCCTGTATTCTTGCCTTGAAAATTCCATGAAAAAGAGCCTGGCAGGCCATAGTCCAAAGGGTCGCAAAGACAGCATGAACACACACACACATCACTCCTCCAGCTCCTACCAACATGAGTCAAGAGGATTTGCCACCGTCTGATGTTTGGTTTCTGATCTTTGGATCCCAGAGCTGACAGTGGCTTGCCTGGCAGCAGGAGAGGTTCCAAACCCTCTGGGCTGGCAAATCATACCTCTCACCAAGCACCCCAGTGAGCAAGGATTTATAGAGCACAAGGGTAGCCTGTGATGAAGGTCTTGGATAACTAATTATAAATTAACATGCAGTCTATACAATGATATGTAAGTTATGCCTTTGAAACAAGAAAATGGTTTGGAGTACTCTATGATATGTTTTTTCTCTAGGTTCTTCACATCTCAATCTGATCTCTCTCTCTTCCTAAGGCATTAGGTGAAGTTTCAGACCAAGTCATGTTGCTCCAATGAAGGGAGGGTAAATATTCACTAGAACTGAGAGTTATTACTCACTTTTGTGTTTCAAATTACATTTTCAGAAACTCTTAGCAAGATAGCAGTTTTAAAGAAAGAAGCATTTTTCTTGAATGCATAAAGTTAGATCTTATCAGAGTCAGAAGCAGAAAGCAACTAAAGTAAGTTATAGAACAAGAAAGAATGTGCTTAAAAACAAAAGTTCTTGCCACACATCAAAAGCGAAAGTTTTTCTGTTAGTGATGTGTGTGGGGGGGAGGGGGGGAGAAAAAAAGAGGAGCAGAGAAAAGACAGAAGAGTGTAAAGGAAAGAGAACTATTAGGTTGGTGCAAAAGTAATTGCGGTTTTGGACAGTGAATTTTTAATCATTAGAACCAGGGTCAAACATCTTTTTTAATCAAAATAGGAAAAGAATCAATACATTTTTGCCAAAGAGAAATAAGTTTGTTTATTCTTAAGGATTCTATGACGCTTGGAAAGCATTTCCTGACTTCTGCTGGTTGTGAAAGTGTTTTCCCTGCAAAAAGTTGTTGAGTTGCTTGAAGAGTGGTAGTAGCTTGGCAAGAGGCCAGGTGAATATGGAGGATGAGGCAAAATATCATAGCCCAGTGCGTTCAACTTTTGAAGTGTTGGTTGTGAGACGTGCTTTTGGGCATCGTCATGGAGAAGTATTTGGCCCATTCTGTTGATTAATGCTGGCTGCAGCTGTTGCAGTTTTCGCTGCATCTCATCAATTTGCTGAGCATACTTCTCGGATGTCATGCTTTCACCACAATTCAGAAAGCTGCAGTGAATCAGAGGGACAGCAGACCGTCATGCAGTGACCATCACCATTTTCTTTGGAACAAGTTTGGCTTTGGAAAGTGCTTTGGAGCTGCTTCTCAGCCCCACACTGAGCTGAGCATTGCCGGTTGGGCCATATGTGTTGCTGATGTTGCAAGCTGTCTACACAGTTTTATGACCCATTTTGAACTTGAATTAAAAAAAAAATCCACTGAAATTTGCTTTTTGTCTAACATTATCTCCCTCAGTTCAGTTCAGTCGCTCAGTTGTGTCCGATTCTTTGCAACCCCATGAACCGCAGCATGCCAGGCCTCCCTGTCCATCACCAACTCCTGGAGTCTACCCAAACCCATGTCCAATGAGTCAGTGATGCCATCCAACCATCTCATCCTCTGTCTCCCCTTCTCCTCCTGCACTCAATCTTTCCCAGCATCGCGGTCTTTTCAAATGAGTCAGCTTTTCACATCAGGTGGCCAAAGTATTGGAGTTTCTGCTTCAACATCAGTCCTTCCAATGAACAACCAGGACTGATTTCCTTTAGGATGGACTGGTTGGATCTCCTTGCAGTCCAAGGGACTCTCAAGAGTCTTCTCCAACACCACAGTTCAAAAGCATCAATTCTTCGGTGCTCAGCTTTATTTATAATCCAACTCTCACATCCATACATGACCAGTGGAAAAACCATAGCCTTGAGTAGACGAACCTTTGTTGGCAAAGTAATGTCTCTCCTTTTTAATATGCTGTCTAGGTTGGTCATAACTTTCCTTCCAAGGAATAAGCGTCTTTTAATTTCATGGCTGCAGGCACCATCTGCAGTGATTTTGGACCCAGAAAAATAAAGTCAGCCGCTGTTTCTGCTATTTCCCCATCTATTTCCCATGAAGTGATGGGACCAGATGCCATGATCTTAGTTTTCTGAATGTTAAGCTTTAAGCCAACTTTAGTTCTTCTTCACTTTCTGCCATAAGGGTGGTGTCATATGCATATCTGAGGTTATTGATATTTCTCCTGGCAATCTTGATTCCAGCTTGTTCTTCGTCCAGCGCAGCATTTCTCATGATGTACTCTGCATAGAAGTTAAATAAGCAGGGTGACAATATACAGCCTTGACGTACTCCTTTACCTATTTGGATCCAGTCTGTTGCTCCATGTTCAGTTCTAACTGTTACTTCCTGACCTGCATACAGGTTTCTCAGGAGGCAGGTCAGGTGGCCTGGTATTCCCATCTCTTTCAGAATGATCCACACAGTCAAAGGCTTTGGCATAGTCAATAAAGCAGAAATAGATGTTTTCTATGGAACTCTCTTGCTTTTTCCATGATCCAGCAGATGTTGGCAATTTGATCTCTGATTTCTCTGCTTTTTCTAAAATCATCTCCCTAGTCTAAAATAAATAAAAAACACACAGCAATTCATATGTCATTAGCAAAAAAAGCAAGAAATGTGCATTGAAATTATGTATAACATAACCACATTTATTTAAGAATGTATTCCAATATCAAACAGCAAATTTCAACATAAGTCATTATTACTTTTGAACCAACCTAATAGCGGCAAGACTGAGATGAAAAGGAGAATGACAGAAGACAAGAAGATGAGAAAAAAGCAAAACCCATGAGCTCCCTGCATCCTTCCACCTTCCACCACCCAACACCCACCACCTTCTCCTTGATGTCAAAATCCTATGTGCAGATAGAATGCAGAAATACCCAGATTGCTTTCAGGGAACTAAGTGTCTGAGACAAGTTCAAAATGAGTCTCTCAAACAAAGAGATTATGAGTATTCCCATAATTTTCCTCTGTCCTTAATGTCAGCTCCTCTCCTGTACAGCTACAGTCAGTAAACTTTTTATGCATTCCCTTCTTCACTTTGTGACTCATATCTGGATTTAGTAACTGTGATCTGTATTTACCATCTCTTAACCTCAGCATTCAAATGATTCACCAATGTATGCATGCACTTGTACTGTTACGCCTTATTTTCCAGTCTCCAAAGAAGCATCGTTTTGGAAATGTTATGCAGGTCTGATATAAATGTTTCTCTATCTGATACGTAGCTCATACTTATGAATTGAAAAAAGTTTCAGGATTTTCATGGGGCATTTAAAAACGTGAGGTGGTTTGAAACATTCCCTACTGATGTACATCATCTCGTTTGAAAGAACGTATTCGATGGAAGCAAATGATCTACTGAAGAGTATTCTTCTTCTTGTTTCCTGTAACAGTTTACAGCCTTATCTCATTTCTCAGAATGCTTTTCCAATTACAGCCAGCACTTGATCATTTGAGCACACAGCATTTTAGTTGAACAATTCTTACGGTGCTTTTACCTTTTACCTTGTTACCTGACCTGAGACTCTCCTCAGAAGTTGTAGTTGCTGAGTTTGGAGTAGAGAGGAGAGATACTGAGGCTGTGCTGTGTCTGACTATTAAATTCTTAGAAGATTTCATTGACTTCACTCTCTTTTTTAAAAAGAATTTATTAGGGTGTAGTTGCTTTAAAATTTTGTGTTATTTTGTGCAGTACAGCAAAGTGAATCAGTTCAGTTCAATTCAGTCACTAAGTTGTGTCTGACTCTTTGTGACCCCATGGACTGCAGCACACCAGGCCTCCCTGTCCATCAGCAACTCCCAAAGCTTGCTCAAACTCATGTCCATCGAGTTGGTGATGCCATCCAACCATCTCATCCCCTGTCATCCCCTTCTCCTCCTGCCTTCAATCTTTCCCAGCATCAGGGTCTTTTCCAATGAGTCAGTGCTTCACATCAGGTGGCCAAAGTATTGGAGCTTCAGCTTTAGCACTAGTCCTTCCAAAGTATATTCAGGATTGATTTCTTTTAGGATTGACTGGTTGGATCTCCTTGCAGCCAAGGGATTCTCAAGAATCATCTTCAATACCACAGTTCAAGAGCATCAATTCTTTGACACTTAGCTTTTTTTTTTTTCTTTAGGAACCATATACTGTATTTATTTTTATTTATTTTCCTTTTTTTTATTTTACTTTACAATATTGTATTGGTTTTTCCATACATCAACATGAATCTGCCACAGGTGTACATCAGTTCCCAATCCTGAACCCCCCTCCCACCTCCCTCCCCATACCATCTCTCTGGGTCATCCCAGTGCACCAGCCCCAAGCATCCTGTATCCTGCATCGAACCTAGACTGGCGATTTGTTTCTTACATGATATTATACATGTTTCAATGGGAGAATGACACTCAGCTCTTTTTATGGTCCAGCTCACATCCCTACATGACTACTGGAAAAAGCATAGTTTTGACTGGACCTTCCCCCCCGCCCCCCCATGGTGGATTCGTGTTGATGTATAGACAGACCTTTGTCAGCAAAGTAATGTCTCTACTTATTAA
This sequence comes from Capra hircus, assembly GCF_001704415.2. Classification (NCBI taxonomy): domain Eukaryota; kingdom Metazoa; phylum Chordata; class Mammalia; order Artiodactyla; family Bovidae; genus Capra; species Capra hircus. The sequence goes on along the minus strand of NC_030811.1, from coordinate 9,724,211 downwards.
CATGCTATCTAGGTTCATCATAGATTTTCTTCCAAGGAGCAACTGTCTTTTAATTTCATGACTGCAATCACCTGCAGTGATTTTGGAGCCCAAGGAAATAAAGTCTGTGACCATTTCCATTATTTCCCCATCATTTCCCATGAAGTGGTGGGATCTGATGCCGTGATCTTAGTTTTTTGAATGTTGGGTTTTAAGCCAGGTTTTTCACTCTCCTCTTTGACTTTCATCAAGAGCCTTTTTAGTTCCTCTTCACTTACTGCCATAAGGATGGTGTCATCTGCATATATGAGGTTACTGATATTTCTCCCAGCAATCTAGATTCCAGCTTGTGCTTCCTCCAGCCCAGCATTTCTCATGATGTACTCTGCATAGAAGTTAAATAAGCAGGGTGACAACATACAGCCTTGATGTCCTCCTTTCCCAGTTTGGAACCAGTCTGTTGTTCCATGTCCAGTTCTAACTGTTGCTTCTTGACCTACATACAGATTTTTCAGGAGGCAGGCAATATGGTCTGGTATTTCCAACTCTTGAAGAATTTTCCGCAGTTTGTTGTGATCCACAGTCAATGGTTTTATTGTATTCAGTAAAGCAAAAGTAGATGTTCTTCTGTATGTTGTAATGGATGTTGGCAGTTTGATCTCTGGTTCTTCTGCCTTTTCTAAATCCAGCTTGAACATCTGGAAGTTCACAGTTCACATACTGCTGAAGCCAAGCTTGGAGAATTTTGAGCATTACTTTACTAGTGTGTGAGATGAGTGCAATTGTGCAGTAGTTTGAACATTCTTTGGCATTGCCTTTCTTTGGGACTGGAATGAAAGCTGACCTTTTCCAGTCCTGTGGCCACTGCTGACTTTTCCAAATGTGCTGCAATATTGAGTATAGCACTTTAACAGCATCACCTTTTAGGATTTGAAATAGCTCAACTGGAATTCCACCACCTTCACTAGCTTTGTTCATATTGATGCTTTCTAAGGCCTACCTGACCTCTCACTTCAGGATGCCTGTCTCTAGGTGAGTGATCACATCATTCTGGTTATCTGGGTCATGAAGATCTCTTTTTGTATAGTTCTGTGTATTCTTGCAACCTTTTCTTAATGTTTTCTGCTTCTGTTAGGTCCATACCATTTCTACCTTTTATTGTGCCTTTCTTTGCATGAACTGTTCCCTTGGTATCTCTAATTTTCTTGAAGACATCTGTAGTCTTTCCCATTCTATTGTTTTCCTCTACTTCTTTGCATTGATCACTTAGGAGGCTTTCTTATCTCTCCTTCCTATTCTTTGCAACTCTGCATTCAGATCGATATATCTTTCCTTTTCTCCTTTGCCTTTTGCTTGTCTTCTTTTCTCAGCTATTTGTAAGGCCTCCTCAGACAATCATTTTACCATTTTGTATTTCTTTTTGTCGGGGGTGGTTTTGATCACTACCTCCTGTACAATGTCACAAACCTAAATCCATAGATCCTGAGGCAGTCTGTCTATCAAATCTAATCCCTTGAATCTATTTGTCACTTCCACTGTATGATCAAAAGAGATTTGGTTTAGGTCATACCTGAATGGCTTAATGGTTTTCCCTACTTTCTTCAATTTAAGTCTGAATTTGGCAATAAGCAGTTCATGATCAATCAGTTCCCAGTCTTGTTTTTGTGGACCGTACAGAGCTTCTCCATCTTTGGCTACAAAAAATATAATCAATCTGATTCTGGTTTTGACCATATGGTGATGTCCATGTGTAGAGTCTTCTCTTATGTTTTGGAAGAGGGTGTTCTCTATGACCAGTGTATACTCTTGGCAAAACTGTGTTAGCCTTTGCCCTGCTTCATTTTGTACTCTAAGGCCAAACTTGTGTCTTATTCCAGGTATCTCTTCACTTGCTGCTTTTGGATTCCAGTCCCCTGTGATGAAAAGGACATCTTTTTTTGCTGTTATTTCTAGAAAGCTTTGTAGATCTTCACAGAACTGTTCAACTTCAGTTTCTTCGGGATTAATGCTTGGGGCACAGCCTTGAATTACTGTGATACTGGATGCTTTTATTTTGGAAACAAACAGAAATCTTTCTGTCATTTTTGAGACTGCACCCAAGCACTGCAATTTGCATTCTTTTGCTGACTATAAGGACTACTCCATTTCTTCTAAAGAATTCTTGCCCACAGTAATGGATGTAATGGGCATCAAAATTAAATTTGCCCATTCTGGTCCATTTTAGATCACTGATTCCTATTGTCGATGCTCACTCTTGCTTTCTCCTGTTTGACCACTGCCTTGATTCATGGACCTAACATTCCAGGTTCCGATGCAATATTCTCTCCAGGACTGGAATTTAATCACCTGTCACATCCACAGCTGGGTGCTGTTTTTGCTTTGGCTCAGCCTCTTCATTCTTTCCTGAGCTATTTCTCCACTTGCTCCAGTAGCATATTGGGCACCTTCCAACCTGGGGAGTTCTTCTCTCAGTGTCCTATTTGTTTGTCTTTTCTTACTGTTCATGGGGTTCTCAATGCGAGAATACTGAACTGGTTTGCCGTTCCTTTCTCCAGTGGACCACATTCTGTCAGACCTCTCCACCATGACCTGTCCATCTTGGGTGGACCTATATGGCATGGCTCATAGTTTATTTGATTTAGATAAGGCTGTGGTCCGTGTGATCAGTTGGGTTAGTTTTCCGTGATTGTGGTTTTCATTCTGTCTGCCCTCTTATAGATAAGGACAAGAAGCTTCTGGAAGCTTCCTGATGGGAGGGACTGGCTATGGGGGAATTTGAGTCTTGCTCTAATGGACGGGGCCATGGTCAGTAAATCTTTTATCTGATTTTCTTTTGATGGTTAGGGCTGTGTTCTCTCCATCTAGTTTGACCTGAAGGAGACGAATTCCTTCAAAAGGACTTATGCCAGCACACGCCGTGGCTCCCAGCACTGTTGTGTTCAGGGCCCCTGACCCCGTGGCAGGCCACTGTCAACCCACATCTCCTCCAGAGACTCCTCGACACTCATTCAAGTCTGGCTCAGTCTCTTGTGGGGTCACTGCTCCTTTCTCCTGGGTCCTGGTGCACACCAAGTTTTGTCTGTGCCCTCCAAGTGTCTGTTTCCCCAGTTCTGTGGAAGTTCTGGAATCAAATCCCACTGGCCTTCAAAGTCACATTCCCTGGGGCTTCTCAGTCCCTTTGCTTGATCCCCAGGCATCTGTTGTGGGCCCTAGAACTTTTGCAACAGTGCAAGGACTTCTTCAATATAATACTCTCCAGTCTGTGGGTCATCTGCTCTGTGGCTCTATGGGGAGGCTAATGGAGACCTCCTCTAAGATTTATGCCACACGCAGCACCTCCCAGTTCTGCTGCCCCCAGAGCCCCTGTCCCCGCTTCAGGCCACTGCTGACCTGCGCCTCCACAGGAGACACTGAGACACTCAAAGGCAGGTCTAGCTCAGTCTCTTGTGGGGTCTTTGAGTCCTGGTGCACACAAGGTTTTGTCTGAGTCCTTTGGGCGTCTCTGGCGGGTATGGAGTTTGATTCTAAACATGATTTCGCCCTTCTGACAGTCTTGTTGGGGCTTCTCCTGTGCCCGTGAATGTGGGATATCTTTCTTTGGTGGGATCCAACATTCTCCCATCAATGGTAGTTCAGCAGCAAGTTGCAATTTTGGAGTTCTCACAAGAGAAAATGAGCACACGTCCTTCTACCCCACCACCTTGGGACATTACAAGTGAATCAGCAATACGTATACGTGTATCCCCTCATTTTTGGATTTCCTTCCCATTTAGGGCACCACGCAGCATTGAGCAAACTTCCCTGTGCCATGCAGACAGTGTGTTTGCATTAGTTACCTGTTTTATATATAGTGGGGTATATGTATCAATCCCAGTCTCCCGTTTCAACCCACCATCCCCCACACCTTGGTGTCCATACGTTTGTTCTCTATATCTATGTCTCTATTTTTGCTTTGCAAATAGATTCATTTGTACCATTTCCCTAGATTCCACATACATGCATTTATTTACAATATTTGTTTTTCTCTTTCTGACTTACTTCACTCTGTATAACAGTCTCTAAGTCCACCCATATTTCTGTAAATGAGACAATTTCATTCCTTTTTATTGCTGGGTAATATTCCCTTGGGCTTCCCTGGTAGCTTAGTTGGTGAAGAATCCACCTGCAGTGCAGAAGACCCCAGTTCGATTCCTGGGTCGGGAAGATCCTCTGGAGAAGGGATAGGCTACCCATTCTAGTATTCTTGGGCTTCCCTTGTGGCTCAGCTGGTAAAGAATCTGCCTGCAATGTGGGACACCTGAGTTCAATCCCTGGATTGGGAAGATTCCCTGGCGAAGGGAAGGGCTGCTCTCTCCAGTATTCTGGCCTGGAGAATTCCATGGAGTGTATAGCCCACGGGGATTCACAGAGCTGGACACGTCTCAGTGACTTTCGCTTAGCTTAGCAATATTCTTTTGGATATATGTGCCACAGCTTCTTCAGCTGCTCCTCCGTTGATGGACATTTAGGTTGCATCTATGACCTGGCTATTGTGAAACTACTGCAGTGAACATTAGGGTAGATGTATCTTTTGGAATTATGATTTTCTCCAGGTGGATTGGTGCAGCCACTATGGAGAACAGTGTGGAAGTTCCTTAAAAGGCTAAAAATTGAACTACCCTGAGACCCAGCAACCCCACCCCTGGGCATATACCCAGAGGAAACCAGAATGCCAAAAGATAATGCACTCTAGTGTTTATCACAACACCATTTAAAATAGCCTCAGTCTCCTTTGAAGACTTTCTCAGTGACCTCTAAACGTTGGAGCTCCCAGGCCTTGTCCTGGACTTCCTTTTCTTTGCTCTCTTTCTAAACATCTCCCCTCGGTTATCTCATTCATTTCCATGGCACTAAATGCAATTATATGCTACTATGACTTCAACATCTCCAGTTGTGACCTGTCTCTTAATCCCCAGATGTTTACATCTAATTGTGTACCAGATGCCCGCATTTAACTGTCTCTAGGGCATCTCAAATCTAGCCTGTTAAAAATGGAACTTTTGATCTCTCAACCAGCAAATTGTGTCCTTCCGTTTACCCGTTCACTTTGGTTAGAAAGCTGGCACTCATTCTACGCCCTTCTCACTCTCTCTTCCCACACTGTCATGCCCACTACCTGCCGTATCCAGCCAATCACTGTTTTCTATGTTTTTCTATCATATATAGTTCAAACTCAATCGATCTCACCTCCCCTGATTCCAGCTGCTGTTGTCTCTGTTAAGAGCTACACGTTGCCAGTCTGCTTCTGCCCTAACCCCCTCCAGTCTGCTCTCTAAGTAACAGCCAGAGGCATCTTTTAAAAACAGAAGTTGGACTGTATTGCCTCTGCTGAGAACCTGTCATGCTTCTTATCCACGGTCCTCAGTCTCACACTCTTTGCAGAATGATTCCTCAGCCTTAACTCTGCCCCGCATCCTTCAGCTGCATCTGTTTCTTGAGCCCAGTGTTGAACTCAGTGCTGTTTCGTTAGTTCAGCAAGTGTTTATTAAGCCCTTGAGTACCTGCACCAAGTTCTTGGTTAGATGATATGGGTTCAGTGATATCCGTATTGCTTCAGGGACAGCAGAGTTGTGGTTACAACAAATATGTTCCAAGTACAATATGAGAAACACAACGATGCCCGTGTGCTCACTTGGGTCTGACTCTGCAACCCTTTGCACGGTAGCCCGAAGTGCAAACCCAGGGCTAACTGGATTGTTAGGGAGGCAGATGGAGATGGATGGATATCCAATCTGAACTTGGTCTGGTACTGGGGCTTGGGAAGTGGGTGATATTTTCTAGCAAAGTACTTAAAAGCTCAGACCAGATGGATTTAGAGCCAGGGCAGGTGAGAGTGTTCTTGGCTGGGGGGAGGAGGGGAGAATTTGCTGCGTTTAGAGGTGCTTTGATATTTTAGTTAGAGAGTCTTTTTTTTTTTTTAAGTGAAATCACCTGATACATTTGTACTTCTGTTAAAACTAAAGTGGGAACACCAGTTTTAGTTTCTTTGAATATGTTAATTCTGCTATATTAAGGGTGTTCTTTCCCTAAAAAGTTATTTCTAGCTAATTATCCTCACCAAGGAACTTAATCTGTCAGACTGTCGTGCTAATGTTCCTCACAATGGGGCTGCTTCAGTGAATAGAAACTGAGTTAATGGGGAAAATAAATACTTAGAGGAGTTGATTATTTGGGGATTTTCTTCCTAGGTGATAAATATTATCTGTATCATCAAAAGATATCTTCAAGTCTGGTGCTTGGGTTGAAAGGAGGGAAAAGGGCCCCGGATTTTTCTTTTTAATTGAAGTATACTTGATTTACAGTGTCATGTTAGTTTCTGGTGTATAGCACAGTGATCCAGTTACATATATATACAAATATATATATATATATATATATTCTTTCATAATCTTTTCATTATGCTTTATTAGAGGATAGTGAACATTGTTCCCTGTTCTATATAGTAGGACCTTGTTGCTTACTTTATATATAGTAGCTCATATCTATTAATCCCATACTCTTAATTTATCCACCCACCCCCCGCCCCCACTCCCTTTTGGTAACCTTATAAATCTATTTTCAATGTCTATGAGTCTGTTTCTGTTGCCACTAACTTTCTAATCAGAAGTCACTGAGACCACGGTTCTTAGTGCCTCCAAAATGTAAATTGATAGGATTCATTGATGTGAGAGTTGGACTATAAAGAAAGCTGAGCATCAAAGAATTGATGCTTTTGAACTGTGGTGCTGACTCTTGAGAGTCGCTTGGACAGCAAGGAGATCCAACCAATCCATTTTGAAGGAGATCAGCCCTGGGATTTCTTTGGAAGGAATGATGCTAAAGCTGAAACTCCAGTACTTTGGCCACCTCATGTGAAGAGTTGACTCATTGGAAAAGACCCTGATGCTGGGAGGGATTGGGGGCAGGAGGAGAGAGGGGATGACAGAGGATGAGATGGTTGGATGGCATCACTGACTCAATGGACATGAGTTTGGGTAAGTTCTGGGAGATGGTGATGGACAGGGAGGCCTGGCGTGCTGCAGTCCATGGGGTTGCAGTCAGACATGACTGAGTGACTCAACTGAACTGAACTGAAGGATTCATTTGATCTGTCCAAGTTTCAGGGGGCAGAGAGCAATGTGAGCTAGGGTCAACGTGAAAGGAAGACTGTATCCTGTTAATAGTCAATCAAACTATCATTTTCAATTTTATGTTTTCTGCTACATCAAAGCTATTTAGAAAGAAACTTCAGAAAGAATATAATTTCTCACGTTAGCCTGATACAACTTAGATTTAAACTAAATACTAACAGAAAATAAAATTCTCCAACAATAAAAAATTATATATAAAGTACAATGGTAGAGAATTTTAAAGAATGTGTTATGTATGATAAAGGGTATGGTGCAGGTTATAAGTATGTTTATTTATGATTTGTATGTGAAATTGCATTATTTGGATGGTTCTGGTAGTTGATTAAAAGGGAAGTTATTTTTCAGGTGTACAGTAATTACTTATTCTGTGTAACTGTCTTCTCTTTAGTGGCATGACACACATCTTATTTGCCTTTGTGCACTCAGGGCCTAGAACAGGGCTTGGAATAAAGCAAGTTGTTGATGAACAGAAGCTCCTATGTTCAGTACCTCTTACTATATAAGGAGATGGACGCACATTTAGCGCAGAGTGATTATCTTAATGTCTAATTCAGAAAGAAAATGGTGATGGGTTTAAGAAGCTTATTGCAGCTTAGATGCATTATTTTGCTCTTTAAAAAATCCTTACAGTTTACAAGATTTAAAAAAATCTTGAAAATATTGCAAGTACAGTACCAGGATTCTATAATTTCAAATATCACTTTGTTTGACCTGTTAAGACTTTCAAAATGTCTAATTTTCTAAGCTTAATTAATTGTAGAGCTATCTGACAGGATCTATAAGCCCATGAACTATAATTCAAGTGGGTATTTTATAGGAATCATTGATGATGACTAAAAGAAGTTTGTTGAAAAAAGGGCTTCCCTGGTGGCTCAGAGGTTAAAGTGTATGCCTGCAATCTGGGAGACCTGAGTTCGATCCCTGGGTCAGGAAGATCCCCTGGAGAAGGAAATGGCAACCCACTCCAGTATTCTTGCCTGGAGAATCCCATGGATGGAGGAGCCTGGTGGGCTGCAGTCCACGGGGTCGCAAAGAGTTGGACACCACTGAGCGACTTCACTTCACTCACTTGTAGTCTATGAGGAAGGTGGAGCAGAAAAACAGACAATAAAAAATATATTATGTACTACGTTTGAAGTCCATATGTATATGCAGTGGGTATAGAGAAGGTGAGAGGCAGAGTAGGTTATAAGTTTCAATAAGACAGATTTGGCAGACCTCAATGAGAACATGCCATTCAAATCAAGGCTAAATGGAGATGAGGGAGTTAGCCTGGAGACCATCTGGAAAAAACGCCTCTAGGCAGAAGAGCGAGCCATGCTAAGGCTGTAACCATAAGCAGCTTGCATGTTTGAACCATGAGTAGGACAGTGTGGTAGAGTAAAATATTTGAAGTGATTTCTTAAACCAAGTATGAGCAATAATTTTAAGGTATTTTTAAATAATAGGAAGTGTTATCTTTAAAGGTCCACAGAAATGGTCAGTCATTGACCCAAGATGACATTTACCTCGTGTCCAAGTTCAAACTCATATCAAAATCCAACTACCATCATAAGCTACAAGGATCAAAGAGTAACATTTCCTTGCTACACAGATGGAAATCTTCTTATTGCCACAGAGATGAACTCCCGACTATCAGACACACACAAACTACATCTCTACCCAGTGTGAGAGAGAAAAGAAAGGGAAGATTAGCTTGTCTGAGCATTGATATAAATGCAGTCAATAACTGTAGCTGTATTGTAAACGGATGTTAACATCTCCTCAGCGGAACAAAAACATTAGCAAATATTCTTCTTCCCAGAAAACAGCTAATGTCTTCCTAGAAAAAAAGATACACATAGGCTCCAAATTGTTCTTCAGGTGGGTATGAATGATCCACCATTATTTATACTTGCTCACGGCACTCCATTTGTCATCCATCTTTGAGCTGGAATTGTGAACATAAAAATAATCAACATTTTCCACCACCTGCAGAACATCATCTGTACTTTTAGCTCGTTTCCTCAGTGCTTCCTGCAGGGGTTCCATCTGCTTTATATACCTTATTTCTCTACACGTGATTAAAGCTGCTTATGCCACCTGAGCTGCATACATAGCCAGCATAATGGAAGAACTCAATCCATCACAGCCCACCATGGTGAAATGGCCTTCATAGTTTTAGGGTCTAGGTTACGGAGGTGCTTTTAATACCCCCACAAAATGCATTTGGGGAGAAAAGACATGACACCATAAATTTCTAATAATTTAAATTATCTCAGCAGGATCATAGCCATTGAGAAAAACCTTCTAAACAAAACAATGGTTTATGAATTTAATGGTCTTTTGGAACTTATCTACCTGTACATTTGATGAAATTTTTGTATAGATCATCCTACAAATGACAAAAAATGAAACAAAAAGCAAAAAAAAAGTATAGCCTACCATAATTAGAATCTAATTTGCATAACTTAATACTTCAGGTAAACAACTGTCTAAGAAACTGTTTTGTGGCTTATGCAGTAAAGCACGCATAGATCATGTAAAGTGACCAATATTTCCTAGATTACTGCTTCTGCAAATCTGGAATTCCTCTAAAGTCTACCTGAAATAAGGTGCCTGTTAATTCTTTGTTTTGGTATGAAGTATTTCTAATTTATGCCCAATACCCAAATTAAGAATATAACATCAAATATCCATAATCCTATATTCCCCTTGGCATGTTCCATGTTTTAGAGGAAAAGCTTTCAGCTGTTCCCTGTTGAGTATGATGTTAGCTGCGGGCTTGTTGTATATGACTTTGGAGAGATAGTTTTAAAAATGTTCAGGAGTCACCTGCTGGCCCAACGGTTAAGAATCTGCCCGCCAGTGCAAGGGACACAGGTTGATCCCTAATCAGGAAAGATCCCATATGCCACGGTGCAGCTAGAGCCTGTGGTCCGCAACGAGCAAAGGCACCACAATGAGAAGCCTATACCCATAGCTGGAGAAAGCCTGTGTGCCATAGTGAAGACCCAGTGCAGCCAAAATAATAATAATAAAAGAAAAAATAGCTACCTAGAAACTTAAATAGCTACTTGGACATGACTTAGCAACTGGGCAGCTGTTAAAAAATTTAAAAATGAAAATGTCACAATATAAGTGAATCTTCTCTCTCTGAAGCTTTCCAGCACCCACACCATGAAGATCTGCTGGACCTTTCAACCCATACACAGTTGTTATGACTGCAATCTTATACTTCACTATCCCAGACCCTTCAATTTCCAATCAATCAGGATTCCATTTACTGAACTCTTTTGTCCCCAAGATATTTGACCTGAGTTGTAAGAAGAGTAAGATTGCTGTTACCACCATCATCATATGGCTCATCCCTATTTAACCTTCTTGATTCACTGAAAATACCTTGTCCTCTTGGTCCCTTCATGGCTTTCTAAAGCTTTCCATGTGAGCTCTCAGGGCCCTGTGCATAGATCTGTTTTAGCACCTGTTTGCAATTTGTAATTTCAAGCTTAATGTTTTCTCTCCTCCTTTGCGCTACAAGCTTGTTGAGGACAGGACCTCAAGTCTCTTTCATCCTTGTGCTTCCAGAACGTAACATGGTGCTAAAATATAAAAAACTGAGTAATGATTTGTGAATGTGCACATGATTGAATTGTATTACTGTTTTATGACTTTTTTTCTTGATGTAATAGCATATATTATTGTCATTTAAAATAATACTTTAAAAGTCTAAAGTAATGTCTATATATTCCTCTGCTCCCTGAAAATGAATGGGATGATGTGGGGAACACAACAAAAGTTTTGACATGTCACCAAGCATATCACCACGAGGTTAAAGATACGGTAGTTAAAAGAGCCCTAAATGCCAGAATTAGGGGACAAAGTTTCCATTATTTTGCTACTAAGTCTTTGCATTCAGTTTGTTAAGCCACTTACTTCTGACACTTGGTTTCTTTTTTTTCTTTTAACTGGAGAATAGTTGATTTACAATATTGTGGTGAGTTTTAGGTATACAGCAAAATGATATTCATATATATATATGAATATGTACATATATGGGCTTCCCAAGTGGCTTAGTGGTAAAGAACCCACCTGCCTGTACAGGAGATGCAGGGCACATGGGTTTGATCCCTGGGTCAGGAAGATCCCCTGGAGAGGGGCATGGCTACCCATGCCAGTATTTTTGCCTAGAGAATCCCATGGGCAGAGGAGCCTGGCAGGCTATAGTCCATAGGTTCACAATTTGAATATATACACATATAAAATTATATATATGCGTATATATATATAGGGCTTCCCATGTGGTGGTAGTTGTAAAGAACCTTCTTGCCAATGCAGGAAACCTAAGAGATGTGAGTTTGATCCCTGGCTCGGGAAGATCTCCTGGAGGAGGGCATGGCAACCCATGCCAGTATTTTTTCCTGGAGAATCCATGGACAGAGGAGCCTGGCGGGCTACAGTCCTGGTGGGCTACAGTCCATAGGTTTGAAAAGAGTCAGACGTGACTGAAGAGTTTAGCACACATGCACACACACATATATAAATATCTATATACCTTTTCAGATTCTCTTCCATTATTGTTATTATAAGATACTGAATAGAGTTCCCTGTGCTACAGAGTCCATCTCTGTTGTCTATATTATATGTATTAGTGTTTCTGTTAATCCAATACTCCCAGTTTATTCCTTCACCTTTTTCCCGTTTGGTAGCCATAGGTTTGTTTTCTCTCTTGGGAAGTCTGTTTCTAAGTAAGTTCGTTCGTATTACTTTTTTAGAGTCCACATGTAAGTTATATCATATGATACTTGTCTTTGTCCGACGCTTCACACAGTATGATACTTTCTAGGTCCATCTGTGTTGCTGCAGATGCCGATATCTCATTCTTTTTATGGCTAAGTAATATCCCACTGTTTGAGTGTATACACACAATATATACACACATCTCCTTTATCCATCCATCTGTTGATGGACATTTAGTTTGCTTCCATGTCCTGGCTTTTGTAAACAGTGCTGCTGTGAGTGTTGAGTTACATGCATCTTTTTGAATTAGACTTTTTGCCTATTCTGGACATATGTGCAGGACTAGGATCGCAGGATCTTGTGGTAACTCTATTCCACTTGGTTTCCTAATCTCTAATAGAAGAGAGTCAAAATGGATACTCTCTAAAATGGCATTATATTGATACTATATAGAGCTCAAAGTTTTTCATATGAGAACATGGTTTCCTTTGAATGGTAAGTCTCTTTCCTTGGCTATGTCCTACTATAAGCCTACAAACATTTCTTATTAATTCAGTTCTTATTAATGCTATCGCATTTCATTGGAGAGCCTTGCCCATATCTTCTTCACAGCTGAGGTTCAATTGTTGATTTACTGAAACAGGATAATAGCTATCAAGACTTCGTGCCCAAAGAAAACCACAGAGTAATTTATCAGATGCAGTTTATGAAATGGAGGAGAACTTTAAGGTAATTTATAATATATTATTCCCTTATTTTTAGAGATAATTTCAGAGTTAATATGAATAAAGTTATGAAAATCTCTCAGATTAACAAATTGGTCCCTAATCAATACCATAATACTGTTTGAAAATCAGAAACACTTAGATGCAATTGCAGATGTATAAGAGACAATTTTTTTTTTCTACTGGATTTAGCTCAGATTGGACTTTAATTAAAATGTTCTGTATAAACACCTGCTCTATACTGTGAACTTCAGATTACATATGGATAACATGAAAAAGAGTCAAACAACAGCTGGTTATATTAGGAATAATTCTTTGCTTTTTTCACTGGTCATTTTCGAGCTTAATCAGGCTGTGGTCATAACTCCAGCCATACAAAGAACTGAGTTCACATGAAGTGAGTTACTTGAGAATTACAGTTAATTAGGATAAGGAATTCCCTGGTGACTCAGATGGTAAAGTATCTGCCTACAAGGCGGGAGACCAGGGTTCGATCCTTGAATCAGGAAGATCCTCTGGAGAAGGAAATGGCAACCCACTCCAGTGTTCTTGCCTGGAAAATCCCATGGATGGAGGAGCATGGTAGGGTACAGTCCATGGGGTCGCAAAGAGTCAGACATGACTGAGCGACTTCACTTTCTTTCACTTAGGATAAGGGTATGAGGGTTAGTGATACCGGTAGCAGAGGGACCTTTCTAATGTACATGTGTCAACATCACTAAGCAGAGTCATCCTGAAGACCCTGTAATTGCTAAGGAGAGGAATCTGTCCACAATATGTTTCATATGTGCCCCAGTATTTGAGACATATTATTCAATTAGCTGTATTTAAAACAATATACAATGTTACAGTTTTAAAATATGTAATTGCACAATGAGATAGATACTGAGGACTCAGTAATTACATAAAGGCCATTTTCATAACACACTAATCCAAAAAGAGTATTTGAGACACACTAGTTTTTCATTTGCTTCTTCATGAAAACGGAGCAGTGGCAGAAATTTAGAAGTTTCCATGCGCAGTGGTTTCTATTTGCATTACACACATATCTGATAATACATACTGTATAAACACACTGTGAATATGGGAATAAGATTTTCGATTTTTCTACTTATGATACTGCAAAGAAAAATCTATACAGCATAACTTTCTTCTAGATGCTGGATATCTGCAAAATTGTTAATATCCATTTGTCATGTAAGATTTAATAGCTCCAAAGGAGCCATTGCAACATGTAATATGCAAGCATTAAAAAATAACTTGCAAGATGCATCAACAGTAATTGTTTTGTGCTATCAAAATAGAGCATATATGTTACCTTTTATAATGCCATGACACTATAAAAAGTTTTAAGTCTTTATAAAGATATACTATTTTCAAGCCCTTCTGAAGTAGAATTTTACTGAAGCAAACAATAGTATGTCAAAAATAAGTTAAAGCAAACTACTTTCACTTGCTTCAAACCTTCCAAAGCCAGTGGCTATCCATCTAACTGTAAGATCACCATCCCCTCATCCTTGTTATATTCCTGCCTTCGACTTCTGCCGCTCTCCCCTTCCTCACTCACCAGTCTCCTTGAATACCTAAATGACATCAGAAACATTCTAGAATTAGCATATTTACATTTTCATTCCCTCTGTCGTGTTTTCCCCAGACATCCACAGGGCTTGCTGAACAGCGACCTTATTTATTCAAATGTCCCTTTTTCAGGGCTTTATGGTTTCCTCTGTGTTTACAAATGCAGTCCCCATCATGCGTGCATGTGTGCATGGGTGCTCAGCCATGCCCTACTCTTTGAGACCCCATACACAGTAGCCCTCCAGTTTCCTCTCTCCATGGAACTGAGCAGGCAAGAATACTGGAGTGGGTTGCCATTTCCTTCTCCAGGGGACAATCCCAATACACACAGCCTACCCATCCCTTCTCTGATTTAGTTTTTCTCCTCATCATCATCACTGGTGAATAGTGGTGATGATATATGTGAAAGAATACATATATGTAAAAGAATGCATGTATATGTATATGTGCTGTGTGCTGTGCTAAGTCGCTTCAATTGTGTCTTGGACTGTAGCCTGCCTGGATCTTCTGTCCATGGGATTCTCCAGGCAAAAATACTGGAGTGGGTTGCTGTACCCTCCTCCAGGGGATCTTCCTGACCCAGGGATCAAACCCATGTCTCCTAAGTCTCCTGCATTGGCAGGCAGGTTCTTTACTGGTTGCACCACCTGGGAAGTGTTGCATATGTATATATATATATATGTGTGTGTGTGTGTGTGTGCATATATATTAGAGAAGGAAATGGCAACCCACTCCAGTATTCTTGCCCAGAGAATCCTGTGGACAGAGAAGCCTGGTGGGCTGCTGTAAATGGGGTCGCACAGAGTCGGACATGACTGACGTGACTTAGCATGCATGCATGGCATTGGAGAAGGAAATGCCATCCCACTCCAGTATTCTTGCCTGGAGAATCCCAGAGATAGAGGAGCCTGGTGGGCTGCCATCTATGGGGTCACACAGAGTTGGACACGACTGAAGTGATTCAGCAGCAGCAGCAGCATGCATATATATGTATATGTATTCTTTTTTTTTTTTAATTAATTTTTTATTTTTTTTAAATTTTAACATCTTTAATTCTTACATGCGTTCCCAAATTTGCTTATTATCTGTTTTCTTTACCCCACTAGAATGTAAAAATGTAAATTGCAAAAATGTACGAATGCTTTTTTTTGCTATGTTTTCTTTGCTGCCTAGATCTGTATTTGTCATATAGTAGGTACATGATAATATTTGCTAAATGAATGAGTAGGCCATAAAACAAATATAAAGGTATAATGTACAGGGTTTTGATGATGAAGTGTATGGGCTGAGATGGCTGGAACTAAAATTCAGAGTCAAGAAGTCACCAGGACCAAAACGTTAGAACACTTGGTTCTCACAAATGTTAGGACACTGCTACAGGACAAGGCTCTTGGTAAAGATTCTTTTAAAAAAAGAAAAAGAAAAAAAGAAAGAAAAAGGAAGAAAAGAAGGAAGAGAGGAAAAAGTAAGTGGTGATAACCATCTGAGAATTCGGTACCACAGACTGATTGTAGCAAAATAAAGATAGAAGTTACCTAATTCAATTAATGGATTTTTAATTATGTGAAGCTAAGTCTGAGGTCTGTATGTAAATGACAGTTTGTTTTCAGAGTCATGTCAGAAAGTGACAGATATACCAAAATATATTGTGACTTTTCTTGCCGTATCGGAGGAGCTCAAAGAAGACAGTTCTGATCAGCCCAAAGATAAACCTGGAAAATTAATTATCCTATAGAAAATGACTACAAGGGCACCATAATTGAACTTCTTTTAATTGATTTAAGAATAGCAAGCTGGAAAGTCATCAGATAAAGAGGCATGTTGTAATAGATGAAGGGAAATTCTGGCTCAGAGGGGTGATGTGGTCTGTTTACAGTCTCTTGGGGTAGTCTCCACAGAACTTGAACTAAAGTGATTTTAAAAAGTTCCTGTTGTTGTTCTGTCACGAAGTTTTGTCCAGCTCTTTGCGACCCCATGGACTGCAGCATGCCGTGTTCCCCTGCCCTTCAATATCTCCTGAAATTTGCTCAAATTCATGTCCATTGATCTAGTGATGCTATCTAGCCATCTCATCCTCTGCTGTCCTCTTTACTGCCTGCCCTCAATCTTGCCCAGTATTATGGTCTTTTCCAGTGAGTCAGCTCTTTGCATCAGGTGGCTAAATTATTGGAGCTGCAACTTCAGTATCAGTCCTTCCAATGAATATTCAGGGTTGATTTTCTTTAGGATTGACTGGTTTGATCGCCTTGCTGTCCAAGGGACTCTCAAGAGTCTTCTCTAGAACCACAGTTTCAAAGCATGAGTTCTTTTGTGTTCAGCCTTCTTTATGTTCCAACTCTCACATCTCTGCATAACTACTGGAAAAAACTATAGCTCTGACTATACAGACCTTTGTCAGGAAAGTGATGTCTCTGCTTTCTAATATGCTGTCTAGATTTATCATAACTTTACTTCCGAGGTGCACGTGTCTTTCAATTTCATTGCTGAAGTCACCATCCTCAGTGATTTTGGAGCCCAAGAAAATAAAATGTCACTGCTTCCACTTTTCCCCCTGTTATTTTCAGATCAAATGTTTATATTCTATTTATTTTTATTGGTTCTTTCTTCTAGTCAACCAAAGTTTTTGAAGTCCTGTGCTCAGTTGCTAAGTTGTGTCCAACTCTTTGTGACCCCATGGACAGTAGCCCACCAGACTCAGCCTCTGTCCATGGGATTTCTAGGCAAGAATACTGGAGTGGGTTGCCATTTCCTTCTCCAATGGATTTGAAGCCCTACTATGTGTCAATTATCACTGTAAGCTTGGTGCATATAACATTGAAAAGAATCCCTGCTTTCTTTCCTTCTCATGGAGGGAGACAGATATTTTTAAAAATAATTTAAATGTGCCCTAAGATAGGCACACCAGGGGCTTCCAGGTGGCTCAGAGGTTAAAGCGTCTGCCTCCAATGCGGGAGACCCGGGTTCAATCCCTGGGTTGGGAAGATCCGCTGGAGAAGGAAATGGTAACCCACTCCAGTATTCTTGCCTGGAGAATCCCACGGACGGAGAAGCCTGGTAGGTTACAGTCCACGGGGTCAAAAAGAGTCGGACACGACTGAGCGACTTCATTTCACTAAGATAGAGATAAATGCTATGGATAAAAACAAAGCTGAGCAGGTCGATGGAGAGCAGCTGTAGTGGGGGTGGGACTCGGGGAAGGAAAGGTCATCACTGGAGCTCAGAGCAGGAGAAGGAGGGGGTCAGAGGAGGTCTGAGCAAAGATGGCTCTAGACGCAGGAAAGAGTCAGTGTGAGTCTCCGAGGAGGGCCTGCCTGACCTGTTTGAGGAGCACAAAGGAGGTCCGCGTGATCAGAGCCAAAGGAACAAGCGGTAGGGCTGCAAGGAAGCGCCAGACGTCCGCGGGCCTTTGGCCATTCTAAGAAATGGACTTTGTGAATAAGACCAGACGCCGCGTAAGGACTCGGAGCTGTATCAGAAGCTGACTTGTACTTGAAATCTCAGCATGGCTCTTTGTTGAAGGTAGACATGAAGGGACAAGGTGGGGGGGAGGGGACCGGTTAAAGGTCATTATGGGATGTGCAAGCGAGGGGCCCAGGCTTGGACCAGAGCAGTCGTGGGCGCGGGGAGAGGAGTGCCCAGATTCTGAATAGTGACTGAAGGTGCAGCACGTGGACGTCACTGACAGGTGCAGGAGGAGGCGGAAGAAGGGGGCTTTTCTCCCAGAACTGGAAGAATGGCGCTCCCATCTCCTGAAATAGGAAGACCACAAGAGGGGCAAGTTCAGGATGCTTCTCTCAATCTAAAGCCCCTTCTTTAGAAGGGCTTCTCCTCCTCCTTCTTCTGTCTCTTTTTGACTCTCTGTGGGTGTGAGTGTCTCTCACTGTCTTCCTTTGTCATGTATCCCTCGGCTGTTGTAAGACAGGATTGTGTGATGTATACAGTTTTCCACAACGTGGATGTTGCTGTTTCCATTTGGTGCCATTTAACATCTACCCCTTGCCCTCTGTTTTCTAGAAATTGGCAGGTAGGTCCATAAACTTGGTGAAATTCGTGTCTGAGTTTTATCCGCACCCCTCCACCTGTAGTGCAGTATACCTGCCCCCCACCTCCAGAGCCCCGGGGGCACATCTCTGGTTTCGCTTGTTGGTTATATTTGCAGCCATGAATAATCCTACTTAGACCCTACTAACTTGTTAGAAGTTACCAAATGATGACGCTCTTAGAATTTGGCCTTAGTTTATGGGCTGAAATATTTCCACAAAGGGAGTATTTAGTTACTTTAAGATTCATATAACTAAGGTAGACTAAATGCTGGATTCCTTGCCTTTATTTACCAGTTTTTGAAATAATGAATTAGTTACATAACACATTCCAAAATTTAAACATTTCATTGTTGTGAACTCGTGGGATTAAATATATTTGATGTATTTTAATTTATTGCAGGAAATTCTTACTGATGTTAATTTAAATCTTTTTTTTTTTTTTTTTTTTTGCCTTGGAGAATTTTTGAACCACACTTTGTCTCCAGTAGTTTGTTTCTGAAGTCACAGCATGTTCCAGATTCCTCTTAGCCATCTCCGGTCCTGGAATCAGACATTTCTCCAGGATCCTAGTTTTCTCTTAATGGAAAATGGTATTGAGTGATGACAACTGTTGCCAGAAGTTGGTCCTTGTTTGGGGAGTTTTTTCAGTGGAAAGAAGTAGGGCATATTTTTAAAAGATAACAACATCATCATAGGTTCATAGTGATGCTTCTAATTCAAATGCATAACTTTGTAGGATTTTAATTTAATCTCATTAATCTTCTAGATGCTTCTCCTTTTCACATATTGAAATTTTCAGGGTTCAAAACACCAAGATAATTACTGATTTGCATCATTCCACATGTATAGAGCATTTCAATAACAGAGCAGGCAGTGTCTAATTTTACCTGAAAGGTCAGGGTGAGAAGAACATTTGTTGACAAGATGAGGATGCATATTCTGATTACAGCAAACAAAGCTCCAGAGGCTAGAGAGCACGTAGCTCATTTTAGGAGGGAGCAGAGATTGTTCTACAGGAGGAATGAAGGGTTATAGCATTGGGAAGGCATTGGAACACAGTGGCCGCGTGTGCAATGCTGCAGGTTTTAGAGCATCCCACCAGATACTCAGGCTGTTTGTTTTAAGAAGATAACTTGTGTTTGTTTTTAATAAAAGAAATATTACTTTTCTACCTTGCCAATATACACAGAACTTAGGTATGAGGAAAGGTAGGGGTTATTTTAATAATGACTATCCTTAACTCAAAGATTGATCCAAAGATTGAAGGCAGGAGGAGAAGGGGACGGCAGAGGATGAGGTGGTTGGATGGCATCACCAACTCAATGGACATGAGTTTGAGCAAGCTCCGAAAGTTGGTGAGGGACAGGGAAGCCTGGCGTGCTGCAGTCCATGGGGTTGCAAAGAGTCGGACATAACTGAGCCACTGAACTGAACTGAATCCTTAACTCTGTTCTATATCTGTTCATAGAAAACAACCAGTGAAAGCGCAGCTCCGTTATTTTCTGACTTTTGAAGATGCACTTGCATACTAATAACCCATTTTCCTGGCCTTTTTCTCCCCACAGAGGACAAAGTATGGACCATCGTGTCTCACGATTTGCAGATGCAGACGACGGTGGTGGGCTACAACCCAGAAAAATACTCGGTAACACAGCTCGTATACAGCGCCTCCATGGACCAGATCAGCGCCATCACCAGCAGCGCCGAGTACTGTGAGCAGTATGTCTCCTATTTCTGCAAGATGTCGAGGTTGTTGAACACCCCAGGTAGGCTGAGAATGGAGTGTTACTTTTAATTACTATCTCAGCTGGTGTTTGGAATTACCTAAACAATCCAACAGGTGTGGCTTATTATCGTAACAGTCCAGTCTTCAAAGCGCAGGCAGCTGTGAAAGTAGAATAGACCCACTTGGTTTGTTTTCTGGAGAAGGAAGTTAACATACAGTTTTAAATCCACTGTTTCTTAGAGTTTTTCAGTTTTATATGCATACGTATGTGTGTGTGAATGCTTCTAGTGCATAATTAATCAGTATTTGCTTTGGGCAAAAGTTTGTGAGAGGTCCTTGTGAACTTTCAAGTAATTCCCTTTGAGTTCTTCGGCTGTCTTTAATGTACAGATGAAAGAATTCCAAAGGCTGTCTGCAGGTAAATAGCATACAGAATAGAGATAGGATTTAGAGCTCTTCGTTCTCTGTAGTCATTTAATAGTATCTGCTGGTCTCAGGAAGTCTGCCATTGTTGTTTGTTTGTTTGTATTTTTTCCCATGATGGCTTATTTTAAGAATGCTTAAGGATTTATATGTGTGTGTTGGGGGTAAAGAAAATTGGAGACTTTATAAAGGATGTATTGGAAATATCTTTACCATAAGAGACATATACTTTGGGATTCTTGGCAGTAAATTCAATATGTTGACAGCAACCTAATCTCTCCATCTATAGTATAAAATTATAGAAATAAAGCACATGCTTTGAGTCAGAGAAACAGAGTCACACTTTTCATCCTGGCTCTGTGACTTTGGAGTCACTGAACCCCTCTGCCTCAGTTTCCAATGTCTTTCAGTCAAATAGGGATCCTATTTCAAAGTGATTGTGAAAATTTAATGAGATAGTGTACTAAGGGCTTATTATAAGTCTTAATGCACTTAAGGACTTAATAAATAGCAAATAGTAAAAATAGCATATTGATTATTTTTAAATTATTAAACAAGTTTGGAAGTGGCATTAAGTCAGAGACCAATGGGATGTTTTATGCCCTAAATTGTTGTTGTATTGGGCCAGTGTTGCAGGGAGTTGCTTACAGAGAATAGTTATAAGCAGAACTGTATATTCTGTTTTGAAGGTTACAGTGCTTTTATGTATAAAGCCTTGTACTCACATTACAGACAAGTATAACCTAGGAATTGTAAGAAAGTAAAATCTGTAAAATATGTAAAGGATTGGTTCAGACAATTAGTGCTTCTGTTTAGAGAAAGAAGTCTTGACCGAGGCTGCGATGTTGAAGTGATGCTTTATTAAAGACGTTGAAAGGCAATTTGTGGTGGGTAAACAAGAGTCAGGAAGACAGAATGTGAAAGATCCTTCAGGCCATGATGAGAAGTGGTTTAGCAGAAGCAGAGTTCATTTTGAAGAGCCGTAAGAAATAAGGTTGGAAGTAAAAAAGGGAGACACCATGAAGGAAACTAAATGCAATGCTGGCAATTTTCCCTGATGGCCTGGACTTCTCAGGTTTTAGCGTGCATGCAAATAACCAGGACGGATAAATAAAATGCAAATGGCAGGGCTCCATTCCCTGAAATTCTGACTCAATAGGTGTCAGGGGGGCTCCAGAATTTTCATTTGTACTAAGTGCTATGGACTGAATTGTGTTGCCCAAAATTCATATGTTGATATCCTAATCCCTAATATGACTGTATTCAAGATAGGGCTTTTAGGAGATAATTAAGATTAAATGAGGTTTTAAGACTGGGTTCCTAATCTGATTGGATTGGTGGTTTATAAAAAGAGGAAGAGCCAAGAAGAGAGCTCTCACCAGAAACCAAACTGGCAGCACCTTGATCTTGGACCTAGAGCCTCCAGAACTGCAGGAAAATAAATGTCGATTTTTTAAGCCAACAGTGTGCTGGTATTTTGCTATGGCAGCCTGAGCAGACTAGTACAGTGAATTCCCAGGTGGTGGTGAAACAGCTGATCCAGAGACCACTCTTAAGAACCATGACTGTGTGTCATGAAACCCCTTTAAGTTCCTACAACTGTTTTTCTATCCATCTTCACCTGTCACAGTCTTTTATTTATTATTATTATTATTGTTATTTTTAACTGGATCCTGCTTCCAATGCTGGGAAATATCAACCAAGGATTGAGAAAACCCAGGTCACTGGGCACAATGAATGAGTCCCATCAGCTCGTCTGCACTCAGTTTCATGAGGGAGAGTGCCTTGTCGAAGTTCATCCCAAAGACTCCAGTCCTGGAAGGGACAGGGCTGAGGGAAAACTGCTGACTAAGAAAAATAAATTGGTACCATGAGCTTTCTTTTCCTTATTTTCTTCTGTTCCTCTATTAAACTCCGAAGTCAACTTTTACTTGTTTGCATTTTGCTCTGGTGGTTAAAAAGCACAATGCAACTTCCAAATAAGTTTATCTTACAGTTCAGTTCAGGCAGCCTGAGAATTGGGCTGGAGGTAAGGAAAGAAGTGTACTTTTAGAGCCTCTGGCCTTATAGCGCCTTCCTTCCCTTCCCCTAGCCACCAAGAAGCCTCTCACACATATTACCCTCCTTTTGAAAACACAGGATGTCCAAACTATCAGGAAACGTGGAATAAATCTGTCTTTAAGCAATATTCAGTTATGTTTTCTAATAATAAGCTAAACACACTTCTCTTCAACCTCCAGACACCTTTTCAGAAGAAAAACTACCAAATCGAAATCAGGAATGAATTTCTAATCTGTACAGTAAGTGCACTATTTTCTTGGTGTTTCCAAACATTTGCAGATTATCATTGGACTTTATAAACTGTACCTTGAAAATAATATTATCATATGCTTCTTGCCTTAGGGGATACCCTCCATGTATCAGATTTTAGTCACATAGAATTGGTAGTTAATAAATGTTTGCTGACTGGAATGAAATGAAAATTACATTGTTTTAAATATTACTTCATCCAATATTCAGACAGTTGTTTTTAAACAAGTATGAGCATCGGAGTTTTCAGGTTGCTCATCACAATGGTGATTCCAGTGATCTTGACTTGGTAGAACTTGGTCAGGGCAAAGGAATGTCTGCTTTTAACAAACATCCATGGGTCATTCTGTGAACTCTGCACTGAAAAATGCCATCTTTAATTTATGGCATGAGGATAAAATTTGGATTTTAAGTTGTTAGTCCTCTGTGTGGAAGAAGATTAAAGGGAATATTAGAACTACCTGACCAATGGAAATAAAATAGCATATGTAACTCCCTGTTCCTCCAGCTAGAATAAATTGGCATAGTGGCATTTTAAAAATCCTTTTCATAGACTAAATGTTGTAAAGTGAATTTTAGCCTACTCTTTTTATCATTTTTCACATCCCAATTTCTATTTTCCGGGCTAATTAATCAGTAGACAGCTGAGGCAAGGAAAAGAAGTGGTTGATATAGCAAGTTTTCCCGTGTTACTATATTCTGCATATGTCCAAGTATAAAAGAACACAATTTAATACAAATCTTTAATTTGCTATTTTAAGGAGCTGATGTTTGCTGTAATTGGTTTTTTCCTTCCTTCCTGGTAACATTCCATTTTAAGTATCCATTTACTTGTTCTTAACTAAGGCTGAATTATATTGGAACTTCTGCAGTAGTACTTGTGACATCTGTTTGAATACAAAGTATATTCATTATAGTCGAGGCAATTAAAATGAATATCAAATGGGTTTGTAATAGCTTTCCACTTAAAATGTTATTCTTGATTTTAAGAGCCTTTTCTTCAAGTGTTCATCTGGGGCTCTATAATTTCTAGTGATACTTATGATAAAGAGTTGATTTTGTATGTATATGCACCTCAATTTTATTTTGATAAATGTTTGGTTGTATCTAACCATTAGCTAACAAATGTAGATTTACTCATTAATGGTCTTTCACAACTTTTACAAGAATACTAATATATGACTTGCAATGTTATAACTTCTATTAATACAAAAATTTTAAAAAGAATCAACTTTAAAATAATGCTTTTGCGATTCTTCATGGTCATACCTATTCTTGCAGTGTAGTTATTAGTTCAGTTGTGCTTAATCAACTTTACAAAAGACACAGAAACAAGACAAAGTTATTTCATACCAATTTGAAATTATAAATAAACTCTACCCATATAGAAAAAAAAAACTATTCATAGCTATCAAAAACCACAAGGATGTCAATATATTTTGTATTTATACCCCTAGAGCTTCAAATATACTGATACCTGAACTTAATGAAAGGCAGAAATCTTTAAACAATGAAATCTACTTCTGAAAATAGATATCTCAGGAGTTAAATTTGATAAATTAGACACCAGCAGAAGTTTCATTAGTTACCACATGAGTCATCTTAGTCAACAACCCTAATGCTTTTAGATGGCAAAAATACTTCTCTCTGTTTGGACAAAACCTATTAGTCTGATTTTAAAAGCTTGCCTGTGTATCTAAGATGCACTGCTGTCAGGTTAATTCAGTTCAGTTCAGTTCAGTCACTCAGTCGTGTCTGACTCTTTGCAACCCCATGAATCGCAGCACGCCAGGCCTCCCTGTCCATCACCAACTCCCGGAGTTCACTCAGACTCACGTCCATCGAGTCAGTGATGCCATCCAGCCATCTCATCCTGGGTCGTCCCCTTCTCCTCCTGCCCCCAATCCCTCCCAGCATCAGAGTCTTTTGCAATGAGTCAACTCTTCACATGAGGTGGCCAAAGTACTAGAGTTTCAGCTTTAGCATCATTCCTTCCAAAGAAATCTCAGAGTTAATCTCCTTCAGAATGAACTGATTGGAAATCCTTGCAGTCCAAGGGACTCTCAAGAGTCTTCTCCAACACCACAGTTCAAAAGCATCAATTCTTCAGTGCTCAGCCTTCTTCACAGTCCAACTCTCACATCCATACATGACCACAGGAAAAAACATAGCCTTGACTAGACAGACCTTAGTTGGCAAAGTAATGTCTCTGCTTTTGAATATACTATCTAGGTTGGTCATAACTTTTCTTCCAAGGAATAAGCGTCTTTTATTTTCATGGCTGCAGTCACTATCTGCAGTGATTTTGGAGCCCAAAAAAATAAAGTCTGACACTGTTTCTACTGTTTCCCCATCTATTTCCCATGAAGTGATGGGACCAGATGCCATGATCTTCGTTTTCTGAATGTTGAGCTTTAAGCCAACTTTTTCACTCTCCTCTTTCACTTTCATCAAGAGGCTTTTTAGCTCCTCTTCACTTTCTGCCATAAGGGTGGTGTCATCTGCATATCTGAGGTTATTGATATTTCTCTCGGCAGTCTTGATTCCAGCTTGTGTTTCTTCCAGTCCAGCATTTCTAATGATATACTCTGCATAGAAGTTAAATAAGCAGGGTGACAATATACAGCCTTGACATACTCCTTTTCCTATTTGGAACTAGTCTGTTGTTCCATGTCCAGTTCTAACTGTTACTTCCTGAGCTGCATACAAATTTCTCAAGAGGCAGGTCAGGTGGTCTGGTATTCCCATCTCTTTCAGAATTTTCCACAGTTTATTGTGATCCACACAGTCAAAGGCTTTGGCATAGTCAATAAAGCAGAAATAGATGTTTTTCTGGAACTCTGTTGCTTTTTCTATGATCCAGCAGATGTTGGCAATTAGATCTCTGGTTCCTCTGCCTTTTCTAAAACCAGCTTGAACATCAGGAAGTTCACGGTTCACATATTGCTGAAGCCTGGCTTGGAGAATTTTGAGCATTACTTTACTAGCATGTGAGATGAGTGCAATTGTGCGGTAGTTTGAGCATTCTTTTGCATGCCTTTCTTTGGCACTGGAATGAAAACTGACCTTTTCCAGTCCTGTGGCCACTGCTGAGTTTTCCACATTTGCTGGCATATTGAGTGTAGCACTTTCACAGCATCATCTTTCAGGATTTGAAATAGCTCAACTGGAATGCCATCACCTCCACTAGCTTTGTTCATAGTGATGCTTTCTAAGGCCCACTTGACTTCACATTCCAAGATGTCTGGCTCTAGATTAGTGATCACATCATCATGATTATCTGGGTCGTGAAGATCTTTTTTGTACAGTTCTGTGTATTCTTGCCACCTCTTCTTAATATCTTCTGCTTCTGTTAGGTCCATACCATTTCTGTCCTTTATCGAGCCCATCTTTGCATGAAATGTTCCCTTGGTATCTCTTACTTTTCTTGAAGAGATCTCTAGTCTTTCCCATTCTGTTGTTTTCCTCTATTTCTTTGCATTGATCGCTGAAGAAGGCTTTCTTATCTCTTCTTGCTATTCTTTGGAACTCTGTATTCAGATGCTTATATCTTTCCTTTTCTCCTTTGCTTTTCACCTCTCTTCTTTTCACAGCTATTTGTAAGGCCTCCCCAGACAGCCATTTTGCTTTTTTGCATTTCTTTTCCATGGGGATGGTCTTGATCCCTGTCTCCTGTACAATGTCACGAACCTCATGTCATGTACTTATTTTAGAAAAGTTATACTTTCTAATGTAGCATTTTCTGCTGAAGTATTCCCTACATATATAAATATTTATTTAATTATGGAGATATAAAGTTGATGTGCTTTTTCTATTTTTATGACTATATTTAGTGTTGTTTTCATTGGTTCCCAGTGCTCCTTTCTTTTCATTGTGTAATGTTGTTTTGTTCTCATCGGTCATAGTTCTATACTTTATTTTTGAGAAAGAAGAAATATAAATTATTCACCCTTCTGAATAGTTTACTGTTAGATTTTGTTTCTATTGGAAAGGAGTTGTGTTCACAATTTTCGGCCGTAAAGCTGCATAAAATTCAGTATACTTTAGTGTTACTGCTCTGTGATTTGGTGTCATCTGAAACACAAGAAAGGGCTTCCCTGATGCCTCAGCAGAAAACAATCCACCTGCAATTTTGGAGACCCAGGTACAATTCCTGGGTCAGGAATTTTCCCTGGAGGAGGAAATGGCAACTCACTCCAGTATTCTTGCCTGGAGACTTCCATGGACTCAGGGGCCTGGCGAGTTATAGTCCCAGGAGTCTCAAAGAGTCGGACATGACTGAGCAACTAACAGAGATAAACATGAAAGAGCCTGACTCTGGCTTTGTAACTTATAACCTAGTTTCAGAAAAAATTCTAAAGTTTGGCTGTTGTTGTTCAGTTGCTAAGTTGTGTCCGACTCTTTGCAACCCCATGAACTGCAGCACACCAGGCTTCCCTGTCCTTCACTATTTCCTGGAGTTTGCTCAAACTCATGTCTGTTGAGTTGGTGATGCCATCCAACCATCTCATCTTCTGAAGCTCCCTTCTCTTTTGCCTTCGTTCTTTCCCAGCATCAGTGTCTTTTCCAATGGGTCGGCTCTTTGCACCAGGTGGCCAAAGTATTGACACTTCAGCTTCACCAGTCCTTTCAATGAATATTCAGGGTTGATTTCCTTTGGGGTTATTTGATCGCCTTGACATCCAAGAGACTCTCATGAGTCTTCTCCAAAGTGAATTTACTGTTTATGATATGCGTTTATAAGAAACTATGATGTTTAGCTTTTGAAACAACACAGATAAAACATCACTCCACTGCAACTAAAGACTGGTGTTTTCCATGAATGAGATTTATTGTGACTAGTCAGTATGTTAATCAAAAGATTAATCATTTTTCTAATTAATCACTGTGTTAAATAATTGTACTGAGGCTGGAGGATACAATTAAATGAAACAGGCAAAGAAATTAGTAATAACTAAAAGGTAAAATAGAAAATTAAATCTAGCAATGTTCTAAACCCAGGCAAGTAGCATCTTCGTTAGAGAATCCTGTAGTTAAAAGAGACTCAGTTACCACAGGGGAAAGTAAAAGCCTGTTTCAGCAGTGTGGAGAGGAGTTGATCAGTCTCAGCTGGAATAACTGTGAGACAATCAGTCCACAAAGATGTTCCGTTTCTTGTGTATCAGAGATTATGATGTGTAGACTGAGATGTGAAGGAGGCATACATGTTAACTAAGAAAAACTGGCAGGGGGACTTCTTGCTTTGAGATGTGAGAATGGGTACGATTCTGAGATGCAGGCCCAGGAACACAGTAGTTGGAAGGAAATGGGAGAGCGCAGAGTGGCTGCAGCAGAGAACCTAGGGAAATAGAGAGAGAGAGGAAAGGGTGCTGAGATCAGTCCAGAGTCTCTGTGTGATGCTAAGGGTTCCACTGGAAGGGAATCGTTGTAAGTAGGAGAATTCTGGCTCTGACTTGGAGGATAGAATCCAAGAAGGGCAGAGTTTGTGTGATGAGATTATCTTGCATAATGTCACAGGAGTACAGGTGAGACTGACTAGGAGGTTCACTGGGAATTGAGAGGATTTTTTTTTTTTTAATTTAGATGGTAGAATGAATAGGATCTGTGATTGTATATACGTGGAGTGACTTTAGGGGAGGGAAAATGGTCTTCCCATGTTCCCAGGAATAATGGTAAAGTGAATGACTAAGAAAGTTGTAAAGCCTTCACAAGATGACTCAAAGAAGTTATGGGAGAAGCAGGAAACCAATAGAAAGAAAGAAAATGCTAGTTTGCAAAAGTGATTCAAAGAGAGGATGCTGCTAAATATAGGGACTCAAAAGTCATGATCAGAGCAGTAGAAAGAGAATCAAATTAGAAAAGCCTTAAAATGGGGAAGCCAAAGAAAATGTGTGTTTAACAATCAACAAGTTAAAAACAAAAACAGGAAAACTTAGATATGGTCAGTGGGAAAACATCATAAAAGGAAGTCAGCCCCTGGCTTTGGCTGTAGTGAGGCCACTGGAGTTTCATGTCTGTGTTGTCTGGTGAGTTGAGCTACTGAAGAATAAATGGGAAAAGGAAAGAGCAAATGAAAGTTTAAAAAAATTTTCCGTGGTAAA
The DNA here is from genome assembly GCF_001704415.2 of Capra hircus. NCBI lineage: Eukaryota > Metazoa > Chordata > Mammalia > Artiodactyla > Bovidae > Capra > Capra hircus. The sequence goes on along the minus strand of NC_030811.1, from coordinate 9,695,438 downwards.
GGGATGGCTAAGTACAGAAGTACTGCTTAATTGGAAGGCAGAGCCTAAGAAGGGTTTGGGATTTTTAAGAATAAGGGAGTTATGAGTTGGCTTATAAATGTGGCAGGCAAAGGAGAGGATGCAGCTAAAGACAAGACAGAAAAGGCATGCCTTAGGTCCCAGGAGAAAAAGAACAGAGTACGGAATTTGCCTTGCAAAGAATGAACACCTGCTCTGAGAAAGGAGATAAAGGAAAGGGTGGAGATTTCCATTAAATTCTATTGGCCAATACTATTATAGACATTATATCCCATTTAATTCTCAAAGTTATGCAAAGTAGGTTTTGTTTTCTCTGTTTTGTAAAAAACAAGACTCAGCTGAATAAACTCACCGCATGTTACTACAGCTGGAAGTGTGCAAGCTGGAGTTCAAAGGCAAATCTATTCTATTATGAACCTTTTGATTCTGACACATTAAGAAAGTGTGAACATGCAGTATTGTTGGAACTCACCCCATCTCTTCAACCACCATGAGAGAACATTTTCTCTCTTGGCCTTTACTTTTTCTGTTTATGATTAGAAATACTGTTTGTTAAAGGGTCTTGGGTCAAGTCTACTATTTCTGATTAATAAATTAATCCTAAGGTCAGATTTACTGAGGGTAGCCTGTCTGGCTTCCACTAAAAATGTGCTCATTTCAAGTTGCCAACATTTTGAACTTTAAGGTGAGAATTTGAAGAACATTCTATAACTTCATAAAGATTGTTTTTATTGCTGCCAGTTTTACTTTGTGAGTGCTTATGTGTGTGTAACTCCACACACACACACAGCTGCATTTAGCTTCATTTTTAATAAATATCATAGAAATGAATGAGAACTTTGAAATTATCCTATATCACTTAAAATTTGAGAATTATCTCTTCATGTATTTAAATCATAAGCTTTTTCATTGTATGCTATCTTTAAAATTATCCATTTTAATAGCATATGGTGAGGATAAACCTAATTGGCTAAATTTTATAAATTATGATTGTATTAATCATTTTAGCTAATGTATAGTTAATTTACAATCTTTTATTAGTTTTGGGGGTACAGCAAAGTGGTTCAATTATACACACACATATATTCTTTTTCACATTCTTTTCCATTATAGATTGTTACAAGATATCTCCCTGTGCTATACAGTAGGTCCTCGTTGATTATCTATTTTATATATAGTTGTGTGTATGTGTTGATTCCAAACTCATAGTTTATCTCTTCCATCCCTACCCCCACTATCCTCTTTGATAATGATAGTCTTGTTTTCTATGTCTGTGAGTCTATTTCTGTTTTGTAAATAAGTTCATTTATATCATTTTTTTAAGATTCCCTCTATAAACGATATTATGTTTGTCTCTGTCTGATTTACTTCACTTAATATGATAATCTCTAAGTCCATTCATGGTGCTGCAAATGGCATTATTCACTATTTTTTATGATTAATTAATATCCCACTGTGTATATATACCACATTTTCTTTATCCATTCATTTGTCAATAGACACTTAGGTTGTTTCCATGTCTTGTTTATTGTAAGTAGTGTTGCTATGAACCTTGTGGTAGCTTTGTCGTAGTGTCTGAGGTCAGAGAGCCTGATTCCTCCAGCTCCATTCAAAATACTTGTCTTAAACAAGATATGGAAAAAAAAAGAGAATTTTACTATAAAAATATCTTGAAAATATCTAGACTATTATTGAGGAATTAGTCATGTCTTCAGCAAACATTCACTGAATACAAAATACTTTGCTGGATGCTGTGAGAATACAAGGAAGACAAAGATAATAGTTTTTAAGGTAACATTGTCCTTAAAATATAGACTGAAATGATATAATAATGAAAGCAAGTCATTGTGTGTATGACCTAGATGTTGAAGGGACTTTAATGGTACATCTTGGATGAAAGATTGAATAAATTTAGAATTCGTAATAGTTTAAAATTTTTTGACTTGTGCATTTTCATTAGTGAATTCCTCCTCCTTTGTTTACAAAGCATACATCTGAAGGGAAGGTCAGGAATTACTCAGAGAAGCTTACAAATAGGAGATAAGGGTTTCGAGTTCTGTTGTCCAGTGTGTCAGTCCAAGATCAACCAGAGAAACAAAAAGTAAAATTACATATTTCAGAGATTTACTGGAAGAGATGAGTTTACATAATAGTAGGACCTGGCTAGTACGTCTAAAGTTAGGCATTGTCAGGGGAGGCAGACTGGAAGTCTCAATGAGGAGGTGACTCTGCTATCCACAGATAGACCATCTTCAGGGAAGACTCAGCTTTATTCTAAGCTCTTTCACCTGATAGAATCAGCCAGTCCAGATTATCTAGCAGGCTTCTTTTATGTAGTCAGCTGATAACAGACTTTGATGATTTCTATAAAATACCTACATGGCATAACAAGGGTTTAGTTGACTGCCTGGGCACCTTAGCCTAGGTAAGCTGATACATAAATCATCACAGCCAGAGGAGATTATTTTTCAAGTGAACAAGTGAGACATTCTGGAGTATCAGTGGCTTATGCCCTCAGCTGTGCAATATCTGTCTCTCTATGTCATCATAGACAGGTAAGATTGACCTTTGGAGGTGTCGAGGAATATTTCATTCTCATATATCTCCATTTTTGATGAGGGTACATTTGATCTTGGAATCAAAATGCCAAATGAAGTATCAATTTATACAGTTATAGCAATAACAATGTAAATGAATCAAATAGGTCAACTTCAGTCAGGATGATAAGTCAAAGAAACAATTTTCCTGTTCTCTGTATAGTTTTAGGAAAAAAGAACTGTAGGTACTTCTGTTCCACATTTCAACCAGGTTGTCATGTATCCATAGGGGATATGGCATTATAAACTCATTTACCACTTGGACTTCTGCCTAGAGGAAGCATCTCCACCGGTCCAAGTAAGAACATTCTATATCCATAACCTTAGAAAAGCTGCAGAATACTTCTATCACCCTTTCTACATTACTTTGCAGTCTTGTTGTTGACCCACAATTGAATCAAATCCCATTACCTTAAAGTAAACATAATGTTGAAGAAGTTCAGAGAAATGAAATTAAAAGAACTAATTTTTCTGAAACTACATATGAATGAAATCATAGGTAAGTTTTATTTCTAAGTCTGTATGTATTTTCCCACCAGTGAGTGGCAAAGCTTCTCTAACGTCACTCAAAGAGCAGCTGGTTTCTATTACCCTGTTGGAGAAGGCAATGGCACCCCACTCCAGTACTTTTGCCTGGAAAACCCCATGGATGGAGGAGCCTGGTAGGCTGCAGTCCATGGGGTCGCTAAGAGTCGGACACGACTGAGCGACCTCCCTTTCCCTTTTCACTTTCTTGCATTGGAGAAGGAAATGGCAACCCACTCCAGTGTTCTTGCCTGGAGAATCCCAGGGACGGGGGAGCCTGGGGGGCTGCGGTCTATGGGGTCGCACAGAGTCAGACACGACTGAAGCGACTTAGCAGCAGCAGCAGTTGTGTTTGCATATTTTTCACCAAAACCAGCAACTGGTAGTTTTTATGATGGTGAATAATTATTGTAGGCTGTTAATTGACTAGGAATGCCACAGCCTCTTTGACCGCAACCTGATATCTTAAATTTTCTTAAAATGATGATTCTTTTTTCTCGTAGTATTGGATCTGGAGTTCAGGCTAAATATATTGTTACCTACATGGTTGGATGAATAATACTTAAAAATAATTATCTCCAAATTAGATAATGACATAAATGGAAGGGAAATGGCATTAGTATTGAGCATTTACCATGATCATTTACATGTATTGGCTCGTTTAGTCTTCTGCCCCCAAAATTTTGTATATGTCACTGTTTTTATTTTATAACTGAAGAAACTTAACTTCAGAGGGGTTAATTAACTCACCAGAGGAAAAAGGGTAAATATGATGATGAGAGTCCAAACCAAGATTAAAATCTTGGCTTACATACCTCTAGAAATCATGTATTTTTCTACCAAAAAATTTAAAGGCAGAGGGGAAGGGAAGGAAAGGATAAATGGTAGGGGAAGGGAGAGAGATAGGGGAGAGAGAAGGGAAGATAAAAGTAAAATGGGGCCCCGATATGCTAATTGGTTATAAATTTTTCAATTTTTTCTAGATTGCAGAATTACTGGGTGCTTTTAGCATAATTAAAGATGAAGGCTGAAGCATTTTTGTTAAGCAGTAGGCCAAAAGAGACATTTATAAGAGCTGCAAAACCTTCATTTTGAAATCCTACCTTTTTATTTTCAATATCTCTGATTTGGACCTGACAAGTATATTACAATAATATAGCTTAGATGACAATTTGTTTGGAACTGTATTGAAAAAGGTCTTACACAAAAGAAAGAAAAACAGGGCTGTCTTTCTATAGAGCACTTGACTTTCATGTTTTTAATATCAAAGTGTTTCAAATAGAACAGGCGAATTGTATATTGATGAAATACAAAAATGTTGCAAAAGGTTATCCACATTTTTTCACACATAAGATATGAAAACAATATGTTGACATTTCCTTTCTTTTTATCTTTGCAGAATAAACCCATATTCCTAAGCCTAAAGCACATGACCTGCCTGACACTGTGTTCTTTTATTAATTTGTTGTTGACAGATTGCTCAGAATCCCTGTTAGAATGAGGAGAGACAGAGATGACCAAGCCTGCCAGTGGGTGGGCAGGGACTAAGGGTGTGCCCTAGGACACTGGCGTGAGCAGAATAGTCAGCCCCCAGAGATGTACAGATTTGTCCTCTGAAGATAAGGAGTTGTTTTTTGTCAAAATAATAAAATGACCCTCAGTTCAATCTTAGTAAGAGAGGACCAGGGGAGGTGATGCCACACTAAGTAACAGGAGGGAGAGTGACGCTAGAGAGAACAAGGAAAACAACTAGAGCTAACAGCCCACTCTGCAGTTATGTCCAGCCAGGCCATTGATTATACTTTTAGTATCTTGTAATTTTTATAAAATCATATTAATCTAGTTAGCCCCAATGTTAAGATCAAGGCATCTTTCTTTGAAGAATACATGTAAAGGGATCTAGAAAGTAAAAGTTTTTCTCTTGTTTCATTCCAAACATCAAAACAGTAAGGTGATCAGGGCAACAAGGTCGTGAGAATTGGTATTATGAGATCTCTCAAATGAAGCTTAGTATATAACCATGCGCAGACAGAGGTTTCAGCTCTATTAACCAGTCACGAGTTTGCACAAAGAGAATTGATAGAATAATGTAAAAGGTTTTCATGTAAAAATGGAAGTATTAATGAAATAATGGTGAGCAGAGAAGAAATGTGTTCTTCCCGAGTGAGTAGTCATTGCACAGAGGTCTTGTAGACTGTCACAGAGGGTATGAATTTGGGAATCACTGCACACCCATATCTTATACAAACTAACAAAAGGTGGAAAAAGTGGCAAATAAATATAGTAGATGATTTTAAGATGAATATTTGTCTTTGGATTATTTTAGCATTCTTATTTTTATTATTTTAGCATTATTTTTTAGATATGAGTAATCAATATCTAAAAATGTACTCTAAAAATGATGTTGAAATGACAAGATAATCAATGGCGTCTTCCTCCTTCCGTCCTTTGGCAATTTATTATTCCTCTTCTTTCCAATCTTGAAATAGATACTTCTCAGATTAACCAAAGCACCCACTGCAGCGATATATATATATATATATATATATGTATGTATATGTGTGTATTTTCATCCATTGGGTTGTACCAGTGCATGTCGCTGTAATAATGTAATGTATCTATATGTTTTAAACACATAAATAGTACACTTGCATACACACAGACACACACACGAAGCCTCTGTGGTTCTAAAATAACCTACGCAACTTGAATGCCTGCATCAAACTGTCCCTCAAATGAGAAACTGATGACTTCTGATAGGCTTCTGTACCATATGTCACAGACTGCTTGAAAACTAACAATATATGGACATTATTTGAAATGCAAACGAATCAAATTTCTTATATGGGATAGGTGTCTGCTATTAAAGTTGAAAACGGCACTTGTGGGGAAAATAATAAGGCTGGAGATAGCTAAAAGATGGCTGTAATTTACTAAATTGATAACTGTAAGTGAATGTAAGATTAAAGTGGCAGAGGTGGAAAAATTAAAACTAAGCATAACTTGATACTATATAGCTGAAGCTAGAGGGTTCTAGCAAAAACAGAGATGTATTCAGTGGGGAGGGGTAGGCTTTGGTCAAATATGGGAGATAAATATCTAAAGTAGTATAGACGGAATATAAAATTTAAAATCATCTGGGATAAGAATACATAACCCCCAAATTTGAAATCAGTTTTTCTACTACCACTCAGAATAGCTATTATCCTGTCTTGAGTATTTCCACTGGAAAAGGGATAGGCTACCCACTCCAGTATTCTTGGGCTTCCCTTGTGGCTCAGTTGGTAAAGAAACTGCCCGCAATGTGGGAGACCTAGGTTCAATCCCTGGGTTGGGAAGATCCCCTGGAGAAGGGAAAGGCTACCCACTCCAGTATTCTGGCCTGGAGAATTCCCTGGACTATATAGTCCATGGTGTCGCAAAGAGTCGGACATGACTGAGAAACTTTTACTTCACTGTCTTCAGTATCACCTTAAGACAGGGACAGTGTAGCTCAGGCAAAATGTATAAAATATGTGTAGGCATGTTGCAGAGAAAGAAAGCACAAATGATCTGAAGAAGAAAAATATAATTTGAGTTACATATGTAGGAGAAGGGCTTTCCTGGTGACTCAGACAGTAAAGAATCTGCCTGCAATGCAGGAGACCCTGGTTTGAAAAGTCTATAAAAAAGAAGTCCTTGAGAAAATAAAAATAATATTGAATAGTCTTGGAAATTTCATTTTTAATGAGAAAGTAGAAAAACAGAGAAAATGAGTTTCATTTATATTAGAAAGGATTCAGTGGAGATTTTATCTGAAGCAGCTTCTTAGGATACTATAGATGAAATGCTTGCCTATGCATAGAAGTTTCAGGAAGGAAAAGAAACTTAGCTTGCTCCATCAAATTCTGGGAGCTGAAATTAGATCACGCAGAGAAGTCGTGAAGGCTGTCTCTCAAGATATCTGACATTACCTTAATGAGTTTTCTGCGATTCAAAGTCAGATTCCTGTGATAGAACTTGATTTATCCGCACACTCTAGTTTGATCTCAAATATAATCAGAGTCTGTGGGATTGAGATCTGCAATCAAAATGCAATTATATTAATTTACAGCTAGAAGATTGACTGCTGATGGTGTAGGATAGACTGGCCGGCACATTCGATGCTGGCAAGGTATGTGGAGAGCCAAGTTGTAAATTGGGATGCCAGTGGATCGATTTGTAATGAAAAATGGAATGCTCAAGTTACTGGACACTTGTGTTCTCTGCCCTGCCAAACTTCCCCATGGAGGGTTACCATGTGAGGAGCCAAATTAGAATCAGACAACTGCTTCTTGAGCATGGAGCCAGAGCAGGAGGAGGAAATTATGATTTGAGAGTTAAAGAGAATAGACAATCTTTGGACCATGGAGCCCTCTTCCTTACACTGTTGTTCAGCCACTCAGTTGTGTCTGAATCTTTGTAATCCCATGGACTGGACCAAGCTCCTCTGTCCTTCACTATCTCCCAGAGGCTGTCCAAACTCATGTCCATTGAGTTGGTGATGCCATCCAATCATCTCATCCTCTTCTTCTGCTTTCCATTGTTCCCAGCATCAGAGTCTTTTCCAATAAGTCAGATCTTTGCATAGGGGGCCAAAGTTTTGTAGCCTCAACTTCAGCATCAGTCCTTCCAATAAATATTCAGGGTTGATTTCCTTTAGGATTGACTGGTTTGATCTCCTTGCAGTGGAAGGGACTCGCAAGAGTCTTCTCAAGCACCACAATTCAAAAGCATCAATTCTGTGGCGCTCAGCCTTCTTTATGGTTCAACTCTCACATCTATACCAGACTACTGGAAAAACCATAGCTGTGACTAGACAGACCTTTGTAGGCAAGGTAATGCTTCTGCTTTTTAATACGCTGTCTAGGTTTGTCATAGCTCTTCTTCCAAGGAGTAAGTGCCTTTTGATTTCATGACTTTAGTCACCGTCTTCAATGATTTTGGAGCCCAAGAAAATAAAATCTGCCACTGCTTCCACTTTCTCCCCATCTATTTGCCATGAAATGATGGGACTGGATGCCATGGTCTTAATTTTTTCAATGTTGACTTTAGTATGATATAAAGTTCATATTTCTCACCATGCTTTTGCCTCCATACTGACCTATCTTTCCAACTTCTTCTAATCCTGTCCTTTATTACAAGGGTTCCCAACCTCTAGGATCTGAGGAGTTCCCAACCTCTAGGAGCCTGATGATCTGAGGAGGAGTAGATAATAAAACTGAGGTGCAATAAATGTAATGCACATGAATCATCATGAAACTATCCCCTCCCACTCCAGTCCATGGAAGAATTGTCTTCCATGAAGCCAGTCCCTGGTGCCAAAAACTTGGAGACCACTGCTCTATTATTTATCTTTGCTAATACATGCAATCATGTTACGCTTGCCTGCAAGCCGTTTATACTCTTTGTAATAATTTTGTTCCAGTTCTTTAAATGTTGATATTTTATTTAAACTCAGAAGCCAATCTTACTTTCAAAATTCTCCAGGAATCCCCCACCCCAAGACCCCAATACTGACAACCTAAGACAATAGATGATTTCTTAAGTCCTTTCCAATCCTATCTTTTTGTCAGAAAAATGTTTCTAATGATGTATTATTGCACATGGATAACTGAATTTCCTTTCCAAAGGATAGGAGAGACAAAGAAAAGGAAAATTGGGCAGACTTAAAGATGTGTCCTACATATAACTAAATCCTTAATGATGTTTTCTTCAGTTCTGGAGTAGGGGGGAATGACATTGATCGAGATGTTTACATTCATTGCTAGGAAACTTGAATTATGGCTCCCCATGGAGATCAAATGGAATATGCAGATATAGTACTTTATTTCTTAGTAGCTTTTATAGATATTTTGATCATTTTCTTCATATTAGACTTCCAGTTTGGAATTGACTGTGAAAATGAAGAAATACTTGCTCAGCAAAAAAAAAAAACTCTTTTGACAAATGAAAACATGTACTCCCTGGAAGCTTCTGTGATAACAAACACTACCAAGATGGAGAAACCATTGGGGTGAATAAACCTTATTATCTATCTGTGTGCTCTCACTGCAAATATGAAAGGCAAGCCATGTGTTTGCATGGAGCTCCACTGGAAAGCTATCTTGTGATAATAAAAATAACACAAGGACTACAAATGACAATGACTAGAGACTAGTACAATTAATTTGTAGCCAGATATATTAAATTCAAGACTGATAGTAGATTTACCCCTGGGAAGGGAAAGGAAAGAATGGAATGAATTTTATTTTAAATAACTCCTGAAACCTACCAGGATGTTGCCTAATGAGGTGATGTAATATCTCTTGATGCTAAATTTGCATAATGCCTTTTTTCCCTAAAAGATTGCTTTGAAAGAATAACAAAGAAACTGAAATGAGGTAGAAAACAGAATAACAAAGCACGGATATATTCTCAGTGCTTGCAAATATTAAAAATAGGTTTCTATCTTCTGATTCATTACTTCTCCTGAGAGCCCACCTGGATGTCCTCAGAATATAAAATAATATTTAAATTCATGCATTGTAACTTAGATTTCATAATAACTATGCCACTTGTCTAAAAAATAATCATATGTGCCTGTGTCATGCAAAGCAGCAATGGTCAGATGAGTTATGCCATGTTGCTCAGGACCAGACAAGCCCCTCTGAACACTTTATTTTATGCACAAATTGTTGTGTATGAGGCCAGCTCTTATGAAGATTATTCAAAGAAGTCTGTCTTTTGCAATTCATTTTTTCATTTTGCACATTTTTTCTTTTGATGGAGAACTTTCTCCTCCAGTAGTTGTCTGTTTTCTGATCAACTGCTTATCCAAAGAGGAGCAAGTTTTGGTGCTCTCATTTTTTGATTACTCTGTCATCCCAGAGTCCATACATCTCTCCTACTTTGAGATACTGCAAAGTCTCTGCTGCCAAATATTTTATTTTTGTTACTTAGCTAAGTTTTACTATAAAAAGGTTTAAGTCACTGTACCACCTTGAATATACTGTTTTGCTTTTTAAAGTCTTCAGGTTTAACTTTAAAATTGTTCCTCATCCCTTCATTTTTTTTTTCCATTCATTCTCTGAATTAACATGTATTGATCGCCTGCTCTTTTTAAGGTACTAAGCTAACTTCTTTAGGAGATTAAAAAATGAGTAAGACCTGATTCCTTAAGGCAGCGGTTTCCTATTAAAGGTGCTTTAAACATCGTCCTCCCAGAGGGAAGGAGGAGGGTAGGAAGCTGGTGAGCCTTTGAATTCACATCGTATTTGAATTCACATTGTACCTAACATTAGCACTAAAAGTATCCCTCATTAAGGTCTTTGTTGAGGAAGCTATGGAGCAGATTCAAGTACATTGTTACCCTGTCAGCATCTTCATATCTGCCTCCCCACAGCAAACATGTATGTTAGGATAAGTACTCATATAAAGACCTCTGCCTTCAAGGGTCTGCTGCCCTGGTTGTGGTGGCTATAAACCTATCCTAAACTTACTTCCTAATGACCTATGTATGTGTCTCCCTGCCGCCCTTTCCTGCCCTCCTCTGCCTCTCCCAGCCATATATTAGATATAATGTATCTGTTAACCCAACCCCAAACTTCTGTGGTTTCAAGTGTTTTTCTTTGTCTCAAGAACTCAAGTGTTTTCACAACATATTTAATGTAATTTTTAGAGAATATAATGCCGTCTTTCTGTGACTGTTCTAAACTAACGTTCTTGCTTTGTAACTTTAAGCTGTATATTTTTATTTCTGGAACCAGAATTATTGGACCCAGTTCAGTAATGTTCAGTTCCCCACTTTAAGCCACAGTCCATGCTGACGAGAGTAGCCTCACTGAGCTCTTTCATAGTAGAATTTGGTGGTAGTGTACTTCAAACCAGATTTGAAGAAGATTCCTCTACTCTGACCTTCCCAATCCAGCTGCTTTCCCAGTCACTGCTTTTTGATCTGAGGCAGTCACCCTCTAGTCTACCAGACTGCACCATTCTGAAACACTCAACTCATGGAGAGTTTGAGTTACATGCCAGTCACCAAAGCCATCTATCCTTCACATCTGTGTCACTAGTGAAAAGTACCAAGGCTCCCTAAGTGGTCCAACTTCTTAACTCTTGGAAGATGCACCTTAGTCCTGGTGTTTTGGTAGGTTTGCCAGAAAGGCCAGTCAATCCTTTCTTAAAAAACGTGAATACCAATTTTCAAGATATTTTGTATAATACACATATGGCACATGTATTAGTCAAGTATACAACCCCCAGTCTGATTTCTATAATATAATACAATATCAGACCCTTTGCACAATAAATTTAACCCTCCCCTCTTCAAGGACCCTTTGTACTTTATAAACCAGATTCAGAGTCTGTCTCCATCACTGCCTGAAGGATAGCAACCGACTGTTGTCAGGAATCATTTAGCCCACCAATGGGATGGCACAGTCCCCAGATCTGCTCCCAAACCAAGGGCTGGATTAACGGTGCATCATAGCTCTTGGCAAGAGTTAAGAGTAGAAAATAAAATTAAGGTATAGGGGTTAGGCAGGAAATTTAGATAAAACTACTTGGGAAACGTAGCCAAGCAAGACCTAATTATCTAACTTATAATTAGTCCAGAACATCAGGCTTACCACCCCTAAAGGCTGCTTTTGTTTTTTTCTTTGCAAAGAGACAAGTGATACCATCAAAGAGCAGATGGTCCTCTTGTATGAATGCAAGTGAGTAATGGACATTTCTTACCTAAGAGTAGCCTGCCCAGACTTTGGTTTAGGAATTCCTATTGGCAATCACTTGTCAACTTAATAGTCTATTATTGCTGTGTCTCCTATTCCTTTAGGCTACTGCAATTATTACGTTAAAAAATAAAGGAGTTCTGGAAAATTTTAATAGCATCTCTTTAGGCCTATTGGCCTCTATCATCTAATTACCTAAAACCACCTAGTGAATTAACACAATCAATTAAAGTCAATCAATTCAATCAATCTGAACATGACTCCAACAATTTTTGCTACACTTCAATTTTATTCCTTAAAAATTCTATGCTATACTTCATCTTGTAGAAAAGAGGAAATTATTCAAGTCTAGAAGTGGGATTTTTGCGCCACTGGATGCTCCTGCTTCAAGACCCTTGTATGTGGCTTAGTAGGTAGCCCAATGATTACACTGTTTTTGTTTTGTTTTGTTTTAAGCTGAACAAAGTCCCCTAGGTTCAAGAAATGCACTGTGGCGTTGGTGGTATAGTGGTGAGCATAGCTGCCTTCCAAGAAATGCACTGTGGAGGGAAGGTGACCCAATATTACCAAGATTTTATGGCTTCTGTTTACATAATAGGGAATGTTAATATGAGGGAAATCCTAGATGGTTCCTTTCCTCCATCTATATGAGAATTTTTATAGGATCTGAGTTTGCTGAAAAAGAACTGGCTAAAAACAAACATGCTGCCTGTAGGGGATGGTTTTCAATTGTGTTTCTTTCATAAAGTGGTGTCCTGGAATTTCTAGTTTGTATACCTTTGTATGTATAATTGTAAAGGAGTTCAGCTTTTAAAACACTTTACTTCTAAATGTGAACTTGTTTTCTCCACTGTATATGCTTGCCTCCTTTGTCAAAGATAAGGTGTCCATATGTGTGTGGATTTATCTCTGGGCTTTCTATTTTGTTCCATTGATCTGTATTTCTGTCTTTGTGCCAGTACCATACTGTCTTGATGACTGTAGCTTTGTAGTAGAGCCTGAAGTCAGGCAGGTTGATTCCTCCCGTTCCATTCTGCTTTCTCAAGATTGCTTTGGCTATTCGAGGTTTTTTGTATTTCCGTACAAACTGTGAAATAATTTGTTCTAGCTCTGTGGAAAATACCACTGGTAGCTTGATAGGGATTGCATTGAATCCATAGATTGCTTTTGGTAGTATACTCATTTTCACTATATTGATTCTTCCGATCCATGAACACGGTATATTTCTCCATCTATTAGTGTCCTCTTTGATTTCTTTCATCAGTGTTTTATAGTTTTCTATATATAGGTCTTTAGTTTCTTTAGGTAGATATATTCCCAAGTATTTTATTATTTTCGTTGCAATGGTGAATGGAATTGTTTCCTTAATTTCTCTTTCTATTTTCTCATTATTAGTGTATAGGAATGCAAGGGATTTCTGTGTGTTGATTTTATATCCTGCAACTTTACTATGTTCATTGATTAGGTCTAGTAATTTTCTGGTGAAGTCTTTAGGGTTTTTTATATAGAGGATCATGTCATTTATTTACCCATTCATTTATCATCCAACTCACTAACCCTTTGTACCAACATTTGCTGAATATCTACGCTATGTAAGTTACTTTCTAACTCCTGTGGAAGAATAAAAGTCCAGATTTCCTTGTAGCAAAATCTGTTTAATCGCTAGCTGCCAGAGTCCAGCTCCAGCAGCCAGGGAATCAGCCTGGAGAGATGAGCGGTGTCCATGGAGAATGATGCAGCCTCTGACTCAAGGTGCGGACTGCATGTTTATTTCAAGCATCAGGTCTTCTTTTAT